>NW_025999941.1:16615135-16618192 GCF_001458135.2 Marmota marmota marmota
CTGAAATTACCTGTTCTATGGCTGAATGAGCTGCGGTCAGTCGAAAACAGGTATGGTGACGTCAGCTTTCCAACATGGTGGCCTCCTCTGTGGTCTGACCGGTGTGGAGAACCGAGATGGACCGCTTCCTTCCTCCATCTCGAACCCAGAATTCAGCCCTGAGTACGGTGCTTGCACGGCTGGCAGAAACTGCAGCGCTGTATCCCTGCGTTGCTATCTCCTCGTTTCCCAGCGCGCGCCGCAGACTCTAGCCGCGGGGTGATTTGCTGAATAAGCAGTGTTACCCTCCGTGCGACAAACCTCTCACGTTTGAGTCCCCGTAGCCGATCCTCGTGCGATGGAAATCCTTCCTCCAGGTTCCAGAGCACCCCACTATTGCTGGAAATTCCTAACAAGATATCCTTTAGCCGTCCTGACTTTTCATACTCCGACACAGTGAAGCAGCACACGGGGGCAATGCACTCCCCTCACCGCCATCTTCCTTCTGAAATGTTGTTTTTTTAATATGGGAAACTGACAGAGGCAAGGAGAAGATGTTATGAACATTTTAAAACAATTTAATAACTGGGAGATATTAGGATGATAAGATAAATAATAGATTTTAGGTAAAGATACATACAGGTTTGAGAAATGAGAGTAGTGAAATGAGGAAAATTATTATTTCCTCATATCCATAAACTGATCTCTCATGATCTAGTCTCCCAATTTGCCCTGCACCATCCAGGTTTTAGCAACAAAAGTCCCACATCCCAGGAAACTCCTCAGGTCCTGGGCTAATGGAGAGAGTTGGTTAGAGTTAGTTACCTTCTCAGGGGGAAAAAAAAAATCTGTTTTAACCTGAAATCTACTCATATTTGAAATCAAAATGGCTAGTTGTTCTTCTGTTTATAGTAAAAAATAAATAAATAAAACATTTTAAACATTAAAAAAACAGTTCTCTCTTTCCTCTTCCTAATTTTTCCTACAAGAAGTTGATAAATTTGAGGCAACTCTTGACAAAACCCACCAAATGGATCTGCTTTTAAGAGTAAAGACATTTTAGCTGGGTATGGTGGTACAGGCCTGTAATCCCCATGGCTCAGGAGGCTGAGGCAGAAGGTTTTCTCGAGTTCAAAGCCAGCCTCAGCAACTTAACAAGGTCCTAAGCAGCTCAGTGAGACCCTGTCTCTAAATAAAATATAAAAAAGGACTGAAGATGTTGCTCAGTGGTTAAGCACCCCTGGTACCAAAAAAAAAGGTAAGGACATTTTAACAATAATTCTTCTGGGAAATCAGAACTCTGAGAATAGGAGCAATAAGAACTGGGCGAGATTCCTACCACTAAGGAGCTAGAGTTCCATTTGGTCTCCCGGATGCTGGAGAGTTAACTCCTAGGGAGGATAAAGGTAAGGAGGCGCCCTAATTCTTCCATCAGGATTTGAGCAAGTAATTTCATTGTCCCCAAAACTCTTTTCAAAAGAAAGAATTGACAAAAATCAATGAGGCACCCAAAATTTTATTTATTCCCACTTAAAGGTCAGCTCAGTGGCCCAGAAGCTCTGAGGATAAGAAGGAAATTGCAGAATTCTGTGATTTCTGTGTACGGAAGTCTGGTGAGAATGCCTCACAAGCTTTAGCGAAACAGCTGTTTATCCTAATTCTGCAATCAGAGCTTCAATTTTACAGTGTCAGTCTCTGATTTCAAAGACACTAAAAATTTTTTTTAAAAAAAAGTTTTCATATTTATGTATCAAGAAAAAAGTTTGTTTCATAACCTCCCTTTAATGACTTTGACTTTTATTTGATACCAAATCTTAAGATTTGTAAATATCTTGAATGTACATAATCATTTTTTCCATGAATTATACCAGGCCAAAAAGAAAAGAAAAAGGAAACTATAAAGGACATTATTTATTATCCCTAGAGCTGTTTATAAGATCAGATAATTCACTGGGCATGGTGGCACACACTGTAACTCAGCAGCTAGGGAGACTGAGGCAGGAGGATCACAAGTTCAAAGCCAGCCTCAGCAACTTAGTAAGGCCCTAAGCAACTCAGCGAGACCCTGTCTCTAAATAAAACATAACAAAGGGCTGTGGATGTGGCTCAGTGGTCGAGTGCCCCTGGATTCAATCCCCAGTACCAAAAGAGTGTGTGTGTGTGTGTGTGTGTGTGTGTGTGTCCGATAATTCAAAAAATTATTGGACATGGGGTAGACTTTGGGATCAAGGATGATTTCTCATGGTATGAAGATAATTCAAATTCAGGCATACTTCTCTGCTGACATTGTGGGGTTGGCAAAAGCACATATATGTCACTTCCACATTCTGAACCTCTTTTACTGGGAGATCATCCGTATGGCATGTGGGCACCTAGTCTCTGCTGGGACTTTGCTCCTAACGATGCTAACTCAGGATATATTTCTTTCTCAGCTTTCTTAATGGAGAACAATCTCTTGTGAGATTTAGGAGCAATTTGATTGGAATGCCTGAAAGTTTCATTTCCTTTTCCTGTGATGCACTTTGATGCAAAATGTATAACTAAAAAGGGTGGTCATAAAAATCATTGTAGAAATAAAAATAATAACTTTAACCAATGCCTACCCCTTGGCAGACATGGAGGATACAAGAGAAGACATCCATGACTTAAGTTTCCGAATATGTTGATCACACCCTGAATGAATTCTGCAATCCAGGTATCCAGAGAGAGGTTCCCTCCCACTTCCACCACAGTTTGAAACATCACCACTGAAATAATGTTGATGTTTCACTCTGAAGAAAGATGGGCAAAGCAGACAGATGCCAGTTGCCAAGTCCAGCACCTGTATTACAATGGTGCAATTGTAGTTCAGTATACTGATTTTTTTTTTTTTTTATGATAGTACTGGCGATGGAACCCATGCTAGGCAAGTGCTCTACCACAAGTTACATCCCCAACCCTTGTTATTTCATTTTGAGACAGGGTCTTGCTAAGTGGCCCAGGCTGACCTAGAACTCACCTCTTGCCTAAGCCTCTCAAATAGTTGGAATCACAGGCCTGTGCCACCTCTGATTTCATTTTTTTTTTTTTTTTTTGGTG
>NW_025999941.1:16620303-16625986 GCF_001458135.2 Marmota marmota marmota
TTTTTTTTTTTTCATACCAGGGATTGAACCCAGGGGGTTACCTTTTTATATTTTACTTACAGACAGGGTCTCGCTGGGTTGCTTAGGGCCTCTCTAAGTTGCTGAGGCTGGCTTTGAACTTTTGATCCTTCTGCCTCAGCCTCCTGAGCCACTAGGATTATAGGCCTGTGCCACTGTCCCTAGCTATCTCATTTAACTCTTGAAATGATGCTGAGATTGGTACTCCTCTTAGCCCTACATTTCAAAAGAGGAAACCAAGGCTTGCAAACATTGAAGAAATGGCTCAAGAATACAGAGCTAGTCTTCCTGGGAGAAAAGAAAGATGTCTATTATTTTTTTTAATTCTTTAAAAATTTTATGTATCTATGTATTTATTGGTATCAGGGATTGAACCCAGGAGCACTTAACCACGGAGTCACATCCCCAACCCTATTTATTTATTATTTATTTATTTAGAGTCAAGGTTTCACTATGTTGCTTAGGATCTCATTAAGTTGCTGAGGCTGGCCTTGAACTCACAATTCTCCTGCCTCAGCCTCCCAAACCCCTGGGATTACAGGCGTGCACAAAGGCTCATGGCTATTTTTTAAAACATTACAATTGAACCTACTTTTTAAATGTTGCAGGTGGAAACTAAAGAATCTACATGGGTGAAAACATAATTATGGAGCAGCTCAGTGTTACTGTTTACAGAGGAAGAGAAGAGAGGGAACTGAGGGGAGAAAGCGGGAAGGGAAAGACCAGGTAGTCTGAAATGGAGCCCTGAGAAAACTGAATATCACAAGGCCCAGCGGAGGAGGATGAACCAGGAAACAAAACAAGAAAGCATAGTGAGAAGGGCAGGAGAGCCAGGCATGGTGGCACATGCCTGTAATCCCAGCCGGAGGATCATGAGTTCAAAGCCGGCCTTAGCAACTTAGTGAGGCCCTGTCTCTAAATAAAATATTAAAAATGTGATTCTGCAACATGCACCCTCGGAGAAATGATGAATTATGTCCCATCTATGTATGATATGTCAAAGTGCATAAATGCATTCTACCGTCATGTATAACTAATTAAAACAAATTTTTAAAAATTTTTTAAAAAGGGCTGGGGATGTGGCTCAGTGGTTAAGTGCTCCTGGTTTTAATCCCTGATACCAAAAGAAAAGAAAAAAAAAGGTAGGAGAAAAATTAGGAGTGCTTACTATCACAAAATAATATTAATATTACCTAATAATTATTGAGTGCTTCGTGCCTAGTACTTTACTTGCATTACCTCATTTAAGGTAGAACCTAACAATAACTCTATTATAAATAAAGAAACAGAGGGACCGAGAGCTCTACCAGGATTCCAAAGAGGGTCAAAGCTCGAGTCCTCTCCTAAGGTGGCTAATTGCAAGCTGTGCTGTTCCATGTCTACCTTGGTTTGACCCAGGGAAGAAATGGCTTTCTTAGGAAGAATTAGTACAGAGTGTGATCCGGACCGACTTGTTTTCAAACAGCCAAATATGTTGTGTTCATTTTAAAGCAAAAAGATTGGCTAATGATTGCTGATCTGCTACAAAACCTTTTATTGGAGAGGTGCAGGGTTTTTTTTTTCTTTTTTAAATCATTATTATTATTATTATTATTATTATTATTATTATTATTTGTTCTTTTTAGATATGTATGACAGTAGTGTTTTGTTGTTGTTGTTGTTTTGTTTTTGGTACTGGGCATTGAACCCAGGGGCACTTGACAACTGAGCCACATCCACAGCCATATTTTATATTTTATTTAGAGACAGGGTCTCACTGAGTTGCTTAGCACCTCACTAAGTTGCTGAGGCTGGCTCTGAACTCTCTCGATCCTCCTGCCTCAGCCTCCCAAGCCACTGGAATTACAGGCATGTGCCACCACCCCCCAGACAGTAGAATGTATTTTGACATATTATACATACGTGGAGTATAACTTATTCTAATTAGGATCCCATTCTTGAGGTGTTACATGATGTGGAGTTACATTGGTTGGGTATTCATAAATGAACATAGGAAAGTTGTGTCCCATTCATTCCACTGTCTTTCCTATTCCCATCCCCCTCCTTTCCATTAATTACCATTGTCTAATCCAATGCACTTCCATTCTCCCCGCCCCTTACTGTGTGTTAGCATCTGCATATCAGAGAGAACATTTAGCCTTTGGTTTATTGAGATTGGCTTATTTCACTTGGCATGATAGTCTCCAGTTCCATCCATTTACTGGCAAATGCCATTATTTCATTCTTCTTAATGGCTGAGTAATATATACACCATATTTGAGAGATACATCATTTAAGAAGAGAGCTTCAAAGTATAACACAGATAAAACTCCAGACACAGTAATTATTGTAGAATAGGCTTGCATGTTCATCCTAGGGCTATGCAGAAAGTACTAGCACTTTACCCTGAGCATTTGCTAAGACAGAAGTACCACGGATCTTGTGCATGACCTTAAAAGTTGTTGAGGTTTCTCATAACATCTTGTTACTTTCCTCCAAAGTATAAGAGCACTCTCTTACATTCACTTTATAAGCGATAGAAATAGTTTTCCACTTACACACTTCCACAGGACCGCTAAGAGCCTTCAATCTTCTTAAAGCAAACTTCTTTATGATTCTAATACATTATCCCAATATCTAGTTAATATACCAGCCCTCGAGCTGGTATATCATGTGCAATTCAGCAGTTTGCTTCAGCCACCTTAGTTTTGGACATGTGTCTTAAGGGTTTCCCCAGAAACAGCCCCTGAGATGAAAATGTATGTGCAGGTGATTTAGTAAAAGCTTCCAGAAAATTGGTGAAGACGGAGAAGGGGAGGAAATCAAGCAAAAGTGCAATGATCTCAGAGTCCCAGGGAGACGGTTTCAGGAGTCTATGCTAAGCCCCAGAGCTGTCAATCAAGGAAAGGGAAAGAGATGTAACTTCTCAGGTACCTCTTGCTCTTTCAGCCTGTAAGAAACACACAGAGATGTTCTACGGCTGAATAAAGTAAAAGCACAGTGGAGGTGGTGGGAGCCAGATGCCCAACAGGAAGAAAATGGTGAAATGGGATCCAACAGGATGTGGGAAAAAGTACCACTGCGTATGTTTTTGTCATTTTGGGGGGGGGGGAGGTTGGTTTTTCTCTGGAAGGGGGTTGCTAGGAATTGAACCCCAGGGGCACTCTACCACTGAGCTATAACCCTAGCCCCAGCTCCAGCCCCAGCCCCAGCCCTGTTTATTTTTCATTTTGAGAAAGAGCCTGGCTAAATTGCTGAGGCTGGCCTTCACCTTTTGATCCTCCTGCCTCAGCCTCCTGGATTTGTAGGATTACAGGCGTGAGCCACCACACCCAGCTAAAACTTCCTTTGTCACAGAAGCTGAAATAAATATTTGGTTGAATCATGCTAGAAAGCAGAGTTGGTCCCTACGTTTAGAAATCAATTACCTTAGATGTAACATTTAATTTTGCCCCATATGCTTTGATAAACTGATAGAAACTGGGATTCTTTTCAACTCTGAATTGATTGGTTAGGGCTACCCAACGCATTGTAGGCAGAAAAAAAAAAAAAAGGTGATCTCAGGGTGGAGAAGTGTCATATTCAATTAGTGATGCCTGCTACCAGCAAGTGAGAAGGCATCCCAGGACTGTCAGGAAAGGTGTTCAAGATCCTATTAAAATGTTCAGGGAGTTTTTAAAGATACAGGCACCTGAGCCCCCTCCAGAAATCCTGTTTTAATTGGTCTGAGGGGCTTTGGCAGCTGTGTTTGCTAAAAAAAAAAATTCCACTTGATTCTATTGTTGCATTCAAGGTAAAGAAATGTGGTAACATTTAGCATGAATTACCTTGCTATTTTCCCATTGTCCCAACAAATGTTTTCAGGAATACTTTAATGAAACAAATCCTCCTAAAAAATAATATTTTATTACAATTCTGTTTTTAGTCTTGCAAAAAAATTCTTTTTCAACATGAACAACAAAATATTTTTGTTCTGTCTTTTCCTTGTTGGGTCTTCAACAAAGTGGTGGCTTTGAACAGACCAATCTTTGTTCATTGGATTTCTGCGAATGGGCTGAAATTATTGACTTCTTTATACACATCCCTTCAATAATCATGCCCAGGCACATTCATCTCTATAAGACAATAGCCTTAACATTTAGAAAATATCATCAGAAGCCAGCGTAGTGGCACACACCTGTAATCCCAGCCACTCAGGAGGTTGAAGTAGGAGGATTGCCAAGTTAGAGGCCAGCCTCATCAATTTAATGAGACCCTAAGCAACTCCGAGAGACTCTGCCTCAAAATAATATATATATATATAGTCCTGGGGATGTGTGACTCAGTGGTTAAGTGCCTGTGGGTTTGATCTCCAGTCCCAAAAAATAAAAATAAAAAAGAAAGAAAAGCAAGCATCATCAGAATGTATACACTTGTAATTTGTAAAGCAAAACTAGTAATAATGTACGCTGAATGCTCAGTGTACATTGCCCTTTGCAAGATGACATAGCAATGGGGTGACTACTGGCTATGAAATGTTACAAACTCGCATGCCCTCTTGTGGAGAGTGTTGCAAGCTTTGCAATTATAAAGAAACACTGCCCCAAAAATGTATGTATTAAGAGCAACATTGTAGTTTTCTCCCATCCTCTGCCTTTTGTGTGGAGAAATGAAGACATTTCCTAGATAATTAAAGCTTTTTTTAAAAAACCCTTTCGCCCAATTACATATCTAAAATTGTTTCTTAGTTTGAATAACTCAGATTAGTACCTCCATGCTCAAATTCATTTGGCAAGCCTATGACTAAACTACATGATTCATCACATTCCAGAATTTTTCAAGAAATTTTATAGTGTATGACTTAAACTCCCCCCCGACACACACACACATTCTTTCTCTTTTGAAGTGGGGTTCCGGTCGAAGACCAGGACACTAGGTACAACTCAGAAATGAAATGAATCCTTTCAATGATTCTGCAAACACTTCTTTTTTTTTGTTTGTTTGTTTGGTACCAGGGATTGAACCCAGGGACTTGACCACTGAGCCCCATCCCCAGCCCTATTTTGTATTTTATTTAGAGACAGGGCCTCACTGAGTTGCTTAGGGCCTCACCATTGCTGAGGCTGGCTTTGAACTCATGATCCTCCTGCCTCAGCCTCTCAAGCTGCTGGGATTATAGGCATGCACCACCACACCCATCCAAACACAGTCTGCTGTGATGAAGACCAGGGCCCACTGCCTGGTTATGTGAAGGAAAAACACAAAAACACATAATACAATTTTGTAAGAGCATGGAAATATCCATCATACCACAACTCAATTAGGTAAAAGCACGTCATTGCTGTGTTAACTGCATTCAGCAGCTTGAAGAATGTTTTTAGTAGATGGGAACATTTTTCCTTTCCATAAGCGTGAGCTGTGAGTTGTGTAGGCAGGCAACACCCAGGTGAGGTGATGTCATGTGAATGTCAAAGCACTCGGTTGTTTGGGTGGCTGTTGACTTTGCACAGGTTAATCATTGCCAAATCTTCATTTTCTTTCCCTGAGTAGTCTTCAATTATGGATTCCTGGGTAGCAACTCCTTGGAGGATGACCCTCCTACACACACAGACAAACACACGTTCTCCCTCTTAACACTGAGCACAGCTGTGGTTTATTGTTGTTGTTGTTGGCTTGTTTTTTTTTTTTTTTTTTTTTTTTTTTTTTT
>NW_025999941.1:16627877-16654006 GCF_001458135.2 Marmota marmota marmota
TTTTTTTTTTTTTTTTTTTTTTGGTACCAGGGATAGAACCCAGAGGTGCTTAGCCCCTGAGCCCCATCCCCAGCCTTTTTTATATTTTATTTAGAGACAGGGTCTCACTGAGTTGCTTAGGGCCTTGTTAAGTTGCTGCAGGTGGCTTTGAACTCATGATCCTCCTGCCTCAGCCTCCCGAGTTGGATTCTAGGCCTGTACCACTGTGACCTGCATAATCAATCTTTTTTGCTTCTGGGCAATAAGTTCCATGAGGACAGGGATTTTTGTCTGTTTCATTCACTCCTAAAGCCCTGCTGCTTAGAACATTATTCGGCACTAATAAGTACCCAATAAATAATTCTTAGTTTGGCAAAAAAAAAAAAAAAAAAAAAAAGTCACTGTTATTTCCAACCTCTTTGCCCATGTCCCCTTAGACAGTGTCTTTTTCCCATTTTATAAACTGCAGATGAAGCCCAGTTCTCTATGCATATTCTTTTTTATTTTTATTTTTTGCATTTTTAGGGGTACCAGAGATTAAACTCAGGGGCACTCAACCACTGAGCCACATCCCCAGCCCTATTTTATATTTTATTTATAGACAGGCTCTCACTAAGTTGCTTAGGGCCTCAATAAGTTGCTGAGGCTGGCTTTGAACTCTTGATCCTCCTGCCTCAGCCTCCCCAGCCCCTGGGATTACAAGCGTGAGCCACCGCATCCAGCCTCCACTCATATCCTTGATGCCACCACCCACTGCCCACTCCAGGCCATCACAATGGCCATGACTACCAGTCTCAGTTGCATTATTCATTTTCATCTTTCAGCTGGATTGTCCCCTTCTGCATAAAACATGTTATAATATTTCTCATCTTTCCAAAGTCAAAATTTCACTCAGATCTACATTCTCCTCCAGGTACTGTCCAATTTCTTTGCTCTGCTTTTCAGGAAAATTCTTTGAAAATTGTCCCTGCCCACTACGCCTATTCACCCCATCTCACAGTCCCTTGATGCCTCTCCAACCAAACTTTCTGTCTCCTGACTCCACTGTGCTAACTCACTTCTCAAGGACCACCAAAGCTCTCCATCCACTCCTTCCCAGAGCCCCTGCTGGGCGCCACACACTTTCCTGAGTTCTAGCAATTCACATATCGCCACATTCAATGATTGGGCGTCTCCGTTCTCAGCTACCTGGACAGCTCAATAGTGCTAGATCAACCCCTCCTTCCTGAAATACATTTTTTAATTCTTTGTTTAAAATTTTGTTCTAGTTAGTTATACAGGACAGTAGAATGCATTTTGACACATCCTACATAGATGCAGTGTAACTTCAAATTCTTCTGGTTGTACATGACATAGAATCACACCAGTGGTGTAATCATATGTGCTCATAGGGTAATAATGTCCCATTCATTCCACTAGCCTTCCTTTCCCCACACCCCTCCCCTACCTTCACTCCCCTCTGTCTAATCCAAAGTACCTCTGTTCTTCCCTAGTGCCCCCCACCTTATTGTGAATTAGCATCCACATATCAGAGAAAACATTTGGCCTTTGGATCATTGAGATTAGTTTATTTCACTTAGCATGAGATTTTACAGTTCCATCCCTTTATTGGAACATGCCTTAATTTCATTCTTCTTTAAGGCTGAGTAATATTACATTGTGTATATACACCACAATTTCTTTATCCATTCACCTAGGTTGGTTCCATAACTTAGCTGTTGTGAATTCAGCTTCTAAAAAACACTGACATGGCTGCATTACTGTAGTAGGCTGATTTTAAGTCCTTTGGGTATAGACCAAGGAGTGGGATAGGTGGGTCAAATGGTGGTTCCATTCCCAGTTTTCTGAGGAATCTCCATACTGCTTTCCATAGTGGTTGTGCCAATTTGAAGACCCACCAGCAATGTAGGAGTGTGCCTTTTCCCCACATCCTCTCACCCTGCACAAAACTCAACTCAAAGTGGATCGACACTTAAACACTAGAACAGAGACCCTGCCCCTAACAGAGGAAAAAGTCAGCCCAGATCTCCATCACGTCGGGTTAGGAACCGACTTCCTTAACAAGACTCTTAAAGCACAAGAAGTAAGATCAAGAATCAATGAATGCCACATTTTTTTTATCCATTCGTCTATTGAAGGGCATCTAGGTTGGTTCCACAGTCTTGCTATTGTGAACTGTGCTGCTATGAACATCGATGTAGCAGTGTCCCTGTAGCATGCTCTTTTTAGGTCTTTAGGGAATAGACCAAGAAGGGGAATGGCTGGGTCAAATGGTGGCTCCATTCCCAGCTTTCCAAGAAATCTCCATACTGCTTTCCAAATTGGCTGCACCAATCTGCAGCCCCACCAGCAATGTACAAGTGTACCCTTTTCCCCACATCCTCGCCAGCACTTGTTGTTGTTTGACTTCCTAATGGCTGCCAATCTTACTGGAGTGAGATGGTATCTTAGAGTGGTTTTGATTTGCATTTCTCTGACAGCTAGAGATGTTGAGCATTTTTTCATGTACTTGTTGATTGACTGTATGTCCTCCTCTGAGAAGTGTCTGTTCAGGTCTTTGGCCCATTTGTTGATTGGGTTGTTTGTTCTCTTATTGTCTAATTTTTTGAGTTCTTTGTATACTCTGGATATTAGGGCTCTATCTGAAGTGTGAGGAGTAAAGATTTGTTCCCAGGGTGTAGGCTCCCTATTTACCTCTCTTATTGTTTCTTTTGCTGAGAAAAAACTTTTTAGTTTGAGTAAGTACCCAATGGAGTATTACTCTGCATTAAAAAATGACAAAATCATAGAATTTACAGGGAAATGGATGGCATTAGAGCAGATTATGCTAAGTGAAGCTAGCCAATCCCTAAAAAACAAATGCCAAATGTCTTCTTTGATATAAGGAGAGTAACTAAGAACAGAGTAGGGACGAAGAGCAGGAGAAGAAGATTAACATTTAACAGGGATGAGAGGTGGGAGGGAAAGGGAGAGAGAAGGGNTAATTGGGCGAAAGGGTTTTTTAAAAAAAGCTTTAATTATCTAGGAAATGTCTTCATTTCTCCACACAAAAGGCAGGAGGATGGGAAAGGCAGCGGAGCACAACAGACACTAGTATGGCAATTTGTAAATCAATGGATGTGTAACTGATGTGATTCTGCAATCTGTGTATGGGGTGAAGGTGGGAGTTCATAACCCACTTGAATCAAAGTGTCAAATATGATATGTCAAGAAATTTGTAATGTTTTGAACAACCCACAATAAAAAATTAAAAAAAAAAAAAGAAAACAAACCTCAAAAAAAAAAATCAATGAATGGAGTAGAATCCAACTAAAAAGCTTCTTCACAGCAAAGGAAACAATCAATGACATGAAGAGAGAGCCTGCAGAATGGGAGAAAATCTGAAATACGTTTCTTTGTGGACTTCTGGTAGAAATTCTACTTTCCTAATTCTTCTTTGACCTGACTAGTCCTGGTCAGCCTCATTTTCTCAAGCCTTCTCCTCACCTGTCAATGTTGGGACACCCTCATACTTCATCCTTGAGCCTTTTCTGTATCCACACTTATTCCCTGGGCATCTCATATCTTGGTCTGTAGATCCCATGTGCAAGTTGATAGCCCCTCATTAATATTCCAGCTCCAGTGTCTATGCTCAACTCCAGGTTTGTTTGTTTGTTTGTTTGTTTGTTTTTAACCTGGTTGCTACTCCTCCTGGCTACCTAATTGGCTTCTTAGTCTCAACTTGCCCCCAAACAATTCACTGGCTGCTCTTCCCAAACCCCATTCCTCTTCAGTGAGTGGCTCAAGCCCAAATCCAAGAAGCTGTCTTGACGCCTCCCTCTCCCTGACACTCCACATCCAATTTGTCTGTGGATCTGTCAACATTGCCTTGGAAATGTAGGCAAACTGCCGATGTGTTTAGGAATGAAGGGAACCTTTGTTGGCAACTCACAGGGCGGGGGGTGTGGCTCACTGGGATCAGTGAACCCTTAACCTGGATGAGGCCCTGGAGTCAATCCCCAGTGTAACCCCTCCCCGCCAAAAAAGCAACTTACTATGAACCGCTTCAATAGAATAGAAGGGACTGGAAATCAATACAAGAATGGACAACTGGGAAATCATACAGTAACCAGAGGCTACTGGTGGGTGTGTGGGTGACCACTCCATTGGTCAACTCTTTCGACTTTTCTGTACATTGGAAATGCTTAATAATAAAATGTTTGGGGAAATAAACAAAAATCAATGATTCCTCCCCATCCCAACTGCCTCCTCCTAGACCGAGGTGCCATCGTCTCTCACACCATCATCTCTCACCTTGATTATTGCTGTCACCTCTCAATGGTTACCCTGCTTGCACTTTTGACTTTGTATAGTCCATTTTCTCTAAACAGAAGGTAACTTGATTTTTTATGTAAATAATAGCATGTATTCCCCCATCCAAAGATTTCCAAGGGAATCCCACATCCATCAAAACAAAAGGCAGGAGCTAGGGTGGTGGCTCAGTGGTAGAGGGCTTGCCTGGCATGTGTGAGGCACTGGGTTCGATTCTCAGCACCGTGTATAAATAAATGAATAAAATAAAGGTCTATGAACATCTAAAAAAAATTTTTTTTAAATGCAAAGTCTTTTCCAACATTTATGTATCTCCAATATCAACTTTGTAACTTCTACTCATTCTTTGCTTTGCAGACATATTGATATCTTTGTAGTACCTTAAAAGGGCAAAAACTGTTCTCTCCCAAAAGTTTTTCAATGGATAAAGAATTTGAATACATATTTCTATAAAGAAAATGAGAGTGGTAGTGCACGCCTGAAATCCCAGCAGCTCAGGAGGCTGAAGCAGGAGGATGGAAAGTTCAAAGCCAGTCTCAGCAATGGTAAGACACTAAGCAACTCAGTGAGACCCTGTCTCTAAATAAAATGCAAAGTAAGGCTGGGGATGGGGCTCAGTGGTTAAGTGTCCCCGCATTTAATCCCTGGTTCCAAAAAAGGAGGCGGGGTCAATAAATCTAAATACATATTCTGGAGTAAAAAGATATAGAAATGACCAACAGGTAAATTTTTAGAAAATGTTCCACATCACTAATCATCAGGGAAATCTAAATCAAAACCAAAATGAGATATCACCTCAGCCCGGTGAGCTATTATCAAAAAGTCTAAAGGTAACTTGTGGAGAAAATAGAACTCTTACATACTGTTTATGGGCATTAGTATATATATTGTGGAAAACAGTATGGCGTTTTCTCAAGAAAGTTAGAAAGAGAATGACCATACGATTCAGCAATCTAACCTTGGGGTATAATCTGAAGAAATAAAATTAGTATGTTGGAGAGATATCTATACAGTTATGTTTACTGCAGCCCCTATTCACAACAGTGAAGAGCATTGGAATCAACCTAAATGTCCATCAACTGATAAAGTAAATGTGGCACATCTACACAAGGAATACTATTCAGCCATAAAAAAAATGCTATCCTGAAATTTGCAGTAACATAGATGAAACTGGAGATTGTGAAGTTTCATAAGTCAGACCCAGCAAGACAAGTACCCGATGATGTTATTTATAGGAAGAATTTTTAAAAACTGATCTTCTAAGAAGTTGAGAATAGGATTGGGGTTACTGGAGGCCAGGAACAGTGGTGGGAGGTGGGGAAATGTTTATTGATGGATAATAAGCTAGAATTGATGGATAGTAAGCTAGGAGCAAGAAGTTCTAGTGTACTGTTGCATTGTAGGGTAACTGTAGGTAACACTTATGGGCTATGTAATTTGAGCCGGTCGTGGTGATATATGCCTATAATCCCAGTGGCTTGGGAGGCTGAGGCAGGAGGATCTCAAGTTCAAAGCCAGCCTCAGCAACTTAGTGAGGCCCTAAGCAACTCAGTGAGACCCTGTCTCTAAATAAAATACAAGAATGGTCTGGGGATGGGGCTCAGTGATTAAGCACCCCTGGGTTCAAACCCTGGTACCAAAAAAAAAAAAAGAATTTTGAAAGTTTTTATAAAGATAGGACAAATGTTTAAGGAGATCAATTTAAGCATTATACAATATATACATGTAATGAAATTGTATGTTTTCTCTTCTTTGCAACCCTGAGTCCTAATACATTCTCAGAGTAATTATGGCTCATAGAAGAAATAGACTCCTATTTATTAATTTTGCCTACAAAATATGTACTGAAATGACAGGACTTAATATTTCCAACACTGAATGCATTCTGCCTATTTGATGTATGTTTCTTCACACCTGTGAAACATAAAAATTGAAAACTAGAGGCTATTCAAAGGAAAGGACAGAGGCCTTTTTTTTTTTCCAAAATGATTGCACTTTAAACAATCCATCAAAAGCAGAATTACCACCTCAAATTGTAAAGCAGAAATTTACATATTCTGGTTTCTAATGCCATAGACTCATCTTTTTTCTTCCCTTTTATGTTTGTTTTACAGCTGAGTTATAAAATAGGAGTATATAATTAAAATCCTCAGACCCATAATTATAAGCTCGGCTGCAGAATAATTGTTGAGCCTTTTGATGATTCCGCCACTAATTATGCCCCTTAGAAATTCCAAATATCACTTTCCCATAAAAAGCTGATCATTGTCAGCCTTCAGTCAACACACTTGACTGATGGGAAGATAATGTTTATTTCCACATGTTTATCGGTGGCCTACCCTGACTTGGTACCCTTATTTTACTAAGGAGGGAAAGATAATGAATCCATAGATGTAGATTTATATTTATCATTGAATGGCATATCTGTTTTTCTCCTTCACAAACTACCATGAAACTTTCAGAAATTGCTCCTTATTTGGAACTTTTTAAAACTCTCCAGTAAGTTATTAGGATGTGCATTGGGTAGATTACGTCCTAATATCTGATGCGTCAAAGAAAATAAGTGTCTGTAAATAGAATGCCAGCATATGTTCAAAGATCTATGTTCTGAAATGTGTCACTAATTTTGGGGGCACTTTGAATCAGCTATTCTACCTTGAATTGCAGACATGAAACCCTGTTTTGTGGAAATATCCCTGTCACATTCTAATCTCGCCCTTCCTACTCTGCACCTACTCTTGCCCCTCCCCCACTGCCCCACTGCAAATGCTTGTCCAAAAAAAATGCTAAGCCCATTTTCATAAGATGTTGTTTCTGTAGACACTCGAAGGCACAATACCTTACTTTGAAAGATATCTTTTAAGGAATAAATTTATTTCACCATTAAGAAACAAAAAAAAAAAAATCCAGGCACAGTGGTGGCGCATGCCTGTAATCCCAGCGGCTCGGGAGGCTGAGGCAGGAGGAATGAAAGTTCAAAGCCAGCCTCAGCAATGATGAGGCCCTAAGCAACTCAGTGAGACTTTGTATCTAAATAAAATACAAATTAGGACTAGGGATGGGGCTCAGTGGTTGAGTGCCCCTGAGTTCAATTCCCGGTACCCACCACCAAAAAAAAAAATTAAGTCATATTTGACAATTAAAATAGCATAAAGAGGTGTGCAACTTGATGACTTGGTATAATTTCACTAGATATAGAATTCTTTTTTAATTTTATTAGAATTCTTGCTGGTTGTTTTTTTTCCTCTCTTCCTTTCAATATTTTATTCCACTCTTTTCACTTGCATGGTTTCTGATGAGAAGTCTGCTGTAATTATTATCCTTATCTCTCTGTAGGTTTGGTGGTTTATTTGCCCTTTGGATTTATTCAATATTTTCTCTTTATGTTTGATTTTGTAAAGCTTGAATTGGTCTAGAGGTACACATACATGTGCATGTGCATATGTGTGTGCATGTACACACATGGGCATATATAAATACATTCATCTGTAAAAATATGTGTATATCCCAGATGAGATAAGGCTCAAAGTCTCCGTTCTCTCACCTGGGAGAATAGTGCTTTGCCACGGAGAAGGCTTTAGTTTTATTTCACAGGATTCTCTTCTCCTCCCTCTGCCAAGATCTTTCTCGTATGTTCACCAGGAGAACCTGGTAGAGTTCCTGGTGGTTAAACCCATGCAAGTGTCCCCCTGTCCAACACTGTGGCCCACGGAGTTTCTCTCTGACATTCTACTCTACACTTAGCCTCTGATCATTCTGATAATTCCACACTACCATGTAAGTCTTCCTACCCACCACGGCTCCATCTGCTTCCACTATAGCTAAGCCGAGCGTGGCTGTGATACTCTGGATTCACCTGTCTCTCCAGATCTCGGGGTGGAATTTTGACCTGGTGAGTTCAAGAAAGGTTGTTGATTTTCTGTTGGTTCAACTTTTCTTTGTTGTAAGGATGAGAGGTGCCACGTTTTCTGTCTCAAAGCACCACTTGCACCATGGTATCAGGAATCCTTAAAATGTGGAGTAACAATGGTTGTTATGGTGTGGCTGTGAGGTGTCCCCCAAAGGCTCACGTGTGAGATGGTGCAGGAAGGTCCAGAGGAGACATGACTGGGTTGTGAGAGCCTTAACCCAACCAGTGAATGAACCCCTGATGGGATTAACTGGGTGGTGGCTGGAGGCAGGTGGGTGGTGGCTGGAGGAGGGGGCATTGGGGGTGTGGCTTTGGGGTCTCTATTTGTCTCTGGAGAGTGGAGTCTCTCTCTGCTTCCTGATCGCCATGTGAGCTGCTTCCCTCCACCACACTCTTCCTCCATGATGTCCTGCCTCCCCTCGAGCCCGAGGAATGGAGCCTGCTGTCTATGGACTGAAGCCTCTGAAACCCTGAGCCCCCAAATAAACTTTTCCTCCTCTACAGTTGTTCTGGTTGGGACTTTTAGTCACAACAGCGAAAAAGCTGACCAAACAGTGGCAGTACAGCATAAAGAGCCCTACTCCTGAAATGCATGTGGATCTGAATATGGATGAAATCCAACCTTCTTCTAGTAACATTTATTCCCTGGGCAATGCCCTTCACATGGCTTTGCATCTTCCATCATTAATAAGAAGCCAACAGGTAGGTCACATTATATCAATTTTACGGTGGGATCTAGTGCAACCTTTGTACTCTGTGGACTCCAGTTAAGCCTTCCATGAAATGTTATAAGCTGATACATTTTGAAGTGCTATGGACGAACAATTGGAACAATCCCCATCTAACAAACAGTCTCATTAGACAATCACAGAAAGCATTTAACATATTGTGAATTCAGGGGAGATATATAGACATCCTTTCCCCCAAATCATGCTGTCACAAGATCTTTCATTTTGATGGAGCACCTGGAGAAACTTCTGTTTTGTGAAACGCACTTTGGGAATTGCTGGTATTTTAGGAAACACCAAGATTTGGAAAAAGACGGGACGTGGATTTGAATCTCAACTCAGCTATTTGCTGTTTAGGTGAATGTTCCTAATCTATAAATTGAAGACACAGTACTTTTTAGTTCATTGATCCATTAGGTAACATAGCAAACAATAGCATTTACTTTAGGAATTAATACGAGGACTTCATGAAACAAATTAAGCACCTGTCACGTGATATATACTTAAGGCTTATTAATGTTATTGTTGATCATCATCCATATCAGGCTCCAAGACGGTGGGTGGCAAGGTCTTGCCCACATTAGAACCAATTTTCCTCTGAGTTGGCCTGACAAATAAATGTGGTTATCCAGTCGCCAGAGTACTTGAATAGCACATCTGGTCTAGTCTATTGTGTTAGAGGATGTGTGTAGGAGTGTGTCAAAGTGTAAAGTTTCCGCGGCCTATGTCACGATGGAAATGTCATTCCATGTTTGGTAAAATTCACAAAGAACATGGCCCGGTCCTTCCAAATATGGCCCAGGAACCGATTGTCTTCTGAGAAAAGTATAGGGCTAAGATCCAGCAGCATTTAATCTGTGTGAGCAAGCATTTGGGGGTCTGTCATTCGAAGCGAATGACTTGCACTAATTGTCTGGTAAGTCATGGTGATTGCATGTTGGAGTCACAGCTAACCCCTATTGGACTGTCATGCGTTTTCCATCCTAAATGTTAACACTGTGGGCGAGCTACCATGGAGAACACCCAAGAAGCGATTTCAATATGATATCTGATTCCTGGGTGGCTGGAGCTGCTCAGTGCTAGATTTTAATACTATAATCTGGAACATGTTGATTTGGAGCAATACGCATGATTAGATGATTTGATTGTGTGTTGTAAAGGAAGCTGTGACCTTTCCAGTCCAATCCTGGATGTGACCGAACACTGTTGGGAGGAGGAGAAGACAAATGCATGTGGGGGAGTGTGACAACCGTGACACCGTTCCTTTGCCTCATTATTCAAGTGTATTCAATAATCTTAAAAACCGTGTGGACTGTGCCCCAAATATTAGTGGCCAGCTACATCTAAAAGAAAATAAACAAAGATCTAGTAACATGACCTGCAAATACTGAGCAGATGGCCTCAACATGAACAAGTCTCTTGTTTTTTTAGCCAGTTTGGGCAAACAAGACAACATTAAAAATATATTATTCTTGCCTATAAATCCATTGGCTAAAACCACTGTAGTTTAATAATGCCGTACTATTTCATATGGCATCAGAAGTTAAGACAGCAATATCAGCCCCGCCATTGGCAAGACGTTTTACATTTGGAAAACTACTTTCACATTCATTGTGTTTGACCAGAGGAGAAAAGCCATACAAGAGAAGAGATACCAGCAGGTTTCATTTCCCCAAATTTACAGTAGAAACCAACAAAGCAGAAATGTGGGGTGATTTGCATTAGTTAAGTGAGGACTTAAACCCAAGTTTCTTAGCACTAAGTCCATGGTTTCTTCCCTCTCTGGGGCATTATAAAGTGGAAGGACAAGAGGTAGAGTTCTTTTCCTAGAGTCACACATAAATTCTGCCAGAAAAATAAGGTGAGGGGCATTATTTCTCTACAGTGCGTGCAGCCAGAAATCCCAAGAACAAAATGAAAACTGCCGGGCATCTTCTGTTACCTAAGGATGAGGCTGGACCTTCCTGCACAAGAAGGAATGCAGAGGGTAGGCAATTGCCCAGACATCCCAGACCTCAGTCACTGTCACCTAAAAGGTTCTAAGGTATGTTTGGGACCTGAGCAGTGGGTATAAGTGATTGGATGGTCTCCGTGGCTTTGTATTTGCATGCAACCACGCAGAAAACTGCAAGACATTGATATTCTTTGTTCTAAAACAAAAATTACCTCCAAAGCAGTATCCTCTGGGTCCTTGGCTGTTGCTCGATAAATGATGGTGCCCGGGACAGTGTCTTCTAGGATATAAATCTCAGTAACTGCCAGAAAAGGTAAAAGAGATATGATTGAAGGAGTTTCACACCATGCTATCCCCGCTCCCCCCCAAAAAAAAAGCATTCATTCTATATTTTAGATAAAAATAAGAGTATTATACTTGCTCAGTACAAATGTTTTCATAGAGTGCTTCTAATTAAGCCAATAGTTATGATGATGATGATGATGGTAATGATGATGATAGGCACTATTTATTTAATATCTACTATGTGTCAGGCTAGAGGAAAAAAGATTTAAAAATTTAAGCAGGGCACAGTGGCATATGACTATAATCTCAGTGGCTTGGGAGGCTGAGGCAGGAGGATCATGAGTTCAAAGCCAGGATCAGCAATGGCAAGGAGCTAAGCAACTCAATGAAACCCTGTGTCTAAATAAAATATAAAAAATAAATTAATAAATAAAGGAGGGCTAGGGTTGTGGCTCAGTGGGAGAGCACTTGCCTCACACATGTGAAGCACTGGATTAGATCCTCAGCACCACATAAAAATGAATAAACAAAATAAAGATATTGTGTCCATGTATAACTAAAAAATATTTTTAAATATATATAAATAAAAATAAGGGGCTGCAGATGTGGCTCAGTGGTTAAGTGCTTCTAGGTTCAATCCCTGGTATGAGGGGCGGGGGAGGCAGTAACTAGAGGCAGGTGGGTGCGGCTGGAGGAGGGGGCATTGGGGGCGTGGCTTTGGGGTCTACATTTGTCTCTGGAGAGTGGAGTCTCTCTCTGCTTCCTGATCACCATGTGAGCTGCTTCCCTCCACCACACTCTTTCTCCATGATGTCCTGCCTCATCTTGAGCCCTGAGGAATGGAGCCTGCTGTCTATGGACTGGGACCTCTGAAACCTTGAGCCCCAAATAAACTTTTCCTCCCCTAAAATTGTTCTTGTCAGGTTTTTAGTTACAGCAGCAAAAAACTGACTAAAACAAAGATGTTTAAGTGGTAGCAATCACAACAAGAAAGACAGGGTCCCTGACCTCACAAAGCTTCCAGTTTAATAGACACACTCCTAATTAAATCATCACACAAACGAGAGAATAAATTTGGTGCACTGTAACCACACAAATCAATGTATCACCATAATCAATGAACAAGTGAGTATACCCTTTCATGTAACCCATGGGTCACTCCTGTTGTCAGTGTTGTCCCGATCAGTCTTATAGCCTGGGTGCCATAGAGCACCCAGGACCCAGAGCCTACAGCTACATCCACAGGAGCCCTCTTCCTCCAAGGAGAGACCCTCAGTACCTTGGTTTCCAGGGGCAAGAGATCCGGTGAAGGTGGGCGGCTCATTCACATCTACAATCTGGATTAACATGGTCTGGGATGCTGTTGCCCCTCGGCTGTCTTTGGCATAGATTATCAGGGAATAGAGCATCACACTCTCAAAGTCCAGCTTGGGTACTCCAGTGGTGAGTAACTAAGTTTAAAAAAAATAATAATAAGTAAATAAATGCAGAATCGTGGAGCAAACAATTGGCTTCATCAGGACATATAGAGAATATGTTAGATCTACAATTTCCAATATTGGTCAGCATTTTGTTGTTTTGTTTTGTTTTATGGGTTTTGTTAGGTTTTTGTTTTTGCCTTTGTTTTCATTTCTCAGACGGTCTCTCACTAGCTGGCCTTAAAATCCAAGGGACAAGTGATCCTCCCACTTTAGCCTTCCAAATAGCTGTGCCCCTCCATGCCCAGGTTTAAATTAACATTTTTAAAAAGGCATAAAAATCTTGAACTTAAGCTGGATACAGTGGCGTATCCCTGTAATCCCAGTGGCTCAGGAGGCTGAGGCAGGAGGATCTCAAGTTGAAAGCCAGCCTCAGCAAATTAGCAAGGCCCTAAGCAACTCAGTGAGACCCTGTTTCTAAATAAAACGCACACAAAAAAAAACCTGGGGATATGGCTCAGTACTTAAGTGCCTGTGAGTTTAATCCTCATACAAAAAAAAAAAAATCTTGAAGCTCACTCATATCGTGTCAAATGATTTCTCCTCCATCTTTCCCACCTTCCCAGACTTTAATTTGGTCAAGGATTATCCTGACATCTCAATCTATCCTTGCAAAGTAGGTATTAGGGTTAGGTGCAGAAATTGGAGATTTGGGGAGGCTCTGCAGCGTGGCCAGGTTTTCACAGGTAGAAGTGCAATGACTTTGGACTCCCTCTGACTTCACACTCATGCTCTTCATGAATCTAAAATGGCTAGGACCTCACATGGCAGAGTCAGAGTCCCTTGTGTCCCTCCCTTGTTCACTCACCTTTATGTCCTGTTCTAGGTCCCTTCATGGCTTCTACACTGACTCTTGAACTGCCCTATTGACCTGAGACAATCCCCCACCGCCCCCAACCCCCCAACCCCCTCACCCCCTCAACCCCCAACCCCCCCACCGCCGAGGTGGAGCATGCTCAGAACTGGATTCCAGTCCCACCTCTGGTGTGAAATAACTCTAATACTTTGGCGATGGTCCTTCAGCTCTCTGACTTGGTTTTCTTTATCCCTCATATGAGATCACTAATGTCATTTCCATGTCTGCCATGATACCAGGAGTTTTGGGAATACTGTTTCTAAATATTTCTTTTTTAGAATTAGTGGAAATAGTGAAATAGTGGAAAACAAAGATTTTTATTGAGTACCAATACTCAGTAGAAGGGGTTGGACACTCGTCTTTGGGCACTCTTTATCAAATCAAGAACCCTTTTTCTGTGATGATAATGTAGTCTAAGAAAATGCTAAGATCTTACATGTATGGAGCACTTACTATGTGTTAACTGCAAACACTTATTAGTAATTACATCATTCCACCCTTTAAAAAAAACAGTGTGATTGACATGTTAATATGTCCATTTTATAATCAAATATGAAATACAGACTCTGAAAGATCATCCAACAAGGAACAGGCAGGGCACAAATGCCACTCTGATTCCAAAGCCCATCCCCAGGGCAAGGCTACCCACATGGCTGACTGTGGTTCTGAGAACAAAAGGATCATAATGTCACCCAGCCAACCTTCAGCCAGCAGAGCTAGCATTTGTTGATTACTCTCTCCGAGTCCAGGATTACTTTCTACTCTTTGCCTCTGTTAATCATCAAAGCAAACCTGAGAGAGAGGTCCTAATGTCATCCCGCTTCACAGAGGCCGAAACTGAAGCTCAGGTTATATAACCTAGCTGGGAAATCCATGCTGCGCTTGGAGACAGAGCACGGGCCTGACCCCTGCCCATCTGTTCCCAACACCCTCATGTCGGCCAGAACTGCCGCGGACAGGAACACAGAGGGGTGTTGTCGCAGTTCCATCAAAGTCAGCAATACCTGGCATCCGATACCATTGTCTACTGAGCAGATGCCCCAGGCTGGACAGGATCTCTTCAAGTCTCATGGTTTTCCCATGGAGCGAATAAATGCTCTAGCATCCCCCAAGCTGCTGATGAAGAACTAAAGCCCAGGAGTAAGAAATTTTGCCTACAGTAACACCACTCATAGTAACTGAGCCGGGGCTTAAAGCTAGAGCTTTCTTTCTGTTCTCCACACGCTAATGATTCCTGATAAGTTCATTTAATATCATAACCTGGTTTTAGGATCTATGGGGCTTTCCAGCCTCAATTAAGCACAACAACTTTGTCCTTAAAGAGCTCCTGATCCAAGAAGCACGGTCCTATGCCCCAGCTGCCATTTTCACATGGTTTGCCCTCTCCTGGGATCCCCAAAGGGACAGCAACTGTGTCCATTTTGAGTATCAGGCTCAACAAATATCAGCTCTCGATGAACATTTTTTTAAGTCAACCAAAATTCTCATTAATTGCGCTTGAACTGAAAGTCGACAGGAAGATGGTTTAAGTTCCCCTCTGGTGGATGCCTCCCATCCAGAGAACAGGAAGTGAGCATAGAAAAGGTGACTTGGGGGGCTGGGGTTGTGGCTCAGTGGTAGTGCGCTCTCCTAGCACATGCAGGGCCCTGGGTTCAATCCTCAGCACCACATAAAAATAAATGAATGGAACAAAGGTATTGTGTCCAACTACAACTAAAAAATAAATAAATTTTTTTTTTTTTTTTTTTAAAAAGGTGACTTGGGTTCATTTCCCCATCCTGCCTGGACAGCCCCTTTCGCGATCCTCAATGACAGGTAGGAATCTGAAGGTAACGTAACTAGAGCATACCATGTCTCATTCCCATGGATGGATCCATATCATCAGTTCATGTGATTATTGTTTGCTATTGTTTCTCCAAGAGACTTGTTTGGCGAGGTGTTTTGTTGAATACTTGGCCAGTGGCCTGGCTAAGCTCAACCAGTCTTTTGCAAAACAATCCCCCATGTGTCAAGGTAGAAAGTCCAACAAAGGATAATGATATGCTAAACCCCAAATAGAACAGTATATTCTCCCTTTTTTACTGTAATATTATAGAATTAGATATCAATCCATTTCATGTAGCCTTTATCTGCAGGAATATTTCTGGGCTACAAAAACCGTTTCATAATCAAACTGCTTCTAAAGCTATCTAGAGCTAGTCTATTAAATAGCTCTGATACTATGGCCACATTTTTCTTATTGTCTTTTTAAAAAAAAAAAAAACTGTCAGTGGACCTTGTTATTATTTACATATCTCTGTGCAGTGCTGAGAATCAAACCCAGTGCCTCACACATGATAGGCAAGCATTCTACAACTGAGCCACCTCGCCAACCCCCACATCTTCCTTATATTATTATTTTTTGGCTGTCTATAATATGGCTACTTAGATTAGATTGGAAATGTATCTGCTATAGCAGCAACTATTGTGTGTTAACTGCTTATCATGGACCAAGCAGTAAGATGATACTTTGCATATATTATCTCATGGAAACTTTCCATCAGTCCCCGAATGAGGTGGTATTATTGTTAACACCTTATTATAAGGAAAATAAAAAGCACAGAAAGTCAAGTAATTTACCCAAGGTCATGTTGTTACTAATTGTAGTAGCTATGATTGAAAAGTGGGTTTGTCAGGCTCCAAAATCTGTGCTTAGAATAGTGATGGTGCACTCATTCTCTCTCTCTCTCTCTCTCTCTCACACACACACACACACACACACACACGGAGGAGGAGGAGGAGGAGGAGGAGGGGTCGTAGGAACAGGGAAGAGAGNACACACACACACACACACACACACACGGAGGAGGAGGAGGAGGAGGAGGAGGAGGAGGAAGAGGAGGAGGAGGAGGAGGAAGAGGAGGAAGAGGAGGAGGAAGAGGAGGAAGAGGAGGAGGAAGAGGAGGAAGAGGAAGAGGAGGAGAAGAAGAGGTAGGAAAAGAAAGTGTTGAGCAGGAGGAAGAGGAAGAGTACTTAACCCTCTGATAACCTTTTGCTGCTGTTTAGACTTGTAACAAATATCCTATGAAAAAAAAACAATATGAGATAGCATTTTACACCAAACTGTAGTTAGAAGCAAATTTAAAAATCTAAGGATGACAAGGTTTGGCAAAGTTATTCAAGAGCCTCATAACAGATCTCCTTTGCCCCTTTTAATCTGTTTCCCTCACAACAGCTAGAGTGAGCCTTTTAAGATAGAAGCCAATTGTTTTTTTTGTTTTTTGTTTTTTGTTTTTGTTTTTTTCTGTAGGACTCTCCAGTGGTTTCTTAAATGTGGGAGGATTTAATGTCTCTGATGATTTACCCTTTCCTATACTCATGTCCTTTTCAGTGTTCCTTCTACTAAAGGAATTGCCTTTGCAGTTCCTTCTACTGAAAATAGAGCATATTTCTCCACCGCCCCCCCTAGCTTGGACATGTGACTTGCTTTAGCCAATGAGATCGGAGGAGACTTGGGTCTTGAAATATACATGAGAGTTTGAGATTGTTCTTTTGTTCTCCTCCTTTTGCCTAAAGAGGCATAGGCTTCTGCTAACCAGTGTCCCAAGGAGCATGAGAGGCACAAGGAAGACCTGAACTCAGCTGCAGCCTGGAACCAAACCAGGTGGCGCCCCTAAACCACATGTTGCTCATAAGGACTTTATTACTTACAGCCCACAAGCAATGTGACCTCCATGTTCATGGTGGTTCTCTTGCCCTCAGGTTCCACAGGGGCAATGCACAGGGACCAGGGGAATGCTGCACATATAGTGGGTTGCACCATATTTGAGGGACCCTGATCTTAAGGAACCCGAAGCTCTTATAATAAGCAGTAAACCTGCCTGAACACTGCCCCACTGGGAAAATAGCTTGATCATAGCTAGATGGTATATCTAGGCCCACAGCCCATGCAGGCTTTGCCCCTCACCTCCTTTGCTGTCTCATCTGTCACCTTGCTTCTGCTTCAGTCCTGTCACATCAATTGCAATCTCTTCTCCTTATCCCGCCCCTTTGTTCCACCATGCCTTGACATGGAATGCTCCTCTCTTTCTTCATCTACTTAATTCCTTCCCATTCTGCAGATGACTTTTCATGTAGCTCTTTCTCAGGAATCCGGACCAGGTCAAAGGTCCCCTCTAGGTGCTCTCACAGAACTGTGGGCCTGGATTTCATGGCTTTTGGTCACATTTACAATGCTATGCTTGTATGCATGTTCCCTTGATTAATATACATCCCTCTAAACCAGTAAATATCACAAGGTCAATGCATTGCCTGCATCTGATCAGAGCCTCAATAAATGTCTGTAAAATAAATGGATCATGATCTTCCCACGGATTTTTTCTTTTTTTAATTGTACTGGGGATTGAACCCAGGAGCACTCAACCACTGAGCCACATCCCCAGCCCTATTTTTTTTTTTTTTTGAGTTGCTCAGCACCTCACTTTTGCTGAGGCTGGCTTTGAACTCATGATCATCCTGCCTCAGCCGCCCAAGCCACTGGGATGACAGGGGTGTGCCAACACGCCCAGCCCTCCCATTAATTTTTAAGAGTATCCAACACAGTATAGTGTCCCAATGAGAGGGTGCTAAGTTAATATCATACAATAGGGAGTGAGAAGGCAGAGGATGACAGTTTCATTTGAGAGCCCTTGGGGTACCAAGTGATCATACTGTTCACCTACATACTTACATCCCACAGGTGTGTGGATCTCGGAGACAGCCTGAATGGATGGACCACAGGATTTGCATTAATAATCACAGGACCTCCAACCAGAGAAGTGTGAGGTGAGACAGACACGGTGACCACAGCAACCCGGGTGTGCTGAGAAGCATTTTCCAGAAGAGGGCTGAGATTCTCAATCATGAATTTGGGAAGAGCTAGAACATCTGAGAGGAAACATAAAATTTGACTTTTTACAAATGAATTTCTGCAAAGCTTCCCAATCTGCTTCATGTTTTGAAACCAACAACAAAAAAAAAAGGACAAGAACCACTAGTTCCTTTTTTATTAGACGTCTTAAAAAATCAGTTGAGTTGGCTTGGCGAGGTCATTAAGGATCTGGGAACTTCTTCTTCTTGTAAGCTAACTCCTCAAGTTTATGGACACCGGCAGAAGACAGGATTATTTTATTGATGGCACGGCAAGCAACTTGAACTTTTGTGTTCACATCCCTTCTTTTCTTTTTTTTAAATATTTTTTTAGTTGTAGATGGACGTAACATCTTTATTTTATTTACTTATTTTTATGTGGTGCTGAGGATCATACCCAGTGCCTCATGCATGCCAAGGCAAGCACTGTACCACTGAGCCACATCCCCACCCCGCATCCCTTTTCTCGTTCCTCAAGGAACACGGGGGCAACACAGAGGGTCCCGGTGGATGCTATGCATTTATATCACATTTGAGAAGCCCTAAGCTCAGAAAGCCCAGATCTTTACGAATGAGCAGAAAGCTTCCTGACCTTTGCCCTGGATGGAGAAAATAACCTTATTATGACAAACCATCCTCTGTGTCAGAGGGTGACAACGCCCTTGTTTATAATGCACTTTTTGTTTTCCAATGTTCTACCCATCCCTCAGTTGCCCCTTGGATATCACTTCTTTCAGAAAACCTTCCCTGAGCCGGGCACAATGCCACACACTTGCAATTCCAGCGACTCAAGAGGTTGAGGCAGGAGGATCGAGAGTTCAAAGCCATCCTCAGCAACTTAGCGAGGCCCTAAACAACTCAGTGAGACCCTGTCTCTAAATAAAATACAAAAAAAGGCTGGAGATGTGGCTCAGTGGCTAAGCACCCTGGTACAAAGAAAGAAAGGAAGAAAACCTTCTGTGGCCTGCCCCAGTTGGCTTGGATACTCCTTCCTAGGGTTCCTGTAACACCCCATAGTGATGGTTCCCAGCATAATAACCTTCCATTTGGGTGCATTCCAGGGAACCATAAACTCTTACTGAATAACAGTACTTACCACATATTTGTTGAATGAATGATAAAATATCAGTAATGACTGTTTATAGGACATTCTTTCACATGGAATTTTTTCATTTAATCCTCACATTACCCCTGGAGTGGGGCTGCTATTATCAGTTCCATTTTGCACATGAGAAAACTGAGGAACAGAAATACAGTGACCTCCATCTCACCAGGAACAATAAATTTGGCGAGGATATGGGGGGAAAGATTCGCTGATACATTGCTGGTGGAGCTGCAAGTGGGTGCAATCACTATGGAAAGCAGTATGGAGATTCCTCAGAAAACTTGGAATGGAACCACCATTTGACCCAGTTATTCCACTCCAGGTGCATATTATAATGATACAGCCACATCAATATTTATAGCAGCTCAATTTACAATAGCTAAACTATGGAACCAATCTAGGTGCCCTTCAACAGATGAATGGATAAAGAAAATGTGATATATATACACAATGAAACATTACTCACCATAAAGAAGCATGAAATAATAGTATTTGGAGGTAAATGGATGGAACTTGATACTATCATGCTAAGTGAAATAAGCCAATCTCAAAAACCAAAAGGCTGAATGTTCTCTCTGATGCTAACACACTATAGCATGGGGGAAGAATAGAAGTTCATTGGATGAGACAGAGGGGAATGAAGGGAAGGGGGGATGGGAATAGGAAAGACAGAAGAATAAATGGGACAGAACTTTC
Source organism: Marmota marmota marmota (assembly GCF_001458135.2). NCBI lineage: Eukaryota > Metazoa > Chordata > Mammalia > Rodentia > Sciuridae > Marmota > Marmota marmota. Next base: position 16,648,067 of record NW_025999941.1, read on the forward strand.
CTATGTTCCTAGGTGAAACTCCACATCATGTGCCACAAGAATGGAAAGTTATGTATGATATGTCAAAATACATTCTATTGTCATATATATCTAAAAAGAACAAAATTTTTAAAAAGCATACAACAGGCAAAAAAATGAAAAGAAAAGAAAGGAAGGAAGAAAGAAAGAATGCAGACAGATAGATAGGAAGGCAGGCAGGAAGGTAGGTAGGTAGTGACCTTCTGTTATACAGCTAATCAGCAGTAGAGCCAGAATTTGAACCCCAAACTTGCTGGATCCCAATAGCATGCTCTTAAATGATTCAGATGGCTTCATGATTCAGAGTAAATTTCTTTGGGGTAGAAAAAAAAAGAAAAAGAAAAATGGGAAAAAGCAAATATCCTCAAAATGTCAAAATTGGAGAAGGTCCCCAGACAACCAACAGCAGTGGCCCTGGGATGAAGGAAAGGACTCCACCTCAGGAATGGCCTTTTGGATTCACAGCCCTCGACTCCTGTCTGAAGTCGGCTTCTTCCTGGCCACAGGACCACTTGGGCAAGCAGCTCATCCTCTCGGAAACTAGAAGTCAGGGGTGTGGCTCAGTGGTAGAGCCCTTGCCTGACATGTATGAGGCCCTGGTTTCAATCCCCAATACTGGGGGGGTGGGGGAGGATTAATAGTACAGCATCTTGTGCTTCAGAATTTGCTAAGAGGATAGGTCTTATATTAAGCGTTCTTACTATGCAGGCACCCAAAAGTGACACAGGGGAGATTTGGGGAGATTTTCGGTATGCCTGTGATTTTGATTACGGTGATGGTGTTATGGGTGTTTGCAAATGTCCAAACTTATCAGATTCTACACATTAAATACATTCAGTTCTTTGTTGGTCATTGTACCTTAATAAAGCTGTTAAAAACAAACAAACAAACAAAGAAGAAGAAGCTAGAAATCAACTGTGACTTCAAAAGAAGCCACTTTGGTTGAAACTGGTGTGAGGTGATCACCACTATTTAAGAGATTGGGATTATTGGCCATTATTTTTAATAAAGATTTATTTGCCAGTCACTATCATAGAAAAATGTAAGATTTCATGTTACTGAAGTTCATTATTTGTTTTATTAGATACAGTGCATGAAAGGTGGGTAAAAATAGTTTCCGAAATGACATTATTTCATACAACTTGTGTCTAACCCTGCGGTGTTGGGAAATTACTCAGTGCTCAAAGTCACAATGCATTTAGAGACAAAAAGTCATCATGCACCCTACTGAGCTGGCCTACTTTGATTCTATTTTTCTCCCTTTCTTTCTGTCTCGCTTGTGTGTGTGTGTGTGTGTGTGTGTGTTTTCTCTGCTCCCCTTAATTTCAGCTGAGTCTTGTTCTTACAGCAAAGATTTCACTGAAGATACACTTAGGTTAGTTTCTCAAAACTCATTTGGAAAAGGCAAAGTTAAAGATAGGGCCTAGAGGTGGGCTTGGTGACACACATCTGTAATCCACCAACTCAGGAGGCTGAAGAAGAGAATCACAAGTTCAAAGCCAGCCTCAGCAACTTAGGCAGGCCCTAAGCAACTTAACGAGATCCTGTCTCTAAATAAAAAATTAAAAAGGGTTGGGGATGTCGTTCAGTGGTTGAGCACCCCTGGATTCAATTCCAGGTACAAAAAAAAAAAAGATTACATCCACAAAATACCCAAGACTATAGAGAAGCCCTGTCTTAATGTATAACTTTAACTTTAAATTTTCTAGTAACCACATTTTTTAAAGTTTTTTAAAAGGCCAGTAAAAATAATTTTAACATTTTATTTGAACTGATGTACATAAAATATTATTTCAATGTAATTAACATGTTAAAATGTTAGTAAGATAGTTTACATTATTTTTTTCACATAAAAATCACCTAAATAATAGTATATATTTTATATTTACAGCACATCTTAAGTCAGAGTGCCCACATTCAAGTGCTTAGTGGTTATCATTTCAGACAACATTGCTATAGAGTTGATTGGAGTTGTGCAGATATTATCATTTATTTCTATTAGCAATACAAAATCTAATCATTATTAATCAAAAAGTGGAAATTATCACAGTTATTTTTCTCTTTCAGATTTGCAATAACCATCATTTGTTCTTAGAATCATAGACATATTTTACTTGATGTTTTGTTGGTAACGATGATATTTAGCTTTTACCCTCTTCTAGAAGTAACTAATTCTAAAGCAATCCATCAGCTGGTTTATTTTATGAAATCAATTTTTGCAACCCTGAGAAAAAAAATCACTTAATGTTTTCAAGTAGGGCATTAAAAATTTAAATGATTTATTTTTAAACTTGGGGGTATGTTTTGTTAATTAAAAATATAATTCATGCTATTTTTAACCAAATACTAAAGTATATAAAGTAAAAGAAAATTTAAATCTCCACATATTTCTCCCCATCTCTGCTGCTCTCACATTTATTTCTACATTCAACTCCAAAAATAATTGTCATCAATTTTTTGGTATATATTCTTCTGGAATTTTCTGTGCCTATTTGCATGTGAATAGACCTATTTTTTTTCCCCAGAAGGATTTTCCTGTGTTGTAGTTTTAGGACATCCTTCTCTCTACAGTACACCACCGATTACCTTTTTACCTGTCCTTCAGAGCCCCCAAGGCTGCCTCCTGCTTCTCATGGCTCTGACATCCACAGTATGGAGGGAGGACCATTTATGGCATCCTCTACCGATGGCCATGTACGTGGCCTCTAATTTTTGCTATTACAAGTAAACCTATATGCATATCCTAATGTGGCCATGGGTTCTGAACTATGGCCTTCCTGGAATACTGGCTCTAAATCCGCAGCTTTCAGATGCTGTTGGAATGACAAATTGCTTTCCAAAGATCTTGTCCCAATTTTCGTTTATAACAACTACATCTAAGAAAGCATTTTTTCAGGGCTGGAGGGGACACTAGGGATTGGACCCAAGGGCACTTAATGATGGAGCCCCATCCCCAGCCCTTTTTTATTTTTTATTTAGAGACAGGGTCTCACTGAGTTGCTTAGGGCCTCACTAAGTTGCTGAGGCTGCCTTTCAACTCCCAATCCTCCTGCCTCAGCCTCCTGAGCTGCTGGGATGACAGGTGGGCACCACCGCACCTGGCGAGAAAACATTTCTATTGAAATGTAGACCTTTCCAGTGAGGAACAGCCACGGAGAAACTGAGGAAACCAACCAAATGGCAGACTACCAAATAATTATTTCAAAGTTCTACAAGATGAGTCCAAAGTTAGGAATACTAACCTGGGGCTGCCACCATCAAAAACAAATGAAAAAAAAGCATGATTTGCTTGAAAGCCTCTCGCCTCTGTAGAGCACTGCTCCAGCCCCTGGCACTGGGAATTTCCAGCCAGGTCACTCTCTTGGTGAGGCACGTCTCTGGAGAAACATCCTGTCGCTAGGCACCCCGGTACTTACTTCCCCATGACAGTTCTCGCTGAGAAATCTGTAAAATGACACCTTCCCTCAAAAAAAGCCAAAGCTTCAGCCAGGAGAGTTGCTTTAGCCAGGTAAAAAAAGCTCCACTTTACATTCTCCAAGTGCAAAGTGCCCCCCCACACACTCCACAACACACACACACACACACACACACACCAGCAAGTCCTCATGCCTCTGGGGTGTTGAGAATTCAAGGGGGATTCTGCAGGAAATGATCAGCTCCCTAAATTCATTCCTTTTCAAATGGAATCTGTTGAATAAAAAGACTCCTGGTCACCAACAAGCATGATCCTGCCCTGCTAGGTGTTTATCACACCCAGGCTTGGAATCAAGACCAAGAATCTCAGTTTACCAAGTTTGCAGAGGATTTACAAGTTGCTAGGCAAGGTTAATATGCAATCAGATTAGAGATAAGGTGCAAAAACAAATCTAATAATTGGCCAAGAGTCAAATTGCATGCTAGTTAGTAACTTTAATTTAAAACTTGGGAGTGGGAGGAGTAGGTGTTTTTTAGAACTACTGATGGGTAAGATTTGAATGCATGGAGAGTTGGCATAAAAAACACCTCAAGGGCAGCAAATTGGTGATGCAGAAATTGACTATTGAAGCCAGAATTAGACAGGCAGTCAGTAGAGATAGGTAAATCAAGTCAGGTTGGATCAAGGAGGCCAATTCTGAGTGAGTCAGGAAGTTGAAGACTGTCCCCAGAGGGATTGAAATGTGAATTCCTTCAGAGCCCTTCCTCCACCCTTATCAAGAACTTGCCCCTGCTCCAACCTGTTGCTAAGATAACCTCTTCCAAGAATTGCCCCTCCCTACAGGGAGCTATAAAGTTGTTAATTAATGTATTCTTGGCTGCTCCATCTTGCCCTTCCCCCTTCAGCCCACCTGATGCCCCCCTTTGGGCCCTCTCACCAGCATTCCTGGGCCTAGTCCTGGGCCTGGTCACAAAAGCAGGAAGGAGATAAGGGGAAGGGGGCAGAACAAAGGAAGCCTAGGACACCTAAAAAGGGCAGAACACCTGCTTCTTGGGATACCAGGATCCCAGCTATGGCCCCCTTCTCCCTCCCTGGAGAAGTCTATGTGACCCCTTTCTAAATAAACTCTGCTTTATATGCTTGCCTCGGCACGCTTCTCCAATGTTCAAACTTCAACATGTGGGGAAGCAGGACTCATCACCCATAACCGGGGGTAACACTATGGCCTGCAGATCACATTTTTATATGTACAAGATTAAAAATGTGAAGTTCAAGTCTGGGTGTGGTGGTGTATGCCTGTAATCCTAACTACTTGGGAGGCTGAGGGAAGAGGATGGGAAGTTTGAGACCAGCCTCAGCAATTTAGCGAGTCTCTGAGCAATTTAGCAAGTCCCTAAGCAATTTAGCAAGACCCTGTCTCAAAGTAAAATTTTAAAAAGTGATGCATACCTGTGATCCCAGCAACTTGGGAGGAGGAGACAGGAAGATTGCAAATTCAAGGCCAACCTGAGCAACACAGTAAGATTGTCTTAAAATAAAAAAATAAAAAGGGCTGGAGATGTGGCTCAGTGGTTAAGCATTCCTGGGTTCAATCCCCAGAACCAAAGAAAAAAAAATTTTTTTTAAGGACTGAGGACAGTCCTTTATAATGTACTCAAAGGTACATTGTCTTTGAGTTTAATCTGGTAATTTAATTTGGTAATTTTTAAAAAATAAAAAATGAAATTCAATAGCATTTGCTTGGCCAGCACTCCACAGTTGACCAGAGTTCCCATCCCTCCCTGTCGCACTCCAGTGCTTCTCACATTTCCCTACCTGGAACCTGTGGGGATTCCTGTTGGCCATCTCTCATTTAGAGATTTCCATCAATCACTGCTCCTGAGGAGTCACCTGTTGTTATGGTAACCAAAATAGGATTATGCAATCTCAGCCGACTTCTATAGAAAGATAATGTGGAGAACATGGAAGTCTGTGTTTGGACTAGACTTTGACCCACTGCACCTGGCTTTTTGGCTTTTCCGAGGGACATTTATAAATGCCCAGGGAATGATCCCACGGGGAGACCTCCGAGATGTGTTGGTGAAGGATGGTTGAGAAGCAGCCTGGGGGGTGTGGATCTTGGGTTGGCACTCTTGCCTGTAGCTCTTCTGACCTCCGTTGGTTAAACCACTCTAACTTTGACACTTGGACTGCTGGCACACCCTCATCCCCAGCTTAAAAGTCCCCGAGTCTGAACCCTTCCATCTCGCAGCTTCTCACCGGGACCAGCACCTCTAGCTATGACCAGTTATAGACCTAATGACTTTCCAACAACCATACATGTTCCTCTCCAATGTGTTTCCCAAGCAAGCTTTTTAAAACATGAGCGTAATCCTTTCCCCTGTCTCCTCCACCCGCACCATACTGGTCTTCCCTCTGACTTCAAACATGTCTAGTTGGAGGATCTCGAGTTCAAAGCCAGCCTCAGCAACTCAGCAAGACCATGTTTCTTAAAAAAAAAAAAAAAA
>NW_025999941.1:16654133-16690240 GCF_001458135.2 Marmota marmota marmota
CATCCCCAGCCCTTTTTTGTATTTTATTTAGAGACAGGGTCTCACTGAGTTGCTTAGGGCCTTGCTAAGTTGCTGAGGCTGGCTTTGAACTCTCGGTCCTCCTGCCCTGGCCTCCTGAATAGCTGGAATTAGAAGCACATGCCACTCCACCCTGTGTCTAGTCATTTTCTTCCCCACTGAGTCCTATGGCCCAGAATAAATATGTATGAACTCCTTCCTTGAATCCCTGAATGACTTCCCATTACCCTAAAGATCAAGTTCAAGACCTTTAATTTGGCCTGTAGGACTGGAGAGGCTTGATGTTGCTTCTGACCACCACCCCAGCTTTCCCCTGCAGGTTCAAAGGCCTCTTCTGCCTCGGGTTTTGCTCCTTGCTCTCCTCTGCCTGGAACGCACATCCTCACACAATTGACCTCTTACTGCTCATCTCTCAGACTCCATGACCCAGCAGTTGCCTCTCATCCTTATCACTTTACCCCTTTCATCCTCCTTTTTCTTTCTTCCTAGCATTTGCCACTCGGTTAAAACTCATGCGTTCACATTCTTATTTGTTCTAGGTCTTTCTTGCAGCATTTTAAGTTATCTGAGTTCAGAGATGTTATGTGTGCTGTTTGTTCACTGCCATGTGCCTTGTGTCTAAGTACTCGGTGCCTGGTGTCTAGGTGCTCAGTGTCTGGTATCTAGGTACTCAGTGCCTGGTGTCTGGGTGCTTGGCACCTGGTGTCTAGGTACTTGGTGCCTGGCAACCACTAGATGTTCAAATATTTGTTGAATTACTAAAAGACCAAATCAAACCCTGGGAGGTGGCAATTATAGTTCCTGCTTTACAAAGAGAAAAATGGAGGTCCAGAGAGGCTTTGTCACCTACCCAAAGACCCACAACTTGTATGGGGAGAAAATCCAGAAATTTTTATTATATTATTGGTACCAGGGATTGAACCCAGGGGCACTTGACCACTGAGCCACATCCTCAGCCCTATTTTGTATTTTATTTAGAGACAGGGTCTCATTGAGTTGCTTAGCACCTTACTTTTGCTGAGGCTGACTTTGAACACACAATCCTCCTGCCTTGGCCTCCCAAGCAGCTCAGATTACAGGTGTGCGCCATCACGTCCAGTAATAAAGCTAGATTTAAATCCGGACCCAGCTCAAAATTCATATCTGTTTGTGCCCTAATTCTGTCCACCTTTTTTAGTGCCATTATAAGCTTCTGGGCTCTTTTGTGACCTGCACATGTTGTTACAGAAGGCACAGCTGCAAATATTTCAGCCTATTACACATGCATACATATAGGCTTGTGCACACACAGATGTTCACATGGACACACACATACAAATAAAAAATAGCTCTCTTCCTAACAAAATCAATCATAGTCATCCAGATATTTGACTGATTACAACAGAATTAAGACAGCAGTACCAAAAATTATGTGAAAAATACTGGCATGTATTAGAGAAAAACGCCCTTTCGTGTATTCATTCATTCAAACACCCGAGGATCCTAACAGATTAAGGGGAAAAGACCACATGGGAACACAAGCCCAAAGACAAAATCATCTCAGGTATGTTGTTTTCCAGTGCCTCAAAATGTGGGGCAGAAGATCCTCTACTCCCACTCTCCTGGATACACCCTAAAACCCAGGTTTTACTTCTTGCAAAAACAGAATTTCTATTTTACTTGAATCTCACTATAAAGCTCTAACTTCACTTTTATTACTTTGGAAACTTTAGGGATGATAAAATAAGCACAGACAGGTTAAGCGAAGGGACCAAGTTCACACAGCTGGGCTAGAACAAGAACCCAGCTAGAAATCCCAAGCCCCACCTTTTAAATTCCTCAATGTAATATGCTTCATTTTTTACTTTATTTTATTTTATTTTATTTTTTTTTGGTGTTGGGATTAAACCTGGTTTCATACATGGTAAGCATGTACTCTATCACTGGTCTACATCCCCAGCCCCATGATCCTTTTACGATTCTTTCTCCCAGTATAGAAACATATGAGACCCTCACTACTCAAAGTGTGGTCCGTGGGCCTGCATTATCAGCATCCTCAATTCTTAGATCCCATCTCCAACAGGCTGTGCCTGAATCCACATTTTTAACAAGATCCCCGGATAATTATTGGGAACGTGAAAGTTAAAGAAGCATGCTGCAGTTTACTGATAAATACAAGCACAGAAGTCAAAGTTCTTCTTCTTCTGTCTCCCAACATCTTCCTAGAAGTGTCTGCCTTCTTCAACATCCAATTAGGTCAGACTGAACAACTCCAGGGACTGAGTAAGGGAATAAGTCCTAGTGTCTGCTGCCACCTTGTGGTAAAATGTCCACCTAGGAAGACTTTGCTCTTCATAAAATAAATACAGGAATAATGGGGCAGGTAGGCAGGCAGTCAAGTTTTTTAGACAGCTACCTGGAGGCGCGGTGGTGCACGCCTGTAATCCCAAGGGCTTGGGAGGCTGAGGCAGGAGGATCATGAGTTCAAAGCCAGCCTCAGCAACTTAGTGAGGCCCTAAGCAACTCAGTGAGTCCCTGTCTCTAAATAAACTACAAAAAAGGGCTGAGGATGTGGCTCAGTAGTTGAGTGCCCCTGAGTTCAATCCCTGGTACTACCCCCCGCCCCCCGAAAAATGACAAAATTCGAAGATGTAATGAAATAGCCTTTATGGTGTGTCCCAAGATATCCAAAAACAAGTGTCCTATGTGTGTCCCACTGGACAGAGAGGGCTCATGTTGAGAGATCTAACAGGTCCACCTTGGTTAACAGATCCTTGGTATTCTTTTCCCTTTGAAATTCAAGCATGACAAAGGAATATCATTATCAATTAGCACGTGATTTTTTTAAATTGTCAATGCAACTAAAAGTTATTGGCTGGAGCAGTGGTTCATCCCCGTCATCCCGGCAGCCAGGGAGGCTGAGGCAGGAGGATCACGAGTTCAAAGCCAGCCTCAACAACTTTGCAAGACTCTGTCTCTAAATAAAAATACAAAAATAGGGCTGGGGATGTGTCTCAGTAGTTAAACACCCCTGGGTTCAATCCCTCGCAGAAAAAAAAAAGGGGGGGGGTGTTGGTGATTGGATAATCAGAACACTGCTTCTCCATTTGTCTTGTTCAAGAATCTATGAAGGATACTGAAGGATATGGAAAATACCAACCCTCAGGGAGAAACAAGAACAATGGATCCCAGGGAGAGAAGGGAAACAATGGGTGCTAGACTTCCACAATTTCCCCTCCTGATGTTGTGTCTCTGTTTCTTTCACTTTCTCTGTATTGAGTTTCAGATTCCTCTAAACGACTGGGAATTTCCCACAGTTCTGCCAAACGCATCACTGGTGAACCCTCTGCCCTTATAAATAGAGCCAGGCCCAGTAACCCACCATCTCTAACATCTGGGAGGGTATTCCTTATTAGGAAAAGATTCCAAACTGTTCCTCCATACCTTGCCCCAAACACCCCAGAACTTGACGGTTTTGTTTGGAAGTCGTGGAGCTCCAGAGCTGAAGAAATCCAAAACAGCTACCAGCAGCAATGGACACTCTTCAGCTGTATTTACCAGACCTTAAGGTTGCCTATGGAAAATTTGGCCAGTACCAAAGATTCCAGCAACCCAGAAAGAAAGATGGCACATTCAAAAGGAAGGGGATTGAAAGGTAAGTAATGCAGACTAATCGTTTCCATCAAGGGAGAGTTTTGGGATTTTTTCATTGAAAAAAAAAAACTCACTGTGATTATTAGACATGATACTATCTCTATTTCAACACTGCATTTAGAAATGAAGATTTGGGGCCAGGCGTGGTAGCACACACCTGTAATCCCAATGGCTTGGGAGACTGAGGTAGAAGGATCGTGAGTTCAAAGCCAGCCTCAGCTACTTAGTGAGGTGCTAAGCAACTCTGGGAGACCCCGTCTCTAAATAAAATACAAAATAGGGCTGGGGATGGGGCTCAGTGGTCCAGTGGCCCTGAGTTCAATCCCTGGTACCCACACACAAAAAAAAAAAAAAAAGAAAGAAAAAAAAAATGAAGATTTGATATGGCCTAAGGAGAAGGAGGTACTGCATTAGCTCAGGAAGCTTAGTGCTATAAGGGAAGCCTCATTTCATGATCAGAAAGTTTTAACTGGGAAAGCCTTTACTCTCCACTTGAATTTGATGTTTTGAAGTGTCCTATTCAGAGATGAAAGGAAGTACTGATGCTAAGTTGATATTTTCAGCATCAGAATTAAAGTCTTGTCACATCCTAGCAAATAATAGTATTTTGAAAATTCATTAGTGCATCCTTCAGAATAAATTCACAATCAATGCTTCCCTTTCCTTGTCCCTGCAAATTCGACTAATCCGATTTCACCAGTACACACTCTTTAATGAAACATCAAAACAGTCTTAGACCTGGTATTTCTCAACAATGACAAAACCATGAAGACAGGCATAAAATATTCCAAACATAATACCTTTTAATTTTGAAAATCAGTGTGGTGATTTTATTTTCTAGTTTCTTAGGCTGCTGAGCAGACTCGTGAGCTACAGCTCAGAGATATAGATGTGAGATGTTTTTATGAGCCTTGAACATCAAAGATCAAAGTTCCAAACTTCCATGGACAAAATGAAATATTGCAAAGTGAAAGCTGAGAAGCTCGATCCAGGTTACTGATGACTGGGTGTGGTGATGCCTATCTATAATACCAGCAATTTGGGAGACTGAGGCAGGAAGATCTCAAGTTCAAAGCCAGCCTCAGCAGCTTAGCTAGGCCCTAAGCAACTCAGTGAGACCCTGTCTCTAAATAAAATACAAAAAAGGGCTGGGGATGGGGCTCAGTGGTTAAGCGCCCCTGGGTTCAGTCCCCAGTACCAAAAAAAAAAAAAAAATTTTAAAGGGAAGAATTCTTTGCACAGCAGAAAGTACAGGGGTTCTATCTCTAGGCCCTGAAGCAAATCATCTTTGTTAATTATAATTACCTCAGGGATGGGAGTGGGAGACACATTTTTAGAGATTCAGAGACTAATTAGACGAGGCCTTCTTTCCAGAGTCTTCCTGAATCTCCTGAAATTGTATTTCTCTTGTTTTGTGTGAGTGGAGGAGTGTGTATGTTCATATTGATGGCAGTATAAATTTAAATTTTTTTAAATTACTCAGAGTCTTAGAGGGGCCCGTGGGAGATTAATCCTAGCCATAAATTATCTTTGAGCAAATAAGAAAACGATGCTCCCTCCTAGGAACACTGTATTGTCATCTACCAGAAAATTATTTTAATTCCTCTGCACCACTGTAAGGACTAACACCACTCTGCAGTTGTGTGTGTACAATCTGCAGAGCTCTGTCCACACTCCCAGAAAGAAGCTGCTAGCCCATGAGGTCACCACCTTTGGGCTCTCTCTTTGCCTTTTACATTCCCACCACACAGAGCCCATCTACATGCTAATAAAGGCTGCCATTTATTGAATAATTTATTAGATGTCAAGTACATAAATTCTTTTTCCCTCTACCCTTTCTTTTTTTTTTTTTTTTTTTTTTTTTTGGTACTGAGCACCTTCTCACAGAGCTACACCCCATCCCCAGCCCATTTTATTTTTCATTTTGAGATAGGGTCTCACCAAGTTGCTGAGGGCTTGACTCACACTTGCCATCCTCCTGACTCAACCTCCCAAGTAGCCAGGATTACAGGTGTGTGCCACTACTCCCAGAAAATGATTTCCTTTTTTTTTTTTTTTTCTCACATGTCGGAGAATAGTACACCCATTTTCCAAAAGAGAAAACCAAAGTTTACAGAGGTTAAATAACACATAAATAAAAGGGCACACAATTAGGAATTGTGTTCCTAGTGAGACCAAGATCATTGAAACTCCTTTGCGTGCACTCTCTGAACTGCTTCCCATGGATGAGGATGTCCGTCAGATGCTGAAAGATCTAGGCTCAGTTTAGAACAGTGCTTTGCTGAAGCGTAGGACATATACTACTGATGGTACCTGAGATATTGTAGGTAGTACATGGAGAACATTTTTAATGGCTACTAATTTATTTAACCCATATCAGAAATATATTATATATCATATATGTAACAAAATATAATATATCATAATAATAGTATAACATATTGTACTACAGTTATGATAATCATAATATATCGTGATTGGGATTTTACCTGAGAAATGAACATTTATGCTCACTCAAAAGCCTATATGCAGACATTTATAGCAGCTTTATTCATAATAGCCACAAACGATGTAAATGTTCTTCACTGAGTGATGGTTAAATAAACTGTGATACATCTCAATTTCTCAGGGTATAGCTGAATGGTAGAGCACCCTCCTGGCATTCAAGAAGCCCTGGGTTTCATCCCCAGAACAGGAAAAAAAAAAAAAAGCAGGTTATATTCATATGATCCTGTTTGTATAACATTCTTAAAAGGATAAAAATTATGCAAAAATCACATGTTACTGGTTGCCAGGGTGAAGGAGAAGTTGGGGGCAATGGTTAGTGGGTGTGGCTGTGAGAGGAGTGATTCTAGCTCCCATGAAACCTTCTGTGTCTTGATGGCATTAACGTCAGCATTCCAATCATGATCATGTAGCACAGTTTTGTAAGATGTTACTGTTTGGGAAAATTGAGTGAAGAGTACGCAGGATTTTCCAGTAGGGTCTCTCTGAGTTGCTTAGGACCTTGCTAAGTTGCTGAGGCTGGCTTTGAACTCGTGATCCTCCTGCCTCAGCCTCCTGAGCCACTGGGATGACAGGTGTGCACCACTGTGCCTGGCCAGTATTATTTCTTACAACTGTATGTGAATCTACAGTTGACTCAAAATAAAAAGGTTAATTAAAACAAAAACCTCAGATTTCAATAATAGTATTGTTTTGGATGAAGCTGACCAAAACCAGTTAATTGAAAAAATAATAGGCAAATAATTGTATCAGGGTCTGGCTGATACTGACTCTTGCATAGAGGTTAACAGTATGGTCCTGAGGATCATCCCAGTGTAAATTACGTAATATTCCCAAGCTTTAATTTTCTTCTTGTGTAAAATGGAGATGTTGATGTAAGAATGACATTATGCAATACCATACAAGGGCTTAAAAGATGAGTTAGAGAACTCTCAGGAAGAGTTGTCTATGTTTATTACTAAAATTTGCCCAAATCATGAAGATAGTACAGAAGTATTTGGAATTTTGGAAACATGAGTTGAAAGCATTTTACCTAAATGAGTGTTCTAGTGTAACTGCAGTGTGGAAAGGGTCTTAGAGATCATGTTCTTTATTGACTCTGCTAGTAAACTCTCATCTTTCATCATATTAGCCTCTAAATCCAGCAAAATCTATGTCATAGCACCATTGAAATAGGATTTCAATTTGTGAATATGAGCTAATAGATTCTCATAGTCAAAGTCCTGGCTTAACGTCTGCATTCTACCCTTGGTCAGTGAATTCAGCCTCTTTATGCCTCAGCTTACTCATAAATAAAATGAAGATAATAATATAATGTATGCCAAGTATGATGGTGCATGCCTGTGATCACAGCAGTTTAGGAGGCTGAGGAAGGAGGATGGCAAGTTCAAGGCCAGCCTTACTACTTATCGAGGTACTAAGCTACTCAGCAAGATCCTGTGTCTAAATAAAATATAAAAAGGGCTGTGGGGCTGGGGTTGTGGCTCAGTGGTAGAGCACTCACCTAGCGTATGCAAGGGAAGGCCCTAGGTTCATCCTCAGCACCACATAAAAATAAATAAATAAAAACAAAGATATTGTGTACAACTAAAAGAAACAAATATTAAAAAAGGGGAGGCTGGGGATGTGATTAAGCTCCTCTGGGTTCAATCACTGGCACAAAAATATAATATATATTTGTATATTTCTATTTATTTTTAGATATATATTTTATATATAATATACATATTTATATATATGAATATATATATGTGTGCATATATACACATTTTTTTTCTTTTGTGCCAGGGATTGAACCCAGCACCACACTTCCTATGGTGCTATGAGGATCAGGTAAAATAGCGGCTGAATTGTACTCACTATCATTTGTTGATGAAGCATCAAATTGTTGCTTTGGCCTTTTTATTATCATTATTATTATTTCCTGTAATCTGATTCTTTTCCTTCAGTTTCATTTTTTGGAATTGTATCATTTGTTCACATTTGAAGTTTTGCCTTTAATGAACTTCAATTATTCATTTTAAACTTCTCAGTGTCCTCGATGCGAGCTATTTTGATTCTCTTTAGATGGCACAGAGCTGCGTCTACCCATTTCGTAAAACAAAATTTGTTGTTCCCCAGAGAGAAATCCTTCAGTGAAAGTTACCCGGGATCTCGTGCAAGCCAGCAAAATCAGAAACCAAAATGGGTGAAGAGAATCAAGACTGCGTTTAGGAGGACGCTGTCCCACAAGGGCAGAGGCCAGCCAGCCAGTATCAGCAGAGAGGGCTCCACTCTCCATGGGAAAGCCCTGGGTCCCCACGCACAAGGCCTTCTTCCTAGGATTGTCAGGGAGCTTACTTCTCCCAAGTTGTTTACCAAACCAAGAGTGGAAGAGCGCACACAGAATGGTAATGACCATGGCCACTGATCCACACGTGCCCGACCCAAGACAGACAGGGGAACAAGATGGAGCCTTTTGCTACCTGCAATACTTTGGATCCTGTTTTAATCAGCCTGTTCGTTGCTGTGACCAGAAGACCCGACAAGAACAATTACAGAAAGAAAAGTTTGTTTGTGTGCTAACGGTTTCAGAGATCTAAGTCCAGAGATGGCCGGGCTCCATTCCTCAGGGCCTCAGGAGACAGAGCATGGTGGCAGAAGTGTGTGGCAGAGGCAAGTAGCTGGGAACATGGCACCAGGAAGCAGAGAGACAGAGCTCTGCCTGACTAGGACAAAATATCAACCCCAAGGCACACCCCCAGAGCCCACCTTCTCCAGCCACACCCCACCTGCCTCCAGTCACGGCTCAGTTAATCCCACTGGGGGGGCGGTGATCAGTTCACCCATTAGATTAAGGCCCTCAGAAGCCAGACATTTCACCTTTAAACTTTGTCTCACACATGAGCTTTTGGGGGACACCTCACATCCAAGCCATAACAGATGTTGAATGTCCCCAAAGACATGTTTACAGGCTTGTTTCCACAAGTTCATGCTATTGGGAGGTGGGGCCTACTAGGAGGTCCTTGGTCACTGGGGTTGTACCCTGAAAGGGGATTTTGGGACCTCTGTCCCTTTCTCTTTCTTGTTTGCTTCCTGGTTTTGTTCCACCATGTGCTTCCCCCCATTGCCATCCAGCATCCCTACCAAAGGCCTAAAAGCCATGAGTCTATGTGATCATGGACTAAAATCTCTAAAACCGTGAGCCAAAACAAACCTTTTCTCTTCACAAAGTCAATGATCTCAGGTATTCCATTACAGTGATAGAAAGTAGAACACTGACTAACACACCATCCAAAGTAAGGCAACTCCCAGGGGCTAGTTTAAAATGTAGAATCTCAGGTTCCTCCCAGGTCTATTGAGTCAGAAGCTGCATTTCCCGGTAAGATCCCCAGTTGACTCGTGTACGTTTGGAGAAGCACTGGATTAGGTTGGACTTTATGGTTCTTTCAAGGTCCTACTAGTTACTGGTCTAGTCAGTGTAAAGTAACTCACTATTTAAATAGATATGCACAAAGATGCATACATGTGTATGTGTACATACATATATACTAGAAAATCAAACTAAAGTGGACCCATGCACTGTATTGTGTGCCTGTCATTCCAGTAGCTTGGGAGGATGAGGCAGGAGAATCATGAGTTCAAAGCCAGCCTCAGCAACTTAGCTGAGGCCCTAAGAAACTCAGTGAGACCCTGTCTCTAAATAAAATATAAAAAAGGGCTGGGGATGGGGCTCAGTGGTTAAGCACCCCTGGGTTCAATCTTTGTTATTAAAGCAGCAACAACAAAAAACTAAATGGGATTTCATTTCTGGAGAAAACAGTGATACAGCCTTTCAAATGTTGACTTCCAACAGTGGAGGGCATAGGGAGAATAAATGAATAAAATTTGTGATTGGTGGGTCAGAAAGGAGGTTTGTTTGTTTTTTTTTTTTTTTTTTTTTTTTTTTTTTTTTGCATCTACTTTTTATGTACTGTGTGGAAGGATCAATATTTGAACTGTTAACTTCCAAATCTTTATTTTTTCTTTTGCAGTACAGTAATGCTGTTGTTTGGAGTTCTATAAAATTATGACTAATAGAATCACCAATGTTTGCATTCTCCTTTGTAGCTTTTTTTTTAAATCAATAGTCTTTGTATTTTAGAGCATTTTTAGGTTGACAGAAAAATTGAGCAGAAAATGCAGAGAGTTCCTATATAATCTTCTTTCTCTCCCCTACTTCTAGATTTTCCCCTATTATTAACATCTTGCCTTGATATGATAGATTTGCCACATTGATGAGCCAATATTGATACATTATTATCAATCAAAGTTCACAACTTTCATTAGGGTTCATTCTTTATGTTGTACAGCTTTGTGGGATTTGATAAATATATAATGTCATTTGGGTCATGTATCCATGATTACAGTCTCCTATTCAATAATTTCATTGCCCAAAATATCTTCTGTGTTTTTAACCCTTTTGGCAGGGAACATATGCAGCCCGGTAACCTCACATTTCATAAGTGATTGGCCAGCAGACCTGGATTTTCCAGGGATGGGGGGGACCCAAAGAAACAAACAAACAAAAAATTGATGGCTTCCAGCTGACTGATTGCCCTTTCAAACAAACTCTGTCTTCTGGAAAAAATAGTTGCTAATATAAGCATCCAAGCATCTAGCAATTACCTGGCAGGGGTTGACCTGTATATTTCTGTCGAAAATAACAAAGAGGATGTACTTCTATATACCGGTGGGACCAGAGCTGGAGAGTCTAGATTTCTCCAGAAAACATGCCCATCCTTTAGGATGCAGCTCAAACATTATTACCTTGTGTTTGCTATGGCCCAAAGATAGCTTTCTATTGGAACTCCAGAATTTTTTTGGGGGGTGGGTACCAGAGGTTGAACCCAGGGGGGCTTAACCACTGAGCCACATCTTCAGGGCTTTTAAAAATTGTTTTTTATTTTGAGACAGGTTTTGCTAAGTTGCTTAGGACGTTGCTAAATTGCTAAGGCTGGCTTTGAGCTTGTAATCCTCCTGTCTCAGCCTCCTGAGCAGCTGGGATTACAGGGGCGCACCACTGCACCCAGCCAGAACATATTTTTTACCTACTTAATAAAATGTCTGCAAAAGTGCTTATTATTATGCCGATCGCAGAATTAGGGATCAATTAGCGAACAGAACAGACGTGGCCTCTGCCCTCATGGAGTTATAACATAGAGGGACTTAAACATTATGCATATAATTGTATTTGAGGCAAAGTGGAAGCCCAGGGTGCTATGGAAATGGATGCTCTCATTTTAGGGGGGCTTTCAGAAAAGTCTCCCTGAAGAAAGAAAGGATGATAAAACTGAGATCTGAAAGATGACTAAAGTTAGATAAGGAAAGAGTGGGATAACAGTTTTCCAAAAAGAAAGGAGAGCATGTTCAAGCCTTAATATCAAGAGAGGATCAAACATAACCACAAAATGCAAACAACAAGCCAGCGGCAGGTGGAGGGCATTGGAACAGAGAGAACCCGGAGGGTCTGGTTGGAGGAGGTGGTGAGGATGTGGTAGACCACATTAAAAATTTCTAACTTTCTCCCAACAGCGATCAGAAACCATTGAACCTAGCTGGGGATTTATTAACCTGATTTATATTTTTAAAAGATAGCTGTGGCTGCAGAGTAGAGACTGTACGAGGCGAGGGCAAGACCAGTACAGTAAGAATAGTGGACCGTAATTCAAGCATTCGGGACATTTGGTGGACGTGGAGAACAGGGAAGATGGAAGAGTTTCCTGCTAGAGGTAGAAGCAACATTTGCCAAGATTAGAAGCAATGGGTTGGATTGGAGTCATCAGTTCTAGTTAGAGTTTCTTTCTTTTTTGCACGGAGGTGAGTACTGGGGATTGAACCCAGGGGCACTTGACCACTGAGCCCCATCCCCAGCCCTATTTTGTATTTATTTAGAGACAGGGTCTCACTGAGTTGCTTAGGGCCTCAATTATGCTGAGGCTGGCTTTGAACTCACGATCCTCCTGCCTCAGCCTCCTGAGCCGCTGGGATTAAAGGTATGTGCCACTGCACCTGGCCTGGTCAGAGTTTCTGAGTTGAGGTCCTTGCAGAATAAGTAGGTGGTGGTGTCAAGTAGTTAATGTATCTTTATTGAAATCTGATGCTTCCAGAAAAGTCCTTATCAAGGGACCTTAAGCAGGACAAGATGACTTTGGGTGCTGCACCCAGTGTGAAGTGACTCTGAAACACAGCAAATTGCAAATCCCTTGTTCCCAGTACCATTACTCCTTTTAGCATAATCAAGGAAAAATGTCATTTCTTACCTCCCCCACCACTTTTTTAATAAAGGAAGAGTAACCTCAAGTTCAGGGCCTTCTGCAGAAAATGACATGATTTTGTTTTTTACCACATAAATTTTAATGCCTATTTGTGATACTGGTTTTCAATTTATGGTAGCATTTTAAAGTTGCCTTTATATGAAAGAAAACATCTGACCCTTGACTTGCTGAGTCTGGTAAATTATATCCCACACTTATATGATTATGTCAAAATGAACCTCAAATATTATGTTTAATAAGAAGACACTAATAAAAACATAAAAAAGAAAAAATAAAGTTGCCTTTATAAACACACTTATTGAGTTAGGCTGAATTGTTATAAAGAAAATATTATGAAATTCAGGGTTCACATGGCTCCCAGATGTGGGGGAAAAAAAACATTCAAATGGTATGTGAGTGACTAAGTTCTGGCCACATTTCTAGAAAACACATTCAAATTCTGCTCTAATCAACAATAAATACTCAAACTACTTGAAGATTACTATTATAATAATTCAATGAACACAGAGAGATCTTAGTGACTCAAAGTGTGGTAGATACTTAGCAGGTACTGGTTTTTTTTTTTCAGAAGATAGAAGGGTCTTAATTTAGATGGATCAGAGAAGGTTCTGCAAGAGGTTGCTTCTTCTAATTCTGCAATGTTAAAGTGCAAGCATTGCAGTGTGAAGCTAAGCCTCTGAGAGAGACCGGTATCCACTTTGTCAGGATTGGGATGATGCCTGCAAGGTTCATGATCACATAAGGCAAATGTGTGCAGTAGAGGAAAACCAAATCCATTTTTGGCTTTTAATCCCAAAGGAAAAAAGCTACTGAGGCAGCAGTGTATATTGCTCTCTTTCCGGAATCATTTCAAATAGGAAGAATAGGTTTATCCCTGTGCTCTTCAATGGGTCTTTTTTCTTCTTTTTCCAAGCAACTATACAACTTGATGTTGTAGAAGCCGAGACAGAGGAGATAACCCAAGGAAATACGCTCCTTCGGGCCAAGAGAACCACCAAGCGCTTATCTGTGACATCTCTTCCTTCGGGGATGCAAAAGGTAAAATGCTTAAAAAAAAAAAACAAAAAAAAAAAAAACCCACAAAAAACTTGCCTCTGAAGACCTGCAAATAAGAACATTAATGGATTAAAAAAAAAAAAAAAGAGTTCTCTCCTACCATAGTCCCCTATAGTAAATCCTTTAAATCTGCTGTTTGTGTCTTTTCTCCAAGAATTTAGGGCTCAGAGAGAGGGGCGTCCAGGTCTGATTCCTCTACTTCTAAGCTCAAACTCTTCAGCTCCTACTATAGTCTGGGCAACAGGGGAGTTTGGAACTTCATGCTGACTTGCTCAACTGTTCAATGTCAAGTTAGTATGTTAGTCATTTGGCCTCTCCCTTTGTGCTGTGTGGAGAGGAATTCACAAGACCAGTGCTGTCCATCCAATCAACATTCTGAGACAACACAGCTTTCATTGTCCACTCAAGTAGCCATTCGCTACGTGAGGCTTTTGAGACTTTGAAATGTGGCCAGGGCCACTGAGGAACTGAGTTTTTCATTTCATTTCAATTGATATTCAATTGAATTAATTGAAATGGCCACATGTACAGCATAAATAGTGCCATGCTAGATGGTATGTATAAACTTTAGCTACCCAATTATTTTTTTAAATGTCATAATTTAATTTTAAAAACTGGATTTTTATTTTCCTTCCTTTCTTTCTTTAAACAGGTGGGTCTTATTATGTTGCCCTCACCAATGATTATATCCCCCCCACCACTTTGGTACCAGGAATTGAACTCAGGGGGGCTTAACCATTGAGCTACATCTCCATCCCTTTTTAAAATACAGTTTATTTAGAGACAGGATTATGTTAAGGTGCTTAGGACCTTGCTAACTTGCTGAGGCTGGCTTTCAACTTGTGATACTCCTGCTTCAGCCTCCCAAGCCCCTGGATTACAGGAGTGCACTGCTGCAATAAGGTCCCCCGGGCTGGTCTTAAACTCCTGAGGTCAAGCCATTCTTCTCCCTTAGCCTCCTGAGTACCTGAGTAGCTGAGACTCCAGTTCATGAGCCATTTTTTTTTTTTCTTTTTCTTTTTGGTAACTGGAATTGAACTTAGGAGTTCTACCACCAAGCTACATTTTCAGACCTTTTTTTTTTTTTTTTTTTTTTTGACAGAATCTCCTTAAGTTGCTAAGGCTGGTCTTGAACTTGTGATCCTGCCGCAGCCTCCCAAGTTCCTGGGATTACAGGCATACACCATCACACCCAGCAGCCCAGACTATTTTTTAAAACTAGAAACCTGACCTATTATTATTTTATGTATATTAAGCACTTACTCAGCTTGCTACTATGGGCGCAGTGGCACATGCCTGTGATCCCAGCTATGTAAGAGATTGGCAGGAGGAACACAAGTTCAAAGCCAGACTTAGCAACTTAGTGAGACCCTATTTCAAAGCAAAAATTTAAAAGGAAGGTGGGGGGAGACTGAGGAGTAGCTTAGTGGCAGAGAGCCTCTGGGTTCAATCCCCAGTACTTCAAAAACAAAACAAAACAAAAAAGCAAAAATCCTGACATTATGTTCCAAGCCCTGTTCTAAGTGCTTTAAAAATATCAGCTCCAATAATTATTACAACATCCCTATAAGATAGGTAGCAAAACTGTCCTTATTTTAGGGATGATTCTCAGAGGTTAAGTAATTTGCCCAGTTGAGTAGAAAGCCAAGTTTCCAAGGAAAGATAAAAATGGATAAATCTAGCTTTAATTAAATAAGAATTTCATGCCTCAAAACACAGCAAACCTAGCTCTAGAGTCCCCCCACCACTTTTTTTTTTTTAAGAGTACTCAGGGTTGCAAGCATAAGCACATACTCTACCAATGAGCCCCTCAGTCACATTTATTATGCTATGTATTAATTGTACTAATTTCTTGGTTTAATATGGTAGCCACATGTGACTATTTACATTAATTGAAATTAGATGAAATTAAAAATCCAGTTCCTCAGTTGCACTAGCTCCATTTCAAGTGGTTTATAACCACAGGTAGGTAGTAGCATTTGTATTGGGAATAGCACTGATAGAGTATGCCCAGATTCAAAGCAAGTTTTATCAAACAGCACTCTGGAACATTGCTGTCAGAGTGAATCCATATTAGCTTTGAATTTGGCCGCTTGCGTGCAAAATTCATATCTATTGTGCTCCTACTATGTTCTGGGCAATTTCTAATTTTGGGGGCTAATGGAGACAATGGTCTTAGGTTTGTGGAACTCACAGGCTAATAGAGGAGAAATACTGTGTGCCACAGTATTGCAGAGCAGTGGGGTTATGGAAAAGGTTTTGAATAGATGGCACTTGGACAAGTGGCCATCCATATGGGAAAAGAATAACATTGGATCCTTACTTAACAGCACATACAAAAATTAATTATTGTTGGTTTAAAGTGGGAAAGGCAAATCTTAAAACTTCTGGAGGATAATATAAGTATCTTCATTATTTCAGGACAAGGACTTCCTAGTACACAACAGCATTGACCTTAAAGATAAAAATGGATAAATTTGGCTCTAATTAAAATAAGAATTTCATGTCTTGAAACACATTAAAGCAGAGATTAGCAACTGGTTATAAAAATTTTTGTTTTCCCCCCACAATGTTCTCAAAATTTATATTTGAATCATCCATGCTTGAAAATCAGACTATTTCAAATAAAAATCTAGATTTTTTTCAACTTTCTTTTGAAACATAGGGAGATTTGGAAACACAAAGCAATTCCTCAGAGTAACCAGTAGGGGAAGCAAAGAGGCATCCACCTGCAGGCAACCTGTGTCAGGGCACACAGACCCATGGATCCTGGTTTACAAATCCTGCCTAGGTACTGGATTTAGTAAGAGTTGCAGTCAATGAACACATAGAAATAACTTGGCAACTACTGAGTGGGGGTAGATGCTCAGTAGGAAAAAGGACAAGATTTTCTGGAAGAGAAAACAGAAGGGTCTTGCTTTGGTTGGTGATCAGGGAAGGTCTTGCAAGTGGCATTTGAACCAGGGCAAGCTGGCAGGGCAGCCGTGGTTCAGCAGATTGTAAGCTCCTCGTCAGGCAAAGGCTAGGACCCTGACATAATCCCACATCCTACTCTGTATAGATTTCACAATAATCCTTGTGCTAATTATTAAATTCAAAAGGAGGCAGTGAACTCAGTAAGTCTAAAAAAGGCATATCAGCCAGAAGCCATGACCTAGGAATAGTTTCCAACAGCAACACTCTCAGGACAGGTTACTTGTAGCCACCAAGCTAAGGACAGTGGGAAAAGTGTCAGGCATGGGGTAAAAAAGCACCCTGAGCTTTCTTTTTGTTTGGAGTCATGACTGCCCTGAAAATAAGGAAACCTGCAGGAACGAAATCAAATTAACAACTGGATCCAGTGCTAATGAGCTTTCTGGGGCACTGGTCCACAACAGCCCCACACTCTCACTGTGCTCAGCAGCTGCAGAGGCAATTTCTTCTTCTTTTCCTTACGAATGACCTGCTTTTTTTCCCTGACGCTGTATATTCTTTCGAAGCCAGACAATCTAATTTCTCTGCTCCCTATAGATCTCTTCAAAGGGAGCTCTGGGCACAAAGGAGATACATGGGGCATGGAGAATAATAAGAATATGGTCTCCAATCCAATGCTGTTATGTGGCCAATGTTCACTTTATGAAACAGTGTCCAAAGGGTGAGAATTCCTATTTAAGCATCATCATAGAAATAGCATTGGTATTTTCTGATCTGATCCGTTTTTGCATTTTTCTAATAGGTACCATATTCACCAAAGAAAAGACTACACTTTCCAACTCTTAAAAAAAAGAAACGTGGAATTCTCCAAAAATCAGGTCTGACAATAGGAGAGCTTCAGATGCAGGTAGTGGACAAAGGCTTTTACTTTCTGTGTGTGAAGCATCAGAGGACCCAACCTAACTAAACACATAGCCCTCCCAGACAGCTTGGATATAATTAACAATTAGCAATAAGAAATAATGTTAGCAGGGCAGGGGGCATTCTGAGAGTGGCCAAAGGATTGCTAAGGGCACCTCGATGGTGCTCTGTGCCCCATAAATATTAAGTGAATTCCATTAAAATGAAGGCATACATGTAGACTTCTTAGAAGAAAAGAGATCACCTTTACCACCAGGGGGTAAATGTTATGTTTTAAAGTTCTGTTTGCTATGTCTTGAATTAGAATAATACTTTGGGGCTTGAAAACATCAGACATCTATCTCTTTGGTTTTGACAAGTGTTTCCAATACGTGGTTTCATCTGTCACAGGTGGATGACCTCAAAGAAACATTGTCGGATAAATCCATGAAACTGTTGGCCCAAAGACTTGCTGAGCTACAACAGTGTGAGCTTCTAGGAGATGAAATACTTCAGTCTTCTAAGCAGTTCCAGAAGATATCCAAGAGAACCGTGTGGAAGTATAAACTGAAAAATATGTGTTGCCCATGTACCTGCTGCTTCTGATTTTGTTTCTGACTAGATGAGAGCTAACTAACTAGAACAAATTAAAAAAAAAAAAAAAAAAAGCTAAAAAAATAAAAATAAATAAATATAAAAGAGCTAACTATGTAGGAACTTTTATTTTTTGGTACATAATCCTGAATAAATCTCTCTAATGAATTAAAAGATAAGGGTGAATTTTAAAGAACATTCTCCAAGAATTTTTTTTAAAAGGATCGCTTTTGAAAAATTGATTTTTATGTCTGAGTCCATAGGCACAAATTTTTGCTTAATGATTCTCACTAATAATGAGAAAAAGAAACTTTTGTCAGGGTATAGCAACGCTGCAAAGAAATTTCTCCTGAAACATGCCAGATGAAATCAGAGGAAGCATTTAAAGGTATTATGACACTCTTAATATGACTACTACTGAGCTAATTTTAAACTTTTCATTTTTAAATATAAAAAGTCTTATTAAAATTATAAAAACGTAACATAATGAAGGTATGATTCATGGAAAATGTCATGTCTTTGAACTAAAATAAATGGATGAGAATGGAACCTAACAAGAACTGCATATGTAATACTTAAGAAAATTACAAACGATCCAGACTTAGTTCAATTTTTATAATTAAAAAATCCTTTATGCAAGATCATCTTAAACTATTTACTTCAAATAACTTTTCATTTTATAAATATATTTTTTTATTGAAAATGACTTCTAAAGGTCAAAACAGTAGAGAAAAAACTTAAAACATTTAACAACTACATTCTTTAAGTACTACAGAGAGAGGGAGACTGAAAGAGTAAGTAATGCCTATGGATTTACTTTTGGATCTTGTAATTACCTCTGACACCAGTGATTCTTAACATCACAGTACCTCTTCCCACAGTAAACATACACCATAAACACTGTGCATGTAATTTCACAGGTTCATGGTCCTTCTGAGGCCTATTCATGGACTTCATTTTCATTTTCTAAAGTGGTAATAATTTCCAGAAATTGACTCATCGTCCCATATACACCCTAGAAATGCCACCTTCTCAGTCTTCACTTATTTTATAAGGCAGTCAATGTCACCAGTTACTAATGGGCACAAACATGTAACTTAAAGATATTTTATTAAACATTTTTGGATGTTGTTTCCTACTTTTTAAGAATGAAAAATGCATTTCAATAAAAACGTATATACTGAAGCCATTTTTCTTTGTATGAAGAAATATAAATGAGATGTGCATTAATATTTAATAGCAAAGTACTTCACTGGCTAAACTTCAAATATGTCAAGAGCACAACAAATTCTAAACATACTAAGATTATGTAGCTCTTTCAATATTTTGGGGGAACAGTGATTCAATTGCCTAGGGCTTAGGATCTGCTTCCATGCTTGTTTCTTGAGCTTCTTCTACCTCTGAGAGCTTTTCATCATCTGTAATTGAAAAAGAAACACAAAACCTTAGTCAAATTTGCCAACATTTTATGCTTAATGCACATGTGAAATATTTTTATCTTTTATTAGCCAATACTTTTAAAGAAAAGATGGCAAAATGGCAGTCTGTGACTGCAACTGTCTCACATAAATGTTTGATTTTAAAAATGCTGTTTGGTGGTTGTTATTAGTTGAATCAAAATTTAAAATTTGTATGACAGATTTCACTTAAAAAAATAAACACAGGCCTTGGGACAATCAGATCAAGTGAACAGAAATTTCCAATTGGCTATAATCAATAGCAAGTCTTCTCTTCCTTATAAATGACTTAAAATTCATTACATGTCTTTCATTTTTTTTCACTCATTAGAGTTTTAAAAGTATATATCTAAGGGAAAGATATATTTTCCCTCAAAGTACCTACCATTCATTAGGTATACAAAAGGTTTTTTATTTTTTGGTTCTGGGGATTGAACTCAGGAGTGGGTTTTGAGCCATATCCCCAACCCTACTTCGTATTTTATTTACAGACAGGGTTTCACTGAGTTGCTTAGGACCTCAGTAAGTTGGCTTTGAGTTTGCGATCCTCCTGCCTCAGCCTCCCAAGCTGCTGGACTATAGGTGAGTGCCACCAAACCTGGCCTGGGTGTGCAAACATTCTTATGCACAAATTACTTATCATTGCCTTCCTGGGGCCTGATTTATTACTTTACAGTAATAAACTATAGGAAACCAATAAAAACTCTGTTATCTAACATCCTTGAATTTTTCCTATTTAAACTACTAGATATATATTTAAACCAGTTACTACAAAATTAAAATTCTTCTGCATATATTTAAAAAGTAGAACAAATTAGTGTCTTCTAATGTCATCCAGATATTCTTCTATTTACAAATTGAAGGTATTCTCTCTCTCCAAGCTGTAAAAGGCACACCTCTCAATCAATCACTGAAAAATCTTCATAAACATTCATTTTGAGATAATTTCTACTTACTTTCCAATGTTTGCTGAAGTTCATGGATAGTACTAAGAAGAACATGAAACTGCTTCCGTCTCAATTCCAGCTATATTAACAAGAAGAAAAAATTTATTGAAATTGATCTATAAACACACACACACATATACACCATAAAAAAACAAAGGGGAAAAATATATATATATGCAAATACCTTATCTTCAACGCTTTCTTTAATATGTGAAAGATGCTCTAACTCTTTTCCCAGAGCCTCTAATTCTCTGAAAAAAGTAAAACAGTGCTATTTTTTGCTGTTTTGGGAAATAGAACTTACAATTCTAATCAAACATTTAAAGTATTAAATAGTATTTTTAAAATGTAAAAAGAATTAAAATACTCCATTATGTGAGACTTGTAAAGTTTAGAACTTCTTAACTACTAAATGTGCACTATTTTCATTAAAGCTATACTTTTATTTTTCATTTTTTAATTTTATTTATTTTAAAAAAATTTTTTTTAGTTGTAGTTGGATACAATGCCTTTATTTTACTTATTTATTTTATGTGGCGCTGAGGATCGAACCCAGCGCCTTGCGCATGCTAGACGAGCACTGTACTGCTGAGCCACAACCCCAGCCCCCAAAATGTATATTTTTATATAAAGTTTTTAAGTACAGAAAAACTCACATAATAACGAAACTCAAGAAATGGTACATTTTTATCATACTAACTTCAAGATTTTCCTTCAGTTAAAAAAAACAAAATCAAAAACAAAACCTGCTGCTAATTAACTTGAAATACCCTTTGAACTTCACCTTCCTCCCCACCCCCTTCTCTAGTCCCCTACCTCAGGCCTTCTTTTGTCCTTTATTTTCCATTCACACAGTCATTGCATCATTCCAATCCCTTTTTAATGCATGTATCTGTGTTTCTGATAATATATAGTATTAATAAATAATACTTGGTAGGTGTTTTCTAACTTTTACAAATGGTTATTTTCTATATGTATGTAGAAAATTAGAAATAATTTAAAACTCATATGTGTCTGTCATTTTCCTCACTGATTTTTTTGGGGGGGATCTGTGTTGTAAATATATATGTCTAGCTAGGCCTGGTGGTGTACCTGTAACCCCAGAGACTCAGGAGGCTGAAGCCAGAGAATCACAAGTTCAAAGTCAGTCTCAGTAACTTAGTGAGACCCTGTCTCAAACTTAAAAATAAAAAGTGCTGGGGATGTAGCTCAGTGGTAGAGTGCCCCTGAGTTCAATCCCTAGTACTAAGAGAAAAAAAAAAAGTATATATCTAGTTTATTAAGTTTATGCTGTTTAGTATTTTATTACATGAATAGAATATATTCTATTTATCCATTTTCCCATTGAGACACATCACATGCATTTTAGACCTATAGATAGAAAGATTGGAAAAAGAAAAGGATCTAATCAAACAGTGTTAGGATATATAATGTTGAAAATCTTGATTTCTCCTTTTGACACGTTATTTATTTTATAAAAACGGAATGTATAGATGAGTATACTTGAATGTTTATGTAGGTTTATGTAGGTTAGTTCCTTTGCAAGGAAAAGCTCTAAACTTACTTTAATGTCTCATGCCTATCTGGATGATGCTGGATCACTTTTGCCAAAGCATCATATTCTGAAAGACATAAAAATATTTACCAAGTTTTCTTTTAAAAACCTTAAATATCAAAAGAAAACGCATAGTATCACACATGTCTCCTACTCATTTTCCTAGTACATAAAGAAATGAAAACAACGATGGATGGGAGTATTGCCATGCCACTTGATTGAACCACAACGATAACCATCTGTGACATCAAAAGTGTTAAATACAAGGATTTTGGCTCCAGATTCTGTTTTTCCACTAACATATCCTGTACAGAATATAAGAAGTCAGCATAAGCATTAATGACTTTTAGGTCATTATCAATCAAGTGGACTGAATCTGAAAAGGATCTTACTCTTTGCCCAGAGTGTGTGATGGTGGTGGTAGGGGGTAGAATCAGTGAGAAAAACATATCTTACTGTTAATTTGTTAATTTCCTCACCATTCTAAAGGTAAAAACTTCAGAAACTTTAAAATACTTCAAAATTAAGATGATTGTTGCTGCTTCACTGAGACCTCTAAGATTAAGTTTTATTGCTTATATTAACATTTCCATGAAATGGTAAATAGTGAGGTTCACTTAAAAGTCTCCTATTCAATCAAAATCCTTTGCAATATATTTTTAAATAATGACATTGATATTAATTATTATGTTATTATATTTTGCTGTAAATTGGCCACTGAAACTTCAGCATACATACTTTGAATTGAATACAAAAGCCACCTTTTATAAAGGGGAAATAAGCCAGGCTTAGTGGTGCGTGCATGCATCTAATTCCAGCAGCTCTGGAGGCTGAGCCAGGAGAATTGCAAGGGTTTTTTTTTAGTTGTAGGTGGACACAATACCTTTACTTTATTTATTTATTTTTTGTGGTGCCAAGGATCAAACCCAGTGCCCCACACATTTGAGGCAAGTGCTCTACCACTGAGGACTGCAAGTTTGAGGCCAGAAGAAGAAAAAAAAAGATATGGGGATGTAGCTCAGTGGTAAAGCACCCTGCATTCAATCCCCAGAACTAAAAGAAAAAAAAAAAAAAGAGGTCAGGATAAAACTTTATCTTAATTAGCTCTCTAAAACGTGAAGTTTATTGTTTTGGAACTCAGTATATTACTAAGCATGATTTTTTGAAATTAAAAAAACCTCCATTACAATATAATAGATATTCAGTATAACACAAAACAAAAACAAAGAAAACCTAGATAATAAAACTCACAACCCCCAAATAACTGTTTACATTTTCTATTTTCTTCCAGTTTTTAATATATATTATCATAATTATGATCGTATTTTTTTTTGGGAGGGGGTACCAGGGATTGAACTCAGGGGCACTCGGCCACTGAGTTCGATCCCTGGTACCCCCCCCCCCAAAAAAAATTATTTGAAAGTTTATGAACAATATAAGGGTATACTCTAGTTAAAAAGAAAGATTAGAATAAAACTAAACTTTAACTTTTTCTTGTTATATAGTTAGGCAGCCTGAATATATCTGCTTCCTTTATACTTAATGAAAACCAACTGTGTTTAAATTCTCCTCTCTCTCTCATCAAACAAATCGACCCTATAACTAGTGTACTTATATAAATCACTTTTGCTGATTAAACAAAATATTCAGGCAAAATTGTCTGAAGACAGAAAAAAAGTAGTACTAAGAAATATCTGGATAATCAATACATCTCAGCAAAAAACTTTTTTCAGCAGATCATTCCTTTTTTTTCTATTTTCTATTTATGGTTTTAAGAATTAAATGTTTCTCCTAATTCTTTTTTCCTTAAATTTATTTTTTTAGTTTTAGGTGGACACAATATCTTTATTTTATTTCAATGTGGTGCTGAGGATCGAACCCAGTGCCTCACGCAAGAGCCACAGCCCCAGTCCCATCCTGATTCTCTTTGTCAGTTAAATCGATTCTAGCTGCTGATTTTACCTCACACTAAAAACTGCATGAAAATACCAGTCAGTAGTAAAGTATTTGCACATGAAATCCCTCAAAACCCTTACCTTGGCGATTTTTTCGTATTCGTTTTGCTTGAAGAATCTGCTTTTTGCACTCAGCAATTTTTTCATGAGCTCCAGCAATACTACATTCTATATAAAAGGGTATTTTTTAAAAGATAGTTAATAACAACACATATAATCTCCATCCATTTTCAATTTTAAAAAGTGTTTTAAAATTGAAGTCCTATTGCTAACTAAATAGATGCTGGTATTAAAAAAGTAGCTGTAACCCCAATCATCATACCACACTATAAACTTTTGCAGATACCACTTACTGTATGCATTCTATTAATATTGTAAGTAACTTTTATCACTAACCCAAGAATATTGTTAGTAGGTATTTTTCCTTTAGATCATAAAGAATAAAAATATAGACGAAACATTATTATTTTTACCTATTTCTTTGTAAATTTTTTCATAATTTTCCATTTCTCTGAGATTCATGTCATACACCAGCAAAGTTTTGCCCATTGAAAATTCACATTGAGATAGTGTACTCAGCATACGTTGGTACTGGCTATATCTGATGGAAAAAAAGAGGAAAAAGATGTTTTTGGATTGCTAAAATTAAACTACTTTAATACAGGCAAAGCTTTGTTAATTAAGTTATATTACATTCTGAGACAAATGTTTCCTTTAAAAAAAATCTAGAATATCCATCCCTTATGTTTTCTTTTTCCTTTATAACCAGCTATGGTTACAAACGTAAGACGGGCCTATTGTTTTTATCGGTGTAGGCTTAATTCAAGCAAATCTGTCTGAATTGTTTAAATCATTTTTAAAAATTATTTTGATTAAGAAGTCTGCTTATTTTCACAATTCTATTCTCATAGTTTTTCCGTTCTATATGTATATTACACTTATTCTGTGGAAAGTGAATCCAAATGAGGAAGAATTTTGTTAAAAACCTAGATATCTTGCAGGAACTTTATTAACAAAGGAAAGAAGTTTCATTTAGATTATCTTGTCCTGTTAAATACTTATCTGCTAAAAGTGACCATGTTAACAAGCCTGAATTTAGTCTTCATTTCTTCTTTTACCTGCTTTCTACATGTTTGTTTTATAAGGCCTCCGAAGAGAAGTAAGAAAAAAAAATCTTTTGATGAGACAAGAAGTGACTTAAGTGGACAATTCGGTGAGTGAAAACTTAAAACATTAACAGGACCTTATTAAAATGACATCAGTACACTGGCATAGAGACAAGTGAAATGAATACCCTTCCTCCTGGGATCCAGAGTTGCACCACTTAATGAAACTTTTCACTAGCAAATTAATTCTTCGATCATCTCCAGCACCATCTCCATCAATGAGGAGACGCTTCCGTATCACTTCGTCTGAAGAGAGAAGGGCAAAGTGAATTAAAATGACCACTTAGCTCTTGTGACTTTTCAGGACAAATAATCAATATCACTATTCAGATGCTCATTGAAAAGATAATTATTGAAATGTCAATGTGCTTGGGGCTGGGGTTGTAGCTCAGTGGTAGAGTGCTTGCCTAGTATGTATGAGGTACTGGGTTCGATCCTCAGCACCACATACAAATAAGTAAATAAAATAAATGTCTATAGACAACTAAAAAATATTAAAAAAAATGAAATGTCAATGTGCTTAATGATACTGAATTGTATTAATGGCTAACTAATATCCCACTCTTCAGTATACACCCAAAGGACTGAAAATTAGCATACTACAGTGATGAAGCCACATCCATGTTTATAGCAGCTCAATTCACAATAGCTAAGTATGGAATCAATCTAGGTGCCCTTCAACAGATGAATGGATAAAGAGAATGTGGTACATACACACAATGGAATATTACTCAGTCACAAAGAAGAATGAAACTATGGTATTTGCCAGTAAATGGATGAATCTGGAGATTATTGTGCTAAGTGAAATAAGCCAATCATAAAAACCAAAGGCAGAATGTTATCTCTGATATGCAGTTGCTGACTCACGACAAGGGGGAGGGAAGAATAGAAGTTCACTGGGTTAGACAAAGGGGAATGAAGGGAAGGGAGAGGAGATGGGAATGGGAAAGACAGTAGAATGAATGCGACAGAACTTTCCTGTGCTCATATATGAATACACAACCAGTGAAACCCCACATCATGGACAACCACAAGAATGGGATCCTAATCAGAATAATCTATACTCCATGTATGTATGATATGCTAAAATACACTCTATTGTTATGTGTATCTAAAAAGAATAAAAAATGGCTAAGTGGATAAATTGTATGATGTGTATCTTACAAATACATATATATGTGTAAGTTTTTTTTTTTAAAAGAAAGTGATTTTCTATTGTGTGTCAAGGTATCACAGGCAAAGAGGAAAAATCTTCAGGTAGAATAAAAATAAATAAATAAGCAACCAAGAAAATAAATTCTTGGATAACTTTTTTTTGAAAAAAAAAAAAAAAAAAAAGAAAAAGAAGACCCTGTCTGCCTGGGCGGCATGGTACACCACTGTAATCCCAGTGGCTCAGGAGGCTGAGGCGGGAGGAGCACAGGTTCAAAGCCAGCCTCAGCAACTTAGAGAGGCCCTAAGCAACTTAGTAAGACCCTGTTTTATAATAAAAAATAAAAAGATCTGGGGATGTGGCTCAGAGGTCAAGTGCCTCTGGGTTCAATTCCTGATGGGAAGGGGGGATCCTTGTCCTGAAAGGCAGTGGTGAGAAGAGATAGAGTAAAGAATATTTAAAAAGACAGAGTGGCGGACTAGGACAAGAAAAGAGAAGTCGGTAAGGGGAAGGGAGTGAACTGATAAAATACAAGTAGAATACAGTTATCTTAAGTTTCCCCATGAGAATTTCTTTTCTTTTTCTTTCTTTTTAACAAAACTGTCTCATTTTGCCCTGAGGAAAAGAGAAAAACAGAAAAGCAGTACAGACCGGCAGTGACTATAACAAGTGGGGTCCCAACCTGCCTGCCTGGCAGGCCTGAGCTCGTGTTTGGACCAGAATCATAACAAAAAAGGCCAGGGGAATCCACAATACAATGTCATTTCCCATCAGCCTGGCAAAGACCAAAACCTGACCGTTCAAAAGGTTGGCGAGGGCATTGGGAAATTGCACTCACATATACCAGAGGGTGCACACTGTCAAACTCTCCAAGGCCACGGGATGAAGGGTGCACGCACCTTTCTGACTCCATAGTTTAATTCTAGGAATTGAGGCTTTAAAAATATGTGCACCTACACACACAAAGGAAGGTATAAAGGGTTGTTTGTAGAAGTGCTGTCTGTAGTTGAAATATTGCAAACCTATATATTCACCAGGAAGAGACTGGTTTAATTATGAAATGTTCATATAATAGTATGCAGCCAAAAAAATAAGATTGGAGTCTATACTGATGCCAAGAAATCTTATTTTTGTGAAGTAAAACGAAAACGTGCGGAGAAGCACAACGTGCTGTGCTATGTGTAGAATGGAGGAGCCTGAGACCGGGTATGTGTGCGTGTGTACGTACATCACACAGGCATAAGTGTAGTCAGAAAATATCTTTGAAAGGATTCATAAAACTAGTAATAGTCAGCCAGGTGTAGTGGCATATGCCTGTAATCCTAGCAGCTTGGGAGGCTGAGGCTGCAGGATCGTGAGTTCAAATCACTCTCAGCAACTTAGTGAGGCCCTAAGCAATCTAGGAGAGGCTGTCTCAAAATAAAACATAAAAAGGGCTGGGGATGTGGCCTGGGGGTAAAGTGCCCCTGGGTTCAGTACCTGATACCAAAAACAAAACAAAACAAAACAACTTTGGTAATGTTGGTTGTTTCAGATGAGAGGGACTACATCTAAGAGATGAGAAAAAATGTAATTCCTTACATGCCATTGTACAAGGATTTTGTTTGCTTATTTTGGGAGGTTTTGGTTTCGTTTTTAACCAAATGCACTTTTTAAAAAATGAATTTTTAAAGTGTAAATAATTCCTGGAGAGGCTGCATGATGAATCAACAGCAAAATCTTTAAACAATAGTTCCTGTGTGTAGGCAGGAGGATTTCTGAGCACAGGTGCAGCGGAGATAAAACTTGGGAAGGCAGAGGACTCCAGTTTTAAAATATATTGTGGTAGCATGAGATAGACATTTTTAGAATTGAGTTTGGTTGTCAGGCATGGTTTTGAAAGACTGCTCAAGCTATAGATTCATCAGATGTTTTATATTTTAAAAACATGAACTAATGCTTTTGGTTTTTAAACACATACAATGTTATCTAAAGAAACAGAAAAATAAAAGTCCTCAAAGAGATTAAAATGCAAAATGATTTTTTAAAAAACTATCTCAATGTTTCAATTTTTTAAATGAAACAAAACAAAAAGAAGCCAGGTGTGGTGGCGCATTCCTGTAATCCCAGAGGCTCGGGAGGCTGAGACAGGAGGATTAAGAGTTCAAAGACAGCATGGCTGAGGCCATAAGCAACTCAGTGAGAACCTGTCTCTAAATAAAATATTAAAAAGGGCTGGGGATGTGGCTTTGGTGGTTAAGAACCCCTGGGTTCAATCCCCAGTACTAAAATAACAAAAAAACATAAATAAAATAAATAAATAAAAGGAAATATCTACAGGTGAGCTAGTCTGGCAGAATTGATGCTCATTACCAATTCTATCGAAATTTCAAAGAACATATGGCCTTTGACTCAACAACCCCAGATGTACTTAAGCAATTATTCAGTAATTTCTCTTACTTATTTTTGCTCTTTTCAATCCCTGTTGTCCCTTCCTCCCCACCAAACTGACCTTCTACCCAGATGCCTAGGCCTTATGCTTAATATTGAGGACAGTGGATTTTGAATGTAAATGCATTCGGGGAATAGAAGAAAGCATATGAGGAAGGGGAATCTATCATAAGACCTGATTTTTTCAAGTTTGATAACTATCTAAAAATGTTGAAACATATTTTGTGATCCTTCTAGCTATTTTAAGACCTGTGCAGTTTTCTATATATAATGTAATACACCAATTAGAAAAGTCTTCCTGAAAGTAGAACACGGTTCAGGCCAAACCAGCCAAGTCTCCAGGCTCCTCTCATCCTCCCTACTTGGGAGAAAGGTTATTGAGGGCCAGCACTATGTCCTATTCCTTCTGTTTCCTCCTAAGCCTCTCACACCATGTCTTATACATTCAAATGTTCAATAAATATTCTTAAATTAGATTTGTGCTTCCTGCACAGGACCATCTGCTTTCTAAAGAGCTTTGTTTCAACCAGCCACTATCGAGGGCTAGCAGGCAACCACCTTATTTTCGTTTCCACAGTAGTGATTACTTGTACAAAAGACATGAATATCTGACCAATCAGATGTATCCACAGGTACCTCAGCAAATTCTGAGGATATGAAATAAAGACCTGAGCCCTTTTACTCTCACTGGAGAAACAGCACACATAGGAATACACACGCAGGGAGGCGGGGATTGTTAAATGAGTGCCACAGTGCCACAGGCCGTTGGCAGAGATCAGGAGTACAGCTCCCTTTAGCTTGGGGAAAATCAAGAGGTTGAGTCTAAGTGGCTTTTTTTGTTTGGTACCCAGGATTGAACTAAGGGGTGCTTCCCAGCCCTTTTAAGTTCTTATTTTGAGACAGGGTCTTGCTAAATTGCTGAGGCTGGCTTTGAGCTTGAGAGCCTCCTGCCCCACCCTCTGGAGCCCTGTGCGCCATTATGCCCAGCTGAGTTGCTCTTTTGACACTTAAAAATCATCAATCAAAAAAACTGAAAGGCAACCAATTCTATCAAAATTTCAAAGAACATAGAGCCTTTGACTCAACAACCCAGATGTACTTAAGCAATATGACACTGGATTATGCACTGAAACATTATAATAACAAATACTAAAAGCACACCAAATATACATAAATAGGGGAAAATTAAACAAATTTTAGCATAGGAACAAGAGGGAGTACTCTGAAGCTATAAGGAAAAAAGAATAAGTACTCCATGTATTGATCTAGAGATCATTTAAGATACCTTGTTATAAAAGGTGGAGAACAGTATTACGGTATTCTTTTTCAAACAAAAATCAGGGGAGATGAGAATATATATTTTTATGAGCTTACATTTGTTTGGATACCCTGGAATGACAGACAAGAAACTAATTACAGGGATTACCAAGAAAGCGGGTAGTGTAAGTGGGGTAGACAGACTGGAAATGAGAAAATATCCTTTTGTTTGGTTTTTAAATCAGAAGAGTATTCAAAATGTTAGTTTTCTTTTTCTTGGAACTGGGAATTGAACTCAGGGGCACTCAACCATTGAGCTACACCCCCAGCTCTTTTATATAGAGACAGTATCTCACTGAGTTGCTTACATCCTCACTAAGTTGCTGAGGCTGGCTTTGAACTCTCTATCCTCCTACCTCAGCCTCCTGAGCAACTGGGATCACAGGCGTGCGCCATTCTACTTAGCTAGTTGTTATTAAAAGAAAGTTCAAGTCCTTTCCCTTCACCCTGGGTAAGGAGAAAGCTGTGAGCTCCAGTGTGGGAGCGAGAGACAGGCTCAGGGGCCTGAGTGCACTAGAACACCAGGAAGACTGGACAGATGACAGAAGTCAAATAGTGGGACCCGGCATCAGGCAGTGGGGTGGGACTTTGAGAGTGCATATTAATAAATGCCCTATTACTAAATCCAGGCTTTGCTGGTAGGTAACTGGGAGTTGCTAAAGATTCATGGGCAGAACTTTCTAGAAGGATCAAGCTGAGAGCAGTTTACAAAATAGACTGAAACCAGGAAAAGCCCAGAAGCAGGAAGGCTGGGGCTGCCAAAGCGCTTGCTGTTAGGAGATAACATGACCTAAATTAAAAGGAGAGATTAGAATCACAGGTCCTGGGAGGCAGGTTAGGATGAGCAGAGGCTTGGTTAGGAAGAGGCAGGGGCCAATGCCAACGCTGGGGGAGACTTGAGAGGGAAGTGGAAGACGAGCTGTGGCAGGGAGGGGATTCCCTGTCTAGGCACTCACAGGCCTCCTCACCTTTGGCCTGATCCCCCTTCAATCTGAGCATACCTCCTCACAGACAATCTCCTGGGTTACAAATAAAAAACTGGAGCCAATGTTTGCTTATTCACCTAATGTCTACTTTGTGTGTGTGCACACAGATCAACATTTAACCTCATCTATAAAATGGGAATAAAACTATCTTCTTTGTAGGGTTGCAGACTTCATGGTATGGAAAGACACAGAGCCAGTCCATGGTAGAAAAAAGCAAAAAAATATATTATCCTTATCTTTATGTTGAATTTAATCCTCAACTTGTTTCATCCTAAAGATGTTCAAAAGTAAATGTCAAAGGTATATCTAGACATATCTATATACCTATGTGGATACATTTCATGCATTTATGCATATACAATTTTCTCCAATTATGATTCCTCACAAATTTGCTTCTGCCTCAAACTTATTCCAAGGTTATGCATTTCTGGCTTAAACTTTAAGATAGCTGCTGCCTAGAAAACTCTCTGCAGACAAAAATTACTGAAATAACACATATAAAGCGCAGAACACAACTCCAACAGAAACAAAATCAAACAAAATGGTGTGGCCCCAATTTGAGAGCAGCTTCTATTATCTCTAAATTTAGAGTTTTTAAATTTAGAGAAAAATTTTTAAATGCTTATACAAATGGTATAAACATTATGATTTTTAATGACACCCTTGTTATTGTTAATGACGCCTTAACAATTAGGTCCATACTGAACACATCTAAAGCTATACACACTGAGTTCATAAATTATCATACATGAAGCCTACCATAAGCAATCTGATTGCTTACATTAGTAATTCTGGTGGGCTGTGGTCCATCCTGTAAAAACAATAAAGATGGCTTGGAAATTATTTTATTGATATTAAATTAAGATGAGGTAAGGCCTTGCAAAAACAATGTTTGTTCAGATTCCTGTTAGATTCATCATTAGATCAGCACCACTCATGAGTTATTAAGATGAATTATATGTGGCTTGTTTGTTAAAGATTCCTTATGGCAAAGTAACTCTGGGGCCCTTTCAAAAAGTTCAAAAAGTTTAAACTTTCAAAAAGTTTAAAAATCATTAAAGTAATTTTTAAGGCCAATAATGTCAAAAAGACACATAAAACGTGGGCAGAAAGAACAATAAATAAGACGGTTTGATTCTTCCATGTAAATACTGGTCTCTCCTGAGATCCTTAGGACCAATCTAAATAAGTTGCTGATGCCAAAGTAAATTTTTCAAGTCAAAAGTGTCTAAAAAATTTTTTTTTTAAAAAAGCAAAAAAACAGTGTGGGGATCTTCTGTTTTTCTGTCTCAATGCTTAGAATATGGTGCATCTCAAGGATGGAGTGCCAAACTTGTTTATCTATTTGGGCTAAAGAAATATGAAACAGTTGAAGTACATTAGTTATCCTCTTGCTGGAATAGTGGATTATGGAATAAGCTGGACAAATCTACTGGCACTGGTGGAAAAAGAAAGGGAATCCATTTTTGTCCCACCAATAGCAGCAGCAAATACTTAAGCGCTGTTCACACACTTCTTGGTGAACATACATCCCATGTGTCTCCTTTCACTCTGAAAAGTGTCCTGGCTTGGCTACTAAATGGTCACTCAATTTCAAAGGGCTTTTACATGTGGTATCACACTTCATCCTTGAAACACCCTGTAAAGTGTGCTATTATCTTTCTTTTATAGGTGACTGGTGTCACCTCTGTATTCATAACAAAATATACAGAATTACACTATTATACGGTTATAGTGCAGTTCCGTTATTCTGTCATATTGTTTATAGGCATATTAAAATCATTATTTCAAATTTTAACAAGCATATATCCATGCATTACACCTTTCTGATTAAAAAAAAAAAAATCTGTTGTCAAAACCAACAAGCTCTATTAAATGGAACGTAGAGATGACCCCACTCCCCTTCTCGTCTCCCATCTGTTGCTCTGGCATATCAATGATCTACCTAATGTTCTCTGTACTGCAAAAAGTGCTTTTAAAATGATTTTTAACAGGGTACTAACACTGTTTAACACTCTTTAAATTAACACCTCCAAGATACAAACTGTTAACATATTTTAAATTAACAGTGACAACATCCAAACTATTTTTCAGTTAGCCAAAATGATATGGTGACATCAGGGGAGAGAGAATAAAGGAATTTGACAGTAACTTTCCAGGACTTCCACTCTTTCATCTATAAAATGACAATGCTCCCAGTGGCTCAGGAGACTGAGGGAGCGGGGATTGTGAGTTCAAAGCCAGCCTCAGCAACTTAGAGAGGCCCTAAGCAACTCAGTGAGATCCCTTCTCTAAATAAAATATAAAAAGGACTGGGGATGTGGCTCAGTGGTTAAGCCACTGAGTAACCATGGGTTCAATTCCCAATATTCTCCCCCACCCCAAATAAAATGACAATGCTGGTGATAACATCTATAGTCCAATATCTACAGATGGCAACATAGTGCTCCTCTCTACTTCCTTCAGAGGCAGTGTTCTTCCTCAAATTAGGTGCAGAAATAAAGGGCTTCTGTATATGCATATGCAGACGTAAGGACTGCATGAGGGCAAAGCTAACCAGGTACCCCAGTTTTAAAAGGATACTGTTTTGTTGTTGTTGTTTTGGTACTAAGGATTGAATCCAGGGCTCTTTAGCACTGAGCTACATCTCCAGACCTTTTTATTTTTTATTTTGAGATAGTGTTTCACTAAGTTGCTCAGAGCCTAAGTTGCTGAGGCTTCAAACTTGCATTCCTCCTGGCTCAGCCCCTGCCGTACCCAGCTCACACTGGCTCTCATCTAAGCACCAGGGACAAATACTGGTCCTCCTCTAAGAGGTTTTCAGAATATCAAAAACTTCCACTGCTCACTGTCCTCTCCTCTGACGTCACCAACCCAAGCCCATGTCTTTCACATCAAATACTTCACATTGGGCTCCCAGCTTCCATTCTGGGCTTTCTAGAATGCACTCACTACCCAGCAACTGAGAATGATCTAAAAGATGAAGTGATCATTGACTCTCTACTTAAAATCCTCCAATCATTGCCAGGTGCCCAGAGGACAATCCGTCCCTTCCATAGCCTACACAGTTCATCAGGAGCTCCACTTGGCTTCCCTCCCTTTACATCCCTCTCCCTGGGTACACCCCAATTGGCCTTCCTCATCTTCACCCAAGAGGTACAGTCTGTTGTCACCTCAGTCCTTTGCCGCTACCTGAAATACTTTCTTGGGTGCTTCACATGGTTGATCTTTTCAGATCTCACTTTAAATGTCAGCTTTCAGAGACATCATACTTGATCAACATATTTTATCCTAATTGTTGGCAGCTCCACCCCCATTACTTTATCATCATTCCATCAAATTCATTCTCAAAACTTAATTATGCTTCTTCTCAGAAATTATCTTATTTACTTATTTGATGGCATGCTATTACCTCTCTCCCTTAAGCAGAAGTCGGGGCCCTCCCTCCTCTGTTGTGTTTAGAAGGTCTGAAACACTTACTTGTTGACTAATCACAAATATTACTCATTTCAGCTCATTTTTCTCCCCAAGAGCAGAAAAGTCAGGGAAGGGAAATACGAGCAGATTCAAAGATGGAGAGGGCACAGATCTCATCATAGGAGAGTAGAACAGAGGTTAGTAAACAACTCATATTTAATATTTACCGAACGTTACTATGTACTGGATTCAGTGCAAAGGCTGCATTTCACCTTCAAAACAACCCTCCGAGGTGGATTTCACCATCTTCATTTACAGAGAAAAAAGCTGAGGTTCAAAGAAGCTAAGTAACCTGCCTGAGGTCAGACACTTTATATTAGTGACAGAGTGGGGATTTTCATGGTCTCAAAGGATGTAGGAGCATTTGACTGCAGTACATTTACCAGAACTCATCTCCTTTCCATCTCCCATTTACAAAATACCTCTCCTTTGGAGTGCTATTTCTTAATAAATATAGAAGTAGCCCTAGTAGGCCCAGAGTCACTCCAGTCACAACGTGGGATCATCCTGACTCTCCCCTTCCACGCTCACTCAGGCACTGAAGCCCTGGCACCCTACCTTATACCTCCCAACCTGTCCACTTCTCCGCATTCCCTCTTAGTCAGTCCCATCCTGGTCCAAGGCCCCATTACCTCTCACTTGGACCATCGTAAGAGTGAAGAGCAGGAACTCTGGAACCATCTGCCTGGTTTGAGGCCCAGGCTTTCTAACCTACTACCTGTGAGACTTCAGACAAGCTACTTAATCTCTTTGGGTTCCAGTTCCATCTGTAAAGGGGGGCAATAATTAGAAAAGTGCCTGATACATAGTGTAAGTACAATATACATGTTAGTAAGGGACAGGGAATTTACTTAGCACCTCAACTTTTCCTCAACATGCTTCACACAGTACAGTGATGTGTGTGTGTGTGTGTGTGGGGGGGGGGGGGGTAAATGCAATTCTGGGGCTGGGATGTAGTTCGGTGGTAGAGTGCTTGCCTAACACACACAAGACCCTGGGTTTGATCTCTAGCCCACAGCCCAAAGTAAATCAACATAAGAAAAGCAAATCTGATTACATGACCCACATCAAAAATGTTTAATGGCTTCCCATTACAGTTAAAAATCTTTGGTTCAACTTTCTAAATTGTAGTCAATACTTCTCAGTTTTTACTCCTTACAATATTTTAGGCTCTTGCACAAGTGGAAAACAAGTCCAACTATACCTATTTATCCTTAGAGGAAAAAAAAAAAGGGATTAGAGTAATTACTTCACAGAGGTTTCCTACTCACTCAGTGTACAACCTATTCCAAAAGTTCCCAGGTTTGCTCTTCCCGCGTGGTATCATGGGTAACCCTTACAACTCATTACTTAATGTGTCCTTCTCACCAGTCTGTAACCTCTGAGGAAAAGATCTTGCTTGTTGGTTCTAGGCTGTAAACCCCAGCAAGGCCTAGCTAGCCCAGGCATTATAAATATCTACTGAATAAACAAAACTGGAAGCCAGCTGGGGTAGTGCAGACTTATAATTCCAGTAGCTCAGGAGGCTGTGGCAGGAGGACTGCGAGTTCAAAGCCAACCTCAGCAACTTAGGAAGGCCCTAAGTCTCAGTGAGATTCTTGTCTCTAAATAAAATACTTAAAAAGGCTGGGGATGTGGCTCAGTAAGTGGTCAAGCACCCCTGGTTTAATTCCTGGTACCAAAAACAAAAAACGCAAGAGAGAGAGAGAGAGAGAGGGAGGGAGGGAGGGAGGAAGAGAAACTGGAATG
>NW_025999941.1:16692095-16692783 GCF_001458135.2 Marmota marmota marmota
ACTGCCCCCCCCCCCCCACTACTTCTTACGGGTCCCCACATTTGGCCTATCCCCGTTCTTCCCATTGCCTAGCTCCTTAATGTTGGGACCGTCTCCGCCCAGGGTCCAGAAGCAGCCTCTTCACAAATAGCATCAAGACCAACAGCCTTTCCCTTCCCAGGTGCCCCAGAACCTCCCTTCCTAACAGGAAGCCTTCCAGATTCTTCCTCCAGTTGCCCATCATGCCTGTTCACCATTCCCCAAAGTGTCCCCTTACTGATCAGTCCCTAGACCGTCCACCTTACAAATACTCACAAAACCAGCCCTCCCCAATCCATTCCAGCTGATAAACCACCCGCCCCAACACACACATTCTCTCTCACACACATACACATACACACTGTCCCCATGGCCCTGGTGGCCTCAACCTATAAGGGTGGCACACCAGTGAATCTCCCAGGTGCACTTCCGACTACCCTCCAGCCGCCCCACTCATTCACAGCCATTCCTCTCGGACCCAGGCTGCAGCCCCCTGTCCCCACCCACATCCCAAGGCTTCCTGGCGATCCAGCCTATTGTCTGAGGGACCCCTCCAGGTGTAAGCAGCCACCCCCAGGCCCCAGGCCCCGGAACTCCTGCCCAGCCCCTGTAAGCAGCCACCCCACAGGCCCTGCGGCATCCCGGACCCCGGCCTCCACGCTCCCTAGCC
>NW_025999941.1:16694722-16702514 GCF_001458135.2 Marmota marmota marmota
ATAAGGCCCCGGGTTCCAGGTCGCGCGGTTCCGGCCGCCGCGTCCGCCCCCTGGCTGCCTGGGCTCCGGCGGGTGCGGGGGAAAAAGGGACGAAAGAAACTTGGCGACCTCCTGGAGGAGTTCGCGGGGCGGCCCCGAGCGCGGTGCCGCGGGCCTGCCCACCCCCGAGCCGGGGTCCCGTCGGGGGTCTGGACGGGGGGGGGGGCTGGGGGCTTTCGTTTCATTTTGTCTTTGGTTTTCAGAAACCGTCTGTGTGACCGTCCCCGTCGTAAGGGGAAGTTGGGAGCGGAGGGGGAGGTGGTGGTGCTCCACGAGAAGCGTCGCGCGTGCGTGGAGTGAGACCTTCCCCGAGCAGATCCCAGGGCATCTCTGCCCCCAAAGTCACTTTGATTGGATTTCGATGACTTTCTCGTAAATGGCACCACTTAGGTGCCAGTTGAGGAAACAGACACCACAACGGTTGATTTGACCTCCAAGGAGAATTTATGCAGTTAGCACCAGAAGCCTGGCAGAGTTTTGAACCCAGGTTTGGTATTTGATGGAGACGTGTCCTTCTTTTCCAGTTTTCATGACCCTCTTGCATCTTCATATCCTGTATAAAGCAGTTAGTTGCCCAAGATGAATTTGGTGGATTCGGTTTTCTTACTGAAGTTGGGTCCCTTCTCCCAGGTTTCCCCCAGTTCTTTCAAAGAGGAAGAGTTGTAAATGCAAATGTATGCTAAGGAAGTGTAGTTAACCTCTACAAAAAAATCGGTATATGTAAATTTTTATTCATATTAAGGCAAGTTCATAACTTCAGTAATACTATTGCAGTATTCTTAAGAATTCATGCTCAAATTGGATGTAGGGGTACATGCCTGTAATCCCAACTGCTCTGGAGGCTGAGGCAGGAGGATCCAAAGTTTGAGGCCAGCCTCATCAATTTAGGGAGACCCTGTCTTGTAAAGGACTGGGGATGTGGCTCAGTGGTAAGGTGCCCCTGGGCTCAATCCCCAGTAAAATAATAATAATAATAATAATTAATTAATTAAAAATTAAAGCTCAAGAATTAGCTTTTTGGTTCAAAGGCAAAAATTAACCGGTGTATAACTTTCCTTCCCCTTCCTCCTGAGTTTGAAAAAATATTGGCCTAAGGGGCAGGCCGGTGGTCCTTGGGTTTCAGACCCTGTTCATTTGGTTTTGGACAGAGAAAACTAACCAAAAGAATG
Organism: Marmota marmota marmota; assembly: GCF_001458135.2. Lineage (NCBI taxonomy): Eukaryota > Metazoa > Chordata > Mammalia > Rodentia > Sciuridae > Marmota > Marmota marmota. Next base: position 16,695,931 of record NW_025999941.1, read on the forward strand.
TCTTTAAATCTTAAGTAGTACAAATAGTATATTGAACATATCAATTGATTGTCTATCGCCCAAGAGGCATTTTGGTGGGGGTATTTCTTATTTGAAAAGTAATTGTCAAGTAGTGAAAAGATATTTTTAAAAGCTGCCTATCACTTGATCTTATCATCTTATTGATTTTGAAACAGTATCTAGTGAGTTCAAAGAATCTTTTAATGTTTTTAAAGGAAAGTATTGCTGATCCTTGTAACTGTTAAATTTCCAAGAAACATTTTATCAGTTATTCATAGATGGAGTCCTGACCAAACACTTTATAAGTTCTTTTGGTAAACTTACAATTTTGTTAATGAGTTCTAGAAGTTTTATAAAAGTAATAAGGCCACAGGGGATTGAAAGACTTTGAAGTTTGAGGTGTACCTGAAAAGGAACATTCCTAAACTTCTTGACTCACGTGGGCAACACGTGGTTTGAACTTTCACGAACTCTTCAAAATCTGCATTGTCAGCCACATAATTTACCTCACAACTGCCTTGACACAGATCTATGCGTTGAACATTTAAGAATTCATTTTACTCCCAGTGGCCTGGGAGGGTGAGACAGGAGGATCACAAGTTAAAAGTCAGCCTCAGCAATTTAGTGAGGCCTTGAGCAACTTAGCAAGAACCTGTCTCAAAATTTAAAAATAAATAAAAAGGAATGGGGATGTGGCTCAGTGATTAAGCACCCTGGGGTTCAATCCCTGGTACAAAAAAAAAAAAAAAAGAATTCACTTTCTTTTTGTCATATAATATGTAGCAAGAGAATATCCTATTGAATTTTAGAAGTGGCCTTTTTTTCAAATACTAACCATTTTGTCATTGTTAATGTAGGATGGACTCAAGTCCTGTGCCATATCGACAGTTCTTTCCAATTTAGGGAGAACTTTGGGTAGAAACATAATTGGAAATAAACAGTTTTAAGCTGTAAGAAAGCTGATTTGCACTTTGAGCTTCTGTGACCTTAGATTTTGTGATTTACACAAGTCTTTAGATTCCTGGTTTCTTTGAGAATATAAGAGACTAGTTGAGGAAATAGATAAAAAATGGGGCCTGTGGGTCTCAGGGGTAGAGTGCTTGCCCAGCGTGTGTGCAGGTCCTGGGTTCAACTCCCAGCCCTGCAAAATAAACAACAAACAAACGTTCAGAAAAAAAATTGAGTTTGCCTTCTGAAAATATATGAGAGCTCATGTTGGGTCTTTATCTGAGGGCTATGAAATGATGTGGGCCTTTGTGGATATTTCTGAAGTATGCTTTTAGAGTAAAGGTTATGCTGGGCTCGGTGGACCTCCAGGAGTGGTTAGAGATTCATCTTTTTATTAAATAAAATGGGGGTGAGAATATTCATGCCCAGGAGGAAAAAAGTTTTAAAAAGTAGAGTTTTGAGCTCAGTACTTTAAAGATGTCTTCAGCCTCGTCCCGTGGCCTCAGAGGTGCAGAAGCACTTCCATTTTGTTCCCACAGCAGATCTTGCCTGTCAGTTGATGAGCCATGCACATACACAAAGGGCAGGCTGGCCTGCCATGCTCGCCCTGGGTGCCTTGCGGCCTAGTCATTGTATCTAAAAGTTCAGACCAGATAGATTGAATAAGCAGGGACTCGAGTCCCTCGCCGTCCTTTAGAGTAAGTGGTTCACAGCTTCACGCTCTTATTTCTCCCTGGCAAATGTGAAATCTGACTAGGAGGCAGGCAGTCACTCCAGGAAAATGTGTTTGTGCCTTGAAGGGAACACGATGGGAAAAGAGTTTCTGTGTCAAAACAGACCTAGGTTCAAGCCTAGGTTCTCTCATGCACTGTGGCTACTTAACCTGCCTGACCTTCTAGTTACTCATGTGGACAGCGGCTGTCTAGCAGAGTTGTTCAGAAGCTGGCTAGAAGTCTCTTTGTGTGTGTGTGTGTGTGTGTGTGTGTATTTAATTTTTTTTTTTCTTTTTAGATATCCATGGCAGTAGAGTGCATTTTGACTTATCATATATACATGGAGTCTAACTTCTCATTCTTGTATTTGTATATTATGTGGAGTTTCCCTGGTCGGGTAGTCTTACATGAGCATAGGAAAGTTCTGTCCAATTCAATCTACTGCCTAGAAGCTTCTTGTATAAAATTAAGAGCCCTTGTTTGTCTCAGAGGAAGGAAGGACTTAAAAGCCAGATTTAGGTAGCCATAAACATTGTAGTAAACATGCATAATCGTATGCTAGTGTACATTATTTCCAAATAATGTAGCTATTAACCTATAAAACTTTTTAAAACCAGGTTTTCAATAGTGTGGTAGAACTGAGTGGTCTCCAGGCTGTAGACATTTGGTGGTACATTTGGCATAGCTGAAGACATGCATGCTGCCCAGGAAGAAACAGTGGCCACCCTCCAGCACCAGAGTTGTCTCTGTGGGCAAGAGTCCTTCGAACATTTCCTCTATACTTGTAATTTAAATTCAGAAATTGAAGTTCAGGGCTTGGGATGCAGCTCAGTGGTAGAATTCTGTCTAGCCTGTGAGAGGCACTGGGTTTGATTGCTATTAAAAAAAAAAAAAAAGGGCTGGAGTTGTGGCTCAGTGGTAGAATGCTTGCCTAGCACATGTGAGGCCCTGGCTTCGATCCTCAGCACCACATAAAAATAAATAAACAAAATAAAGGTATTGTGTACAATTGAAAAAATAAATTAAAAAAAAAAAAAAAAACCTTTACATGTACTTTCTAGTCTGTTACCCCTAGAAATGCTTCATAATTCCCTCCTTTTGGGGATCCTTACAGTACCTCATGGACTAAGTGGGTGGAAGGTACACCTACAACTTTGCCTAATTTCTTCTTATTATTTTTTTATTTATTTTTATTTACACACACACACACACCAGGGATCAAACCCAAGGCTTTGCATATGCTAGGCAAGCGCTCTGCTACTGAGCCACATCCCCAGCCCTTTTTGAAATTCTGTTTTGAGAAAGGATCTCAGGATGCTGTCCAGGTTGGCCTTGAACTTGAGATCCTCCTGAGTACCTGGGATTACAGGTGTGTGCCCTGTTCCCTGCTCATTCTGCCATCATTAAGATACCTACATGTCTGGGTATCTGTGTCCATTTTTCTCAACAGGAAAAGGAGTCTTCTTGTAGAACTGAATCATATTTTCCTTTAAATGTTAAAAGAGGGCATTATATGTTGAAAAGGTGTAAGTTGTATGAGTAAAATACTTAGAATGCTCATGGCCTTAAAAATAAAGTTGTTTCTTCTGTTTCTGGGGGCTTTCCCCTTTCCTCTCATCTGTTCCTGATGAGCATTTATGCCTGCTGATTTGGGCTGATGGTTATGAACTTGGACTTTAGACTGGAATCTGGATTTGACTCTTCTTTTTCCAAGTTCTCTGGTTTTCTTCAACTTGGTCCAGTAAGCTTCTCTGAGTTTGAAGAAGGTGATCATTAAATGGAATAATAAATGCACAAAACTTTACTCAGTCCTGGGACCCTAGGAAGTGCTCTGAAAGTGGTAGCCATTTTGAAGATAGTTTCGTTCTCATCTTTAAAAGGAGATAACATTTAGTCAGGTTCATTCATACATAAGCATTCTGGAACCATCCTACCTTCAAAAAACTCATGAAATCCTTTCACACCTGCTTACCACAGGCAGGTACCCCAGCCTGTGGGACAATCAGACCTGTCCATTGTTCTTAGCAATGGATGATATCTTCTGATGACAGTGACTGGTTATGTCAAAATCGTGGGCAAGTCAAGGGCCAAACCATCCAGCCTGCCCAGGTTTGGAACCATGACCCATTTAAAAACGATAGGATTTTATAGCCTAGAGCAAAGGTCAGCAAATTTTCTGTAAAGGACCAATTAATAAGTATTTCTAACTTTTCCAGCCGTCCAGGTCTGGTGCACCTACTCAGCTCTGCCACTATGTACAGCAGTGAGTGGCTGTGCTTGGGCTCTAATAAAACTTGACTTATGGACACTGACATCTGAATTTCCTGTCATTTTTAAATGACATAGAATACTTTTTTCCTCTTATATTCAATTATTTAAAAATAAAAAACATTCTTAGTTCATGACATGTGTAGACAATAACTGATTTGGCCTGTGGGCCCTCATTAGCTCACTTCACGCCTAGAGGATTATTAGATCCACCGATTTGTGACATCGCCAAGCAACACACCCCTCCAGTTCCCCCATATAAATGCACACATCCTGCTACTTTTCCCTTCATGTAGTCTGTGCTTTAGGTATGGCAGCCTGATGTAATGCTTCCTTCTCACTCCAGCACGTTGTTATCAGTCATAGTGAATGGCCTTCCCTTCTTAGTGTGTATTAGAGTATGTCACCAGTTAATTATATTTATTGCTAAAAATGTTCTCGCCTTGCCTGGTTTTCCACAGAGCTCCCTGGTGGGACACTCGTGGATGATGGTTTTGAAGGGAATGGGTGCATTTCCAGCTGTCTGGTGCTTCCTGCCCCTGTGATCAGCCTTTGCCCTGAAGGGGACGCCATCAATACTAGCCCCTCAGGCTGCTAACTGGACACTCTTACCTGAAGGAGACCTGCCTCCTGGCCTCCCCCATCCTCTTTCTGCTGCTGTGTTTGGTTAAATAAAGCACACAAAGATTCCTCTTGTGTCCTATCCCCTGGAGATTAGCTGCAGGATTGGTGTGTGCGGAGCATGTGGATATATATGTCTGTGTGTAATTTCATCTGGCTACCCGGAGGCTCCGAGGGCCACTTCTTTTAGTTTAGCTTTTCCATGCTCCCTTGACCCTTGCCTCCTGGTCATTGTGTAGGGTGCACATTTGGAGACCTGGCAACTGCTGGGATGGGTTGACTTGTTTACTTGCCTCTTCCTCCCTTTCAGCATTCTCTACTGATTGGCTTCTTGGGCAGCAAGTGAGTTCTTCTTGGAGTTTCAACTATTCAAAATGTCATCATGCTGAAAATAAAACCGCTAGAAGTTATTGGGTACTTTAGGATTTTTTTTTTTTCTTTTAAGCATAAACCTAAAGCAGTATCAGAAGCATGAGTTAGATACTTAGAGATAAAATGCAATTTAAATTTTTTTTGTTATTTTATCTAGATATTAGAGCTGCAAAATATGTTATTGCTCTTAGCACCTAAGTATTTTTTTTTAAGCTAAGTTTGGTACTTTTTTTTTTTTTTCAGATGACAATTTGGGCAATAAAAATCCTAAGTCATTAGGACTGGGGCTGGGGCTCAGTGGTAGCGCACTTGCCTGGCATGTGTAAGGTACTGGGTTCGATTCTCAGCACGGCATATAAATAAATAAAATGAAGGTCTATCAATAACAAAAAACCTATGTCATTAAAAAAAATGTTGAGTTTCTATCTAAGAAATAAAACAGTTGATCAAGTGGGCATTGGTGTATATGCCAGACTACTCATTGCCTCATTTTTTATAATGAAGCAATCTAAATACCTATTAATAAAGGCTTAATTAGGCCAATTGTGGCCTGTCTTCAAGTGAAATACTGTGCAGTCTATGAAAAGGATGATGCAGGTTAATATTTATTGTATTGGATGATGTTTAGAAAAAAGAGAATACCTGAGAGTGTGTTGGCATACTCCTATAATCCAGTGATTCTGGAGGCTGAGGCAGGAGGATCACAAGTTTGAGGCCAGCCTGGGCAACTTAGAGAGACCCTGTCTCAAAATAATAAAAGGGAAGGAGTGTAGCTGGGTTCAGTCCCCAGTACCTCAAAACTAAAAAATAAAAGAGAGAACAAAGAAGAGTATTATAGTGGGCATTTTCTAAGATGGACAAAAGCCTTATAAATAGCTAAAGAAAATGACCTGAAAGGAGATACACCAAATAATGGGAACTTATCTCTAGGTAATAAAATTGTGTGTAATTTTTTACTTTTCTTGAAATTTTTTTCCAGTTAGCTTGTGCTTCTTTTATAATCGGAAAAAAAAATGATAAAGCTATTTTAAAAATAGGCATAATTGAAAACATCTCCTATTTGTTGCTAAATGAGCCCTCACTCCCTGGGATGCTTAATTTCCTTCACGGTTCATGTTGTATTCAATGAGAAATGAAATATACTTCCTCATGTAACTTTAAAAGTGTTTTCTATATTTAATAAACAAGAATGTTTTCTAGACTCTACCAACAGGAAAGAAAAATCCATACAGAATTAAGTGGATTTTCAAAAAAAAATTAAATGAAAACACACATTGTCTCATTTTTACAGTGTGAGATTATTTTCATCTCAGTCATAAAGAATTCTGTTTGGAAGTGGTATGGAGGTCTCCCGTTTATCGTCTGAGTTAGTTTGATCCAGGTAGGGCCTCACTTTCCTCATCTGTAAAATGGGGCAATACTTTACTAAATTGTTGTGAAGATTAAATGAAGCAAGTGCTTAGCTGAGCACTAGACATGTGGCAGCAAATGAAAGGGGCAAAAGGGTGGAAGAGATAAGGGTACAGTAATAAGAATAGTAATAGTAATAATAATAATGGTGATGATGGCAATAACACTGGTTTGTAATATAATAGTTTAAAATGCTAACATCCCTTCCAGATGCAGACCTTCATAAGGGCAGAATTCTTTTTTTTTTTTTTT
>NW_025999941.1:16702530-16742915 GCF_001458135.2 Marmota marmota marmota
TATACAACACTCCCCAACCCCAGAAAAGTATTCAGAGACTGACAACTCACTAGCATAGAATTGGTGTTGCTTAAGTATTTCCTGAATGAATGGTGACCTAAAGAAACCATTTCTTCTTGACAGAGTGTGGTGGACTTTGAAAGGGATTTTGGTCATTAAAGTATATGGGCAAAAACACCAAACAAAAACTGCTAATGAAGGGAAACTATTTTGATTTTTAGTTTTTAAATAAATTATAGCAATTTTGTTACTTTTTTTAATTCTTAGCTTGTTATCTTCAATTTCAACTCATCCGTGTTCACACCTGCCCCTTTTGTGGTTTAACTATGATAATTTTAGTAAATTTTCACTTTGGGATAACTTAAGTTTTGGATTATGATTCAGATCCGTAAATCCCAAGTTCTTTTTTGAAATACAATTCACTGTTATGTGGAATTAGAAATATTGACATAGTTATGAAAAATAACTAACTATGTCTGGCTGTGATATATTTACTTTTTGATTGAGACAGTAGGACTGAAGAGTTTGTTATAGGACATTTTAGGAAATGCATGGAATATAAAATATGGAAATATGATAATTCATGAAGCATGTCTATCAAGTATGTATTACTGAGAAGTAATCTACTCCAGAGCTTTTTGGCTCGAAACCACCATTTTTATTTGCTTACAATTAAGGCAGGGCAGTTCTTCCACTGGTATTGCCTGGCCTGAGGGTACTCATGTGACTTCTGTCATCTGAAGACTTGAACTGGAGCTAATTGGTCTAGAGGCCTGGAGCTGGATCACCTCTGAGCTTCACATAGTCTCCTCTTCCAGCAGTTAGACCAATCTTCCTTTCTTGGAGGCACCATGTTCCCAGAGGATGAGAGCTGCAGGGCTTCTTGAAGACAAGAATTAAAAGTCACAAAGCCAAGTCTGGTGACCAAAGCAAGTTACAAACCCAGACAGATTCCAGGGATTAGAAGCAGATCCCACCTCTTGATGGAAACTGCACAGGACTGTATGGGCATAGGGGATTATAGCCAGTTTGGAGAACAGTCTACTGCCTGCTTGCTTTTGTAATGTTAACCAAACTCCTTTTTTTTTTTTTTGCCATGACTGTTAAACTCTATTTCAAAGCTGGTGCAGTGGCTCATGCCTGTAATCCCGGCAGCTCAGGAGGCTGAGGCAGGAGGATTGAAAATCCAAAGCCAAAAATTTATCAACTTAGCAAGGCCTTGTCTTTAAATAAAATATAAAAAGGCTGGGGTTGTGGCTCTGTGGTTAAGCACCTCTGGGTTCAATATCTGGTTAAAAAAAAAAAAAAAGGAAAACCAAAAAAACTTTGCTTTAGGGAAGAATGCTACATACTTCTCTGGTTATCTGGTGAGATGAGAGCTCTTGAGTTAGGTACTATTATCCCATGGGCCTTAGAGAGTTTACAAAACTTGCTCTAGAGCTTTTGTCAAGTTAGGGGAATCGTATAAATTAAGGACAGCTTATCCATATACCAGTGCTTCTTAAGCTCACCAATAAGGAACTCACATGGGAGAGAGGTGAGTGAGAAGTGGGAGGAAGTATTTCTTTTTTTTCTTTTTTGGTATTGAGAGTTGAAAGGGGTGCTTAACCACTGAGCCACATCCCCAACCTCCTTTTTTTTTTTTTTTTTTTTAAATTAGGAGACAGGGTCTCTCCAAGTTACTGAGGCTGGCCTCAAACCTGAGATCCTCTTGCCTCAGCCTCTCAAGTCTCAGGGGTTGCAGACATGTGCCACTTCATGCACCCGTCAGGAGGAAGTATTTCTTTTAGAATCTTGAAAAAACAGTCCAATATTTGACATAAGTTTTATATTTGACCACATATTATACCTCTTTGTCTTACCATAAAATTAAGTTTAATTACCCATCAAATTAAATTTTATCCTTTTTAAGAAAATGAATTTTTCTAGAATCAAAGTGAAAGCTAATCAGCTAGAGGTCTTTGGAAATTTGACTACTTTAAACAAAAAGAGAGGTTACTGTACAGATGTGGTGTAGTTCCCAGAATTGGCTGAAAATTAGGCTTCAGATGGAGCGGCTTCGGGCATCCAAGTATCGGCACTTGATGAATCTTCTCAGGAGGTTGGAGAACTGCTCTCAGGCAGTTCCCACTCTACTGAGAGTATATCTTTCAGGCCTAGACTGGATGCTGGTAGTTGCCTTGGTTATTGCCTCACTAAGATGGGTACCCCCGAGGAGTTACTCTCCAGCAAGAGAAATGGATGCAGAGCAGGTAAAACCAACAGACAGATGTCCGCTAGCTGAACATTTGTGGACCACTGTGAATGAGTTGCTTTGTGCATCGTCTATCACATTTAATATTTGCCAAAATCAATGACCCTTGATTCACCCTTCTTCCAACTCCATATGCCTCCAAGATTCTTAAACTCCAGTTTGAGAAGCATTCTTGTGGCTATCCACCATATATTTTCACTTCAGCTTTATTAGTGCTTACTACTTTAAGTCCGATAATGCATCTGTTTTTTACATAATTATCTTTTCTGAAACATGCATTTCCCTGATTTTTATTTATTCACTTATTTTTCTTCAAGGCGGGGCGCGTGTTGGATATCAAACACAGGACCTTGTACATACTAAATGAAGACTGATTTTTTTTTTTAAATCTTTGATTTCTAATTCAACCATTTACTAGTAAGAGAGTGATAGTTAATGTTTTTACCCATTATTGCATAGCAACCCTTTAGGAACTAGTGAGATAAACGTAGTAATTGGTCCCTGCACTCAATTTCCCCACACTGCCCTGCGTTTGTCTGTCTTCTCCTGGTTTCTAGCTGCCTTCATTGTAACCTTACTAATATTAAAAAAAAAAAAAAACTATAACTCATCAGCTGAAGGGAAAACCTACATTTATATAGCTTTTATAAAAGTAAGGTAAACCCACATTTCAAATAGTAAAATGCCATGCACATGCAATGTGATTTTAACCAGAGCATTTTTATGTATTTTTTTCTGTTTTGTTTTATACTCTAATTCTGTGAAGTCAGGAAAGAGCAGATGTTTTCTCTGGTTTTTAGCTGAGGATGGTTTAGAAAGGGTAAGTGATTTTATCTGCAGCACAGGAGTGTTGGCAGTAGAACTCCAGTGTTCTGACTTCCTATGCCTTCTTGAGGTGGTTCTAGAATTTTGTTTTATGGCAGAAGCCTGTTTTCTGGATTCTCAAGGTTTTAAGCTGAATTCGAGATGGATAGGCTGGGCCTCTTTTGGACAGTGTTCCCAATTGTCTAAATCTGTTCAGGCTGCCCTGTACCGTAAATTGGGTAGTTTGCACACCACAGTTCTGGAGGCTGGGAAGTTCAAGCTAAAGGGTCCAGCAGATTCTGTGTAAGAGCATGCATCCCATTCTTGAGGAGTCAGTCCTCATAGACTAATGACCTCCCAAAATATTCCGTCTTCTAATGCCAGCACCTGGGGGTTAGGATTTTAGCAAATGAATTTGGGGGGAACATAAACATTTGTGGTGGTGTGTGAGGTGTGCAATGATGGTATCTAGTAGTCACCTTGGTAATGGACTTTTTGTTTATTCTTGCCTGGGAGGCCCAGCTTCTTTTTATCCTCACAGATAGCCAGTCAAGGAGCTGGATTACCCCCTCACTTGCCATGGTTATTAGATGGTTTTGAAGTACCTCCTGGAGCCCTTCAGTCTGGCCTGATTTTACTTACTCATGTTGTAATTACCACCTTAAGGTGTAGTCACTTGTCCTCCAGGCCCCTGGAATCTTCTTTTAAACGATCCTTACTGTTTTCTGTTTTCTGCTATTGAGGTCTACTACTACAAGAGGTCTTGAGAGGAATACTTGACACTTTTGTTTAATTAAGATCGCCAGACAGTATTCTGTTAACAGTAGGGTTGTGTATTAGGTCACCTTTCCCCTATACTTTCAAAATTTCATTGTAATCTGAACCATAAACTTGTCTGTGATGGTAGTATGTATGGTGGCTCTTGTTTGGCTAGGTCTTTTATAAACAGAGACACCTCATTCAAACACATAACACTAGTTTTTAAATAATCTTTTTCTAATTTGTATTTTATAGCCTCTAGCTATGTTCAGTTCAGAACTAGTCAAAAACCTATCTTTTTTTTTTTTTCCTTCCATTTTTAGTTTGGTCTCATGGTTTTTGCAAATGTCTTGAACCTTAAACTTAATCTTGAAAAGAATGCTAGTAAAGTCCTACAGTGAAAAATATATACTTTTATTCACTGGTGTTTTGTTTTGTTTTTTTTTTAACGTTGAACACGAGGACATTTCAGTGTCCTAGCTCACCGCCCTTCCAAGAGGAGATATTTAAGGATCCATTCGCTGTGCCCTCTACTCCCCTCTCTGTTGATTATTATTACTCTGGTAGTTATAACTATAAAGCACTTGCAGATCGAAGTTAGAAAAGAGACCATTTGCCTTTACATTAGGATACTTTAAAGGAATCACTTGTTTAAATTTACTAGCTTCCTAAAGCTAGTAAAGATGTTTATGGCTTCCAAGATTCCCTGTTAACATATCTCAACACTGCAAGACAGTGAAAATAGCACACGTTCAGCTACCCTAGATTATGAGAAAGGCTAGCTCCTAGAAAAGATATTTCAGTAGTATAAATGGTGCAAAACTGAGAAATCAGGTGTCATCATGAACAGCAGCCATGGCCTGGTGGGAGGCAGGTCTCTTGGTGTGCCTGCTCCTTTAGCTAATGGCCAGCAACCATCAGCTTTCTTTCTCATAGCTCTGGTGTCAAACCGGAAAGTTCTTATTGGCTCGCATTCGTAGTGGAACACCAGCCTATTTTCTCTGTGCTTACCGCTGTATAACTGCATAAGATCTGGTCTCTCATGCTCTTACAAAGAGAAACATTTGCATTCTGGTTCTTTTGTTTTAGGAGTACTTCAGAATGCAAAAATAGTGAACTTGGACCTTGAAGATTTAAAAATTTATCTCAATTAAGGTACACCAGAAAACATTGACCTTATAGCCAATATAGCATTCTCATTTTTCACATTTTGAATGGTTTTCTTCTTTCTTCTTCTTTTTTTCTTTTTTTAAAAGCTTCCCAGTTGGTGAACTTATTTATGTATTTATTTATTGTAGTTCTGGGGATGGAACCCAAGGAATTCAGGCATGCTAGGCAAGGGTTTTACCACCAAGCCACATTCCCAGCCCCTGAATGGTTTCTTAAATAACTGTGGCCATGGTGATGCTACTGGGGAAAAAATCGTAAGATATACAAATGGTAAAAAAGGGAAATTGGATTTTGAGTTCTCAAGAATTGTATAAATTGGGTTCTTGTGGAAAACTGAAATTCCTAAATGCTTATAGAGGTTTTTGCTTCATTTTTCCCTGATTATAAAAATCATCTGTATTCACAGAAAATTTCAGAGATTCTGAGACGTAAAAGTTACACTTCTACTAGCCAGAGAAGACCACCACTGTTAACATTGATTGATATCTACCCAGCTGTTTACAGAGTTCCTCAGTAAAATATCCTTCAAAAAAAAACAAAAACAAAAAAACTTAAAAGTAAGGAAAAAGAGTGGCAGAAATTATATATAATGTGAACCAAATTTTGTTAATCCTACTGCCCCTCGGACTACCTACAGGACTTGCCTTCTGGTCCGTGAACTGGCTTCCCCAGCAGGATGGGAAGAAGAGACCTTTCTGACCCTTTGGCCAGCTTTGGCTGACACAGAGTGGAGCCTCCTTTCTGTAGACTGTGGTCTGCATCTGCCTGCATCTTTATCCTAGCGACTCTGTCAGCTCTGAATGCCTGCTGGATGCAGAAGGAAACATTTGGAGTCCTTGGAGTAGCTCATAGACATAAGCCTCATCAGTTCTTATCAACCCCCTGGAAGTCAGTTCTTGTTCAAAGGGATGTCCCAATATTCAGGTTACTTGTTCCAAGTGACAGCAAGAGAGAGTGTTTAGAGACTCCCAGGTGATTTCAATTAACATCTAACCTCAAATCCATATGCCTTGGTAAGAGAAAAATCCAGAGAAGGAGCTCAGAGCAGATTATGGTATAAGCATATGCCTGTCCTCTCCTGTGGAAAAGAAAAGTGCTAATCTGGTCAGAACTGTTAAAGAGACAGGCAAGGCTCTGTAGAGCAGAATTTTCTCATCCTGCTCATTTTTTGCCTAGTGTGGAAGGAAGATTTACCCTGGGATCAAAGGGAGATAGAAGGAAGGCTGGTGGGCCAGGTGGCTGGTAATACAAGATGGTTGGCTTGCTCTCTGTCTTCCTTCACTGTTGGTAAGCAGATCCTCAGGTCTGAGAAACTAGCAAAGTGGCCCACAGGGCAGCTTCACCAGGCTGCGATACAACTTCTCAGTGTTCGGTGTGAAAATACAATGCTTGCTTTGATTCCTTGCCCTTAGAGGAAACCCAGGAGGAGTAGGAGGAAGTGGCATCTCTTTGTAAGCGTTTTATTCTTGACATGTAACAGACTCCTGCCTGGAGAATTGTGGTAGTCCGTCCATTCTGCCAGCTTTTAGGAGCGCCGCCAGTGTTCTCTGCGCTGGCCAGTTTAAAAGGTGTCATTTCTGCCTGAGCAATTTAGAGCTTAATTGTAGCACTTGGAGCAAAGGAATTGCTTTGGAAGATGAATAACCATTGTAGTAACTGCTCACCTGCAAAGAGGGAGACTGCTGATTTTACAAGTCTGTTTAGAATTCTTAAGTTTGGCAGGCAACAGTCTAACTCAGATGGTTCAGGAGACTTTGATGAAGTTGTTATTGTCAGGGTTGGGCAGAGGTGCTGGCAACATGGAGTTTGTCACCCAGAAACTAACAGCAATGGGAAGCCATTATTGTCATTGCTAGGTTTAAAGGAGCAAAGATAAGAAGTGGTGTTACTGGGGTTCAGTGAGAAGAGCTGGAGCCGAGGGGTGGGGCCGTCAGACAACTGCTCTAGGACTGGAGGAGCCTCTGCCAACAAGCAGCCCAGGATGGGAGGAAACAAGGAAGGCAGCACTCCCCTCCCGGACTTCCTTTCCTCCTCCTCAGATTGTATTTACTGCCTCCTACTGACCAGATTCTCCCGGAAACGTGCCCGCAAGTGACCCAGTAATATTGTGCACGGAGGTCAGCCTCTTGGGGCACAGAGCAGAACCCAGAACAGTAGAGAATCAGTCTGAAGCTAGAAAGGGAATCAAAATTACATCCCAGGAACATAATTAAAATCTCTCTTTCATCATTCATCATCCTCATCTCCCAAAATTCCAAAATAAACCTTAAATTCCATCTTTTAATAAGTTACCTTTTAAGTCACCCAAATAGTTACCTTACTCTCATCAGCATAATTAAATATTCAAAGAGAATCTGAATAGTTCTCAGAAGAATTAGAAAATCACTGAAAGAACTACTGGGCCATTTTGTTCTTGGTGTTAAAATCAAACTAACATTTTTTTCCCCCAAAAGTATGCATATTAACTATACAAGTGATTTATCCTAATTTATCCTACACTTGGATTTTTTTTATGACACATTGATGAAATGGGTTTCATCATTAAGGTTAAGGTGCAAAAGGAAGTGGAACTATTTTTTTGGTTGAAAGGCTTTGCATATTATTCCTTCACATCTGTTTAAAGTGGAAGGGTCTTGCAAGATTTTTACTTGGCCAGTTTGGAAATATAAGAGATTTTTAGCTTATCATAAGAGGATCTTTTTTTTTTTAAGAGAGAGAGAAAATTTTTTAATATTAATTTTTTAGTTTTCGGTGGACACAACATCTTTATTTTATTTTATGTGGTGCTGAGGATTGAACCCAGCGCCCCGCACATGCCAGGTGAGTGTGCTACCGCTTGAGCCACATCCCCAGCCCAAGAGGGTCTTTTTTAATCCATATCTTTGATTAGTATTGGGCTTTGAGAGATGGAAAGATAAATAAGGTATTTACTCTGTTCTCCAGAAATTTATGACCAAATAATGAAAAGACGCCCTCACCCAACTCTTAATAATCAGGGATAATAGGAACTTTAATAAATTAACCATCAGCTGTGGAATTTAAAATGAGGGGGGAGTGGTTTAATTTGTCTTTCCCAGAGATTCTTTCACATGTCTCCCAAATATTATCAAAAGTCTGCAGCTGCCATGCCCTAGAAGTGGAGCTGATAACAAGATACCTACTGGCCCTAACCTGGGGAGTTGGGGTCACAGCCCCTCCCTGCTGTATCATCAAAGGCAGCCAGGCTTTTGGTGCCTTCTGTTGCTCCGAGGACGAAGACGGATGACACCCTGCACTGTCAGCATCCTGTGTGGTGTCTGGCCCTGCATCTTCAGCCTCAGCCATGCCATGGGCTCTTAGGTCTTTGGGCTTGCCAGTCTTTTCTCTTGAGATTTCTTTTGTATGGAGTGCTTGTTGCACTTCTTCTGCTTCCTGGTCCTGCTTTAAATGCCATCTCTTCACAAAAGCCTTCCTTAACCTTCCAGACAAAATCCAGTGATCTTATTACTTGCTTTAAAATCCATGTGTATTCAGGCACCCTGCCTGTCTCCTTCGAAGCACCTTTTCAATTTATTTAAAGGGTTGATGGCTGCCTTTCCTACTAGAATGTCAACAACAAGGGAGCAGGATTCATGTGTCTTTGTTTGACATCTGTCTCCTCAGTGGCAAGCATGATGCTCAATAGAGAATTGCATGAGGAAAGAAAAAGAACTGGTTTCAAGCCCTGACCCTTACCACTCACCAGTTCTGTGACCTTTAGTAGGTCACTTCTTGGAGTCTCCATTTATGTTCTGTAGAACAGGGATAATGATGCTAACTTTCCAGTTATTGAGTGCTTAGTGTGTGCTGGGCACCATGCTTTACTTGAATTAGCTTCTCAATTAAACTTCATCAGAGAGGTGAAAAGACTGGCTTGAAGTCACACAGCTTGTAAGTAGAAAACAGGATTTAAACTCTGATCTTTTAAATCCAAAACCAGATTGCTTTTCATCATGCCTTTTTATGAATGTCCTGGGGATAAAACTGATAAGGAAGAAGGTCTTTAATGCAGGGTGGTATGGATGCCTAGGAATGTGAATGCAGGATGGAGAACTCTAAAGAGTTTTAGGCAATCAGAATATGAGGTTAATTCCACCTACTTGAAGAGGTAGGTGACCTCTAAGAAATTTGCTGGGTCCAGAGGCAGCCTATGGTGCAAATGTTCTGAGTTGAGAGAACATATGAATTTGCTGAGAACTGACCTCGCTCTTGCAGTTGGAGCACCACACAAGGCTAAGAAGTTTAAGCTGTGAGCCAGAGAGTGACAAGCCTTGCAGCCTGGCTCAGGGAGTCACTACTTTTGTGAAATGGCATGAGGAAACTGATAGGTTTTTTTATGTTGAAAATATTTTTGAAGCAAGAAGTCCCAAGAGTATCTCTGGGGATTGAAGTGTCCAAAACCCATCTCATAGTTTTGCATCCCTAGCAAAGGACACATTTTACCTGATGGTTTCCTTCCACTGTAGCATCCAGTGAGACAGCCTTTGAAAAGAAGCCAGCATTGTGTTCTTTGGTATAATTCGTTGTTTTTCTGTAGGAGTAGGTTGCCTAGCTCAAGTGGATGGCAACCTTGTAAAAGTCACTTATCCTAGTAGCTTCTCATCTGGAAATTAGGAAGAATAAAAGATCTACCTTGTTGGTTTATTAGTGGCAACATCTACACAATATCTGGCTACAAAATAAATTTTCAGGGAATATTAGCTGCTGTTGTTAATATTACCTGTCATTCCAGCTCATGCCTCTCCAATGACTAGGTATTATTTATGTATTGAAAACAAATTGGGTCTTAGGAACTAACATTTTGTTAAAGGTCATGATTTTAGGGTGTATAAAGATAGTAAAACTGGCAGTGAAGAAGGCAAGGAGTACTTTGGTGGGACAGTGCTAGTGTTTCCTACGTGTGAAATATATAACGTGAACATAAGTGAGTATGTTGTGTGCGCAAGGACTGTTCTTTCCGTGTGTTCTCCCTGAGAAGTAGGTTCAAGCATATCTGTTTTACAGATAAGGAAGTCATGGTCTCTTCTAAAGGAAGTCATGGTCTCTTCTACGATGTTACCAGACAGCTGTAGACCTGAGCTCTCAACCATATGCTTCTCCAAACTATTTGTGCCCTCAGCATTGTAAAGGCTTGATTCATCTCCTATCAACCTCAGCAGCTCTGCTGCATGGGGAAAATGGGAACTGAACCCTTGATCGTTTTCTAATTACTGGATTAATTGAAAGCACCAGAGATAGTGTGTCACTAGATACTTAGTAGAGGCTCAATAAACACTTGTTGAAGATATAAATCTTAATCAGATTGGGCGTGAGGAAAAAGATACGTAAAAGCAGTATTAGATCCTGGCTTCTCAGCCTTTTATTCCATTATTTAAAAAAATAAAAAATATAGAAATCTAAAGTTACTAAGCATTTTATTAGCATAGACCATTTAACACAGACTAGTGGTTGGAGTTTGAGGTGAAGAAGTGAAGAAGTGCTCAGTGTGTGTTGCATGGTAATAACTCCAATTTGCACAATTTAGTTATCTCTGGATACCTGCAGAAGCCCCCACTAGCTAAGAAGCTCCAGGCCCTTGTCTATGTATTCGACTGATTAGTTTATTCTCAATAAAAACTACTTTTGACATTAAAATATGCAAACCTAAATAGGAACGTGTATGTGTTTCAAAGCAAGATCTGACTAATATTTGTGTTTTCCTGTAGCTCAGATAATTAAATGTTGACAAAAAGATAATGCTATTTAATGGTAATAGGCAGAGAAAGAAGGTTACCTTATATCCTAGAATACCAAGCCAGCACCATTTAATTTGAGATTTCCTCTCTTCCCCAACAGCAGAAAACTAAAAACAAGGCTGGGCACACTGGTGCAGGCCTGTAATCCCAGTGGCTCGGAAGGTTGAGGCACTAGGATGGCAAGTTCAAAGCCAGCCTTAGCAACTTACAAGTCCCCAAGCAACTCAGTGAGACCCTGTCTCTAAATAAAATACAAAAAACCTCTGGGGATGTGGCTCAGGGGTCAAGTGCCCCTGAGTTTAATCCCTGATACCAAAAAAAAAAAAAAAAGATACAGGACTATTTCATCACTAAAGAAATGTCCCCTGTGTTACCTTTTTATGGCTATGCTCATTTCTGTTACCCTCAANTCTGGGTTCAATCAAAAAAAAAAAAAGAAGAAGAAGAAAGAAAAAGAAAACAAAAAGTCCCCCCCGCCCTAAGAGAGCTTCATATGGCATTTATTTGCCAGATTAAATCTGAAAGGTAGCCAATCAGATGGTAGCTTTATTACTTGGCAATCTCTTCATGATTTATTAGATTATGCCACAGAATTAAGATATTTAAAGGTAATTGTGTTATTTACTATAGAAGTGATTCATTTGGAATTTTAAAGTGTCAAACATTAAAAACCCAGTGCCCAAGCACTGTTCTCCAATGAAAGGTAACAGACAGACTTGGTTGTATGAATGGGACAGGGATTACAGAAGATGAATCCAGGGTGTTTTCAGTGCCAGAAGGCAAGAAAATGCTAATGACACACAAAACCCCTTGTCCCCCCACCGTACCCTACACAATGATGGAATATGTCAAAGGGACATAGGAGCTAACTGAAAAAACTTACTGTGGTCAAAGCTAGAACCATATGAGCAACTAAAAAACAGTATTCAGGGCTGGGGATGTGGCTCAAGCGATAGTGCGCTCGCCTGGCATGCGTGCGGCCCGGGTTCGATCCTCAGCACCACATACAAAGATGTTGTGTCCGCTGAAAACTAAAAAAATAAATCAATATTAAAATTCTCTCTCTCTCACTCTCCTCTCTCTCACTCTCTCTTTAAAAAAAAAAAGAATTAAAGAAAACAGTATTCAATTATAACCCCAAAATATAAAATAAATATAAATAAAATATACAGTATACATTTATAGTATAAAATAAAGACTAACATAAATAGAAACACATAAATATGTAATACATATAAAATAATTATGTAAGACAAATGTCCACAAATCCATATAATATAAATGAATGATCAAGTGAATTAACAAGTGGGGAAGAATAGATAAATTTTTCATGTAGAATAATTCCAAATGATTTCTGCAAATAATCCCCCTCAAGGAGGGGAACATAACTGCCATTCCCTTAAGTGTGAATGGTGCTTAGGGACTTCCTTCCAAAGAGTATGGTATGGAGAAGGTGGAAAGAGACAGCTTTTTGGCACTGTTCTGGGCAGTGATGTTTTGAATATAATCCCAAAAGCACAAGTAACAAAAGCAAAAATAGATAAATGAGATTGTATCAAACTGAAAAGCTTGTCCACAACAAAAGACACAATCAACAGAGTGAGGAGCATCCTATGGAATGGGAGAAAATATTTGCAAACCACACATCTGGTAAGGGATTAATATCTATGCATATAAGGAACTCAACACAATTTCAAGAAAACAACAACAAAATAGTCAAAAAAAAAAAAAAACGGGAAAGGGCCTGAATAGACAATACAAATGGCTGATAGCTATATTGAAAAAGGAAAAAAAAAGCTTACTGTCATTAATCATCAGGGAAATGCAAATTAAAGCCACAATGAAATATTACTTCACATCTGTAAGAATGTCTGTTACCAAAAAGGCAAAAAATAACAAATGTTGTTGAGGATATGCAGAAGAGGGAAGGAACCCTTTTACATTTTTGTAGGAATGTAAATTGGTACAACCATTACAAAAAAAGGTATGGAAGTTCCCCCAGAAATTAGACATAGAAATAATGTCATCAGTATACCTCCTGAGTGTGAGTTATGCACAGGAAAACAGATATTGCATGGTCTCATTTGTATGTGAAATCTAAATTAACTAATAGAAACAGTGAAATGGCAATTCCAGGGACAAGGGGAATTGGGGAGGTGTTGGCTTAAAAGTACAAGTTTCAGTGAGAATGAATGAGTTTGGGGGATCTATTGCCTAGCATACTGACTATAATTAATTATAATATATATTTGAAAATTGCTAAGAGAAAAAATTCTTTTTTGTTGTTTTTGTTTTTGTTTTGTACCAGGGATTGAACTCAGGGCCGCTCAACCACTGAGCCCCATCCCCAGCCCTATTTTGTATTTTATTTAGAGACAGGGTCCCACTGAGTTGCTTAGTGCCTCACTATTGCTGAGGCTGGCTTTGAACTCACAACCCTTCTGCCTCAGCTTCCCGAGCTGCTGGGATTACAGGTATGTGCCGCTGCACCCAACATCCTCAGCCCTTTTTTTTTTTGTATTTTATTTAGAGACAGGGTCTTGCTGAGTTGCTGAGGTTGGCTTTTGAACTTGCAATCTTTCTCTCTCAGCCTCCTAAGCTGCTAGGATTACAGGCATGTGCCACTGCGCCTGGCCAAGAGAGTAAATCTTAAATGATCTCACCAAAAGTATGTGAGGCGATGGATATGTTAATTAGCTTGGTTTTAATCATTTCAAAATATATGCAAGTATCAAGACATCATGTTTAAACCATAAATATATATAATTTTTATTTGTCACTTCAGCCTTAACAAAGCTGGAGGAAAATATTTACATGTCAGCAATAGTTTATTAGCTGTGACAAATGTTTGTATACTTATATAATAAGTTAATAATAGGGGAACTGGATATGGGGTTTATAGAACCCTCAATATAATCTTTGCAACTTCATAAATTTAAAATGATCCTAAAATTAGGCTTATTTTTAAAAAAGAATATGACAAGGAAAAGAGTCTATAGTTCAAGTTTAATTTTCATCTTGCTAAGAGCCTTGCTAAGTAAATAAAATAGCTGTTGGTGTTCTGTGCTGATTATGGTGTAAAGTGGGGCAATTCTTCCTCGCTGTCTTCTTATAAAGCCGTGAGAGTTTGTTTGCAGAATCAGAGAATGCAGGATTTCTAAATGTCCTCCTGTGGAATTTCCTACTGGCATGACTTTTTCCCCCCTTTGCTTTTTTGCCCAGTAGCAGTCCCTTGAGTGGCATTTGCTGTCCTAGTTAATCAGAGGATAGGAGAAATGAAAAACTCTCCTCTTCCCCCTCCCATGAAGTTTCAATGGGCACTGCAAATGTAGGTCAAATTGCATCACTGTAGAGAGGAGCGAACAGGAAGGTATTTAGGAAGTGCTGCCAACCTCACTTTAGATTCAGTGGCAATGAACCGGTGTTGAGCCCGCTTAGGTGTGAGATTCAGGATCAGAGGATCATGTTTGTGATATAGTCCCGGAATATTACATTTCAATCCATGACAAAAAGGTCTCTGTCTAAAACCCTAGTAAAAATAACTTAAACTGGCTTTGTTAGATGTGCAACTACCAGCTTCTGGAATTCTTTTTGTCTCTTATTTATTATTGACATACTACAGCAATTTATATTAATTTAGCCAGAGAGATGCTTGAATTATAGAAACTATTGCCATGTATGTGTATACAAAATCTACTGTTTGGTAATCACATAAGTCTAATAATGTATTTTGCAAATTACGTATTATCATATGCTCAGTGACATCTTGATTAGCATACAGAAACCACAAATTATTTTTTTTTAAATCATGTTTAAAGTATGCTTTCTTATAGACTTTAAAGATGTAAGAAGTCTTTAAATTCATGTCTTTATTTTTCACATACTGTATGCTCCCTGCTCCTTTGTAAGACATCCAGATATTGACTGCTAGAATGTTCCATGTTACTGACCTTGTCAGGAAGAGTAAGCATCTTGAGAGCAAATCAACTCTAAAATTTCCCACCTCTATCAAAATAATTTGTAGTTCATTCAGGAACAATTGGAAAGTCAGATGATAAAATGTTTTAAGTTGGCTTGGCTATTATTTAATCTTATGATTGAATGAATTATTCTGTAAACATACTCTTAGCTATTTGAACTTTTTTAATTTCGAGATAATTATAGATTGTTAGTAAGTTGCAAAGATAGTTCAAGAGGTCCTGGTTACTCTTCACTTATTTTCTCCTTTCTTATCTGACTATATACAGTATTGAAACCAGGACATTGGCATTGGTATAAAATGTATTTGTATTTCTGGCATTTTATCACTTGGGTATTTTCATGTTACCACTACCACAAACAAGATACAGAACTAAGCTGGGCTGGGTGGTACACTCCTGTAATCCCAGCGGCTCCAGAGGCTGAGTCAGGAGGATCGTGAGTTCAAAGCCAGCCTCAGCAAAAGTGAGGCGCTAAGCAACTCTGTGAAAAATAAAATACAAAATAGGGCTGGGGATGTGGCTCAGGGGTCAAGTGCCCCTGAGTTTAATCCCTGATACCAAAAAAAGAAAAAAAAGATACAGGACTATTTCATCACTAAAGAAATGTCCCCTGTGTTACCTTTTTATGGCTATGCTCATTTCTGTTACCCTCAAATCCCTGCCTCCTGGCATCCACTAATCTATTCTTCAACTTTTTAATTTTGTCATTCGGGGAATGTTACATAAATGAGACCATTGGAGATTGCTTTTTTATCACAGCATTTTTAAAAAAATGTTTATTTTTTTAGTGGTAGTTAGACACAATACCTTTATTTTGTTTATTTTTATGTGGTGCTGAGGATCGAACTCAGGGTCTTGCACATGCTACACGAGCGCTCTACCGTTGAGCCACAACCCTAGCCCTTTACTCAGCATTTTTAAAAGAATTTTATTTTTGGGGCCGGGATTGTGGCTCCCCAGTGGAGTGCTCGCCTAGTACGGGCGGGACCTGGGTTCGATCCTCAGCACCACATAAAAATAAAGGCATTGTGTTGTGTCCATCTATACCTAAAAAATAGACAAATATTTTTTTTAAAAAAACAATTTTATTTTTAAAAGAATGTTTATGATAAACACTTTAAACATATCCGTTTTTGAAAAATTGTCACCCAGAGTTTGGTTGACTAATTTTCAAACTGTATTTTTCTAGCTTAGGTGTTCTAAACTCTGTATGAACATATTTGAGCAGCTGCTAAAATCAGATGTGCCAGCAAAATAGCTGATTATGGCATTAACCTTATTTCTACTCTTAAGGGTGATATCCTAAAGTTAAATGGAAAATTACCCAGAAAAGGCTTTCTCATTAACAAAGTAAATATTACAATTGATCAATGGGCAGGAATAAAACATCCAAATGTGTACTTTAATTATACCAAATGAAAAATGATCACATTTCTGTGCCATTTCATTTTGAAAGAACTTCAGAGGAGAGAGACTTTTTGGAACATATATTTAAATGAATAGTGACTAAAATATTTACATTAATTGGATAATGTAAAGACTGTGTCATAGCATTGCAGTATGTGATTAGTGTGAAATGTCACCATGTGAAATCCAGTGTCTTCATCATGTTAATAAAATTCTTGGAATGTCTTAAGTGGGAAATGAATTCCGTGGTTAGGAGAGAGCCAGGAACAAACTTCCTCAGAGGAAACAGATCTTCCTCAGATGTCAGTCTGTCATCTAATGAAATACAGAAGATAATCTAGGATCTGTTGGATGGCACATTAGTGTTCACCTACAAATAATGATACCACGTGGCCAGACTGATAGAACTTAAGCAGGTAGAAGTTGAGTCTCCAGGGGCCGCACTGCAGCTCAGTAGCAGTGAAGGTGAAAGTGTAAGCTCTGGCTCTTCACCTTGTCCAGAAGTCACGTTCTTGCAGGTTGTCAGGACAGACTTTTATGAATGGGATAGTTCTGTAACTGGCAATGGCTGTGACTTCCAACATTTAGTCTTTCTGTCAGCTAGGAAACTATTTGGGTGTGTATATGTGTCAATACCAGAAATTAAACCCAGGCTTCCTACATGTTAAGCTAGGCAAACACTCTACCACTGAGCTACACTCCCAACCCTTTTTTATTTTTTGAGACAAGGTCTCACTAAATTGTCCAGGCTGGTCTGGAACTTGCTATCCTTCTGCCTCAGTCTCCTGGGTGGTTGGGATTACACACCTGGCAGGAAACTATTCCTTATCGTTGAAATCATGATATATTTACTGGCTCAACATTTTTCTCTTGATCTCCTGTGTCTTCTTCAAGCAGCATTATTATACTTGAAATAGCTATTGAGAAGTAGACAGGAAATGATCATACTGACCATCAACTATATGCCAACACTGGGCTGAGGATTCATGTGCATGTGCAAATGTAATTACAATATTGAAAAATTGCATTAATTGTGTTCATTAAATGATAGATTCCCCCCAAAGATTTAAAGCAAGTTTTCAGTCAGCAACAACAAAAAGTTTTATTGGTCATTGTGACTGGCCTCTTGCTTCCCAACTATGTATGTATATATGTGTCCATATATACATGTAATATGTATGCACATATATTAGAAAATTTAAAGAATATACTTATGTCTCTTAACTAATATATACATACATCATATATATATTTATGAAGCAGTGTGTGTAGTGGTATGAAATATACAGTTGTAAGACCCACCCCTCTTTCTCTTAGCTTTTTATCTGTATGAAATAAGTTATTGACTCATGAAAATCAACCAATTATAGGAGTGAAAACTACCTAACCCATCAATGCAAAATGTTTAATGGGTATTGCATTAATTACACAATAAACCTTTTAGATTACAAATGCTATATATGTTTAGAGGAAAGAAAATTCTTGATCTCTGACTCTTGATTTCTGTCACCTGTCAAATACAGATAATATCCTACCTCATAGAACTGAACGAGATAAAGTACATAAAGCTAAATATATTTCCTAATAGTTGGCACGCCTTCAATACATTATAGCTATTGCTGTTGGTAATGAAGATTGTAACAACAGTAATAATAACAATAATAATAGCAATAGTAATAATATAGTGTAGGCCTACTGCTGTAGCTACCTGAAATCTCAACAACTTAACAAAACATGTTTATTTCTCGCTCCAGCCACAGCTCGGTGTGGGTTGGCAAAGAGGCTCTTGGTTTCCCTCAGTTGTTCAGGAGTGAAATTCTCTGGCTCCTTCCCCCAGGTGCTTGGAGCTCTCTGCATTTGACCAGCAGAGGGTATGAGAGACTGAAGATCAGCTCAGGCTGCGGGGCTAGCCCTGAAGCAGCACCAGCACTTCAGTTCATACTTTAGGACTTGATCATGCATCGAGCCTTATTGCAGTGATTATTGGGAAATTTAGTCAAATGGTATGCTCGAGGAGAGAGAGAATGTGGGTATAGGTGAATGTGGATATTGGAAACTCTATCACAAGTAATATTTAGAATGGCTTATTAGAAGAGGAAGGATTTGCCCTGGATCTTTCAAAGATCTTTTAGATCTGCCCAGCCTGCCTTTTGGAAAGAATATTTAAAGAGCAAGGGTGGAAAAGTAAAAATTTCTGCATGCATTATTAATAAAAATCACATTTACCCCACTAGCTACTGCCTTTACTGTAAGCCATTTGATAGTGACCTAGGGCAAGCCATTTATCTGCCATCGACCTCCATTTTCTTACAAGTGTTCTACACAGGGCTGCGGTGATGGCTAAACAAGACTGTGCATGTAAAGAACTTAACTCAGGTCTGGTCAGGGTAAGCACTGGGTGAAAGTTGTTATTATTGGTCGTGTTAATAAGTATGGTCTCAGAGTAGAATGCTTGCTAGTGCCTCGTTTATTTAACTTCTTTCCTAAAGGATTATGTTAGAGTTAGCAAAGAATGACTTGACTGAGGACCTTTCTATGAATTTTAGAGTTCTATAACCCAGGCCAGAAATAGGAAGAGATTAATGTTGCCTTGGCAAAATACTGGGGGAGAACCTCTGTTGCCTAAGCTGGCCTCCCTGCAGTTCACGCCCTAGACTCTTTCCGTCTGTCAGGAGAGCACTGGGAGCCCTGGACTTTCCCTTCTCATCCCTCCTCCCCTCTTTCTCAGGGTCTGTAGGTGAGTCTGGCAAGGAAGCACTAGGTAAATGCCAGAGCAGCTTCTCATTGCTCTGACTTAATTGCATGTCCTTAGCAAGGCAAGACCATCGTGGACCAGGCGTATATTAACCTGAGTGGATGAGTGCCTGTCCGAGCCTTGTTCAGTCTAATCCGACGCAATTCAACAGGCCCTGGGGGTACAGGGATGAACTGTGGCTGATCCTGCATCCGGGAAGCCCATCTATAGTGATTTGTGTTTTGTTTTTTTTCCCCCTTGAGCTGGGGATGGTTGTGCTCAAGATCAAACCCAGGGTCTTGTGCATACTAGGCAAGTAAGTGCTCCACCATTGAGCCAGCCCCAGCCCTGAGCCAGGCTCTGAAGGCTACGATCTGAGTTACTTAGAAGGTAGAAAGAAAGGAGTGCAAGCAGTTGGAAAAGCAGGTGTTGGGGGACAGGTAGGAATTGCTGTCATGTGTGGAAATGGAGAATGGTTTTAATCTCAACTTCAGTATGCAACTGCCTCAGCTTGCAGGCCTGGGCTCCATGCTACAGGAGTATAGTAGGGCTTTTTTCATCAGGCAGTGGAAGGGTTAGGTGAGAAGATGCAAGTAAAGGGCTTAGTGTTAATACTGGAAACATAGTAAGTGTCAGTGAGTGCCAGTGACCATCAGTATTATTATTGTCATGTACTTGTATAAATTGACCTTCTAATTGTCCAACTTGACCAAGGCTTTGCAAGTGACAAATTGGAGATCTGCTGGAATTTTTATTATACTTTAGTTCTCTTTTAGGCTACTGGTGAAATAGTGCAGTAGAGTCACAATTCATGGAAAAAATGATTGACTTAGCAAAATGGAGAGGGAGCTCAGTGAACCTCAGTGGAACTTGGAGAGGTAGGTCTTGAACTGAGTGAGCTTGAGATGGAAGAATTTTGGCCCCAACATGACCACACATTGCTTTGCTGAACCCTTTTGGAAAGAGAAGAAGGACTGAGTATTGTGTAGGGATGTTGAATCAGAAAATGAGACTAAAAACAAGTTAAGACTGCATTGTGAGGAGCTGCACAGGGCTGGGAATGCCCTAGGACTGGCTGCAGGAATTGAAATGGGCCCTGAAGCCGGGGCCCGAGTTGCCGGAGTCCTTCTTCATGAGTGGCATGGCACCCTTTCCATTGGTGTCTCAAACACTCAGTACTGAGTGGGGTGACTCTCAGAGCTGTCCCTGTAGCTTCGTAGGTACACAATGACTGGCTGGCCTTCAAAGAGAGGGATACCCAGTAGCTCCATTGAAAAGACAAGTTGTGCAGAGTGTGGAGTTTCATTCTTAAGTTTGCTTCACCCAAGAGAACCAACCTGTCGGGGTTGGAAGCAATTGTAAGTGGGGTCAGAAGAAATGGAGTTAGGCACCCTGTTAATGCATATTTCTGGAGAATATACCTACAGATGACATATAAACTGCTTTTGAATTTTTGGTTACAATTTTTCATTGGGGAGAAGAGACTTAGAAAAAAGCAGTATAGGCTCAGGCTGGGTGTGGTGGTGCACACCTGTAATCCCAGAGACTGAGTGAGGAGGCTGAGGCAGGAGGGCCACAAGTTTGAGGCCAGCCTCAGCAATTTAGCAAGGCCCTAAGCAACTCAGTGAGACCCTGCCTCAAAATGAAAAATAACAAAGGTCTGAGAATGTGGCTCATCCCCAGTACCAAAAGAAAGGAAGGAAAAAAAGAAAAGAAAGAATCATGGCTGCCTACAGGAGACAGGCCCAGAAGGAAAATAAGTGATGACACCAGGTAGGTCCTGTGGAAAGCACACACAAATGACAAGAGGTAGCCCAGTTACCTCCTGCAAGAGAGCTGTCCCCTGGGGCCTGATTTTTGACTTTCCAAGAGAGATTAGAAATTAGGAATTTTATGTGAATCTTCCTGGGTTTTGAAAATTAGGAACAAATTCATATTTTCCCCCCAAGGTCACCAGGCAAAATAGCCAGAAAAAAATGGATTATTTTAAGCTTGTAGGTGGAAAGAAAACATGTCACTTGGGCACTAAGTGGCTCAGCTACATGACCCTGCTGGTCTTGGTGTCAGGCTCCAGACTTGGCAGGGAGCACATACTCAACATTGAGTAAATTAATCAGCTTGGGGAAACCTCTCTTGCTTTCAGTCCTTTCGTATATAGAAGGAAGAGACTGCAATCGTCCTTCAAGGCTTCCAATTTTTTCCCAGCTCTAATTTAGAAAATAGAATCGAGTCACCACCTTGGTAGTGCTCCCTGTGGGGCCTCGTCTCCAACATTTTTTCTTCCCTCGCTGGCCTCCCCTAGTGCCTAGAGTACCATCTCTCTCTAATGCTCGGCGATTTGCCTAAAAGTTAAGGTTTAAGACATAAAAAGAAAATTTATACTGCTATCCTTCAAAACAAGACTGACTTGCTTTAAGCGCCTTGTTCTTCCTTTATCATGGTCAGGAGCTACTTGCTGGATTTGGACAGGCTACATTATATCTCAAAGGGTGATCCAGATTACCCCTGAAGTGCAACCAGGCTGTCAGAGAGCGAGGAAGGCAGCTAGTGGGAGAGCACTTGACCAGCATGTGCAGGGCCCTCCTTGGGTGCCCCGCTGTCCTCTGAAGGCATCACCATGGGTGGGGTGGATGGCTCTCTTGACCATAAAATCTGAATACACTGTCTCTGTCATGGTATTTTGTAACTTACTTTGGGTGATTTTTCATAGCTGTAAAATGTTTATGATGCAAAGCAATTAATTTTGGCTCAAGACAGACATTTTAAGTAAGATAGTGGCTTTTATGGGAAGGAAGGCAGAACAAGGACAGTAAAATGGAAATCAGAAATTCTTTAAAAAGTAGGAGATTGGCCAAGAATTAGAAATCTGGAGGAGAAAAACATCTGGTTTATAGAGATTGTAGGAATGATTTTAAGCATTACCAAGTAACATTTTGTGAATAAATAAAACTGAAACTGTTTTTTTTAAGGGAGAGGGGAAGGGGATGATCTAGGAATAACTTAAAAGCCAATAAAGATGATTATGAATAAATGGATAAAACATGGCGTAGAATTTCAGTCACTAAGTCAGGCACAGTGGCACACGCCTGTAAATCCCAGCAGCTTGGAAGGCTGAGGCAGGAGGATCACAAGTTCAAAGCCAGCCTCAGCAACTTAGCAAGACCCATGCAACTGAGTGAGACCCTGTCTCAAAATATAAAAAAGGGCTAGGGTTAAGTGCTTTTGGGTTCAATCCCTGGTACTCCCCCACCCCCCACACACACACACACAAAAAAAAAAGAATTCAATCACTCAGATATTTTAAAGAGATGCTTTATTAGCGCCTTAGTATCCCAAGCCATAGAAATGTTTGGGTTATCATCTTAGAGTTTATGAAAATAAATAAAAATTGAGCAAAGCAATATTCATATTGCCTGACCTTGGTATATATAGCCAGTGAAGATTATAGGAAGTGAAGTGTATTCGCAGCGAATTTTCCATAGGAAATCAGCCTGCCTTGTGCTGTATACTTTGACAGCATCTACCCTGTAGCTGTGTCATTGCCTGTATTGGCTACTTTTTTTCTTCTGCTGCATGTCAAAGTTGAAAACCAACTCAATTTCTACCTCTGGTTTGCTAATTCCCAATCCTTTGGAATCCTCCCCAAATTGAATAGTACCCACATTTCACTTGAAATACCCCTATGCATGTGTGTGCACAACTATGAAGAGTGCATAGCTTCCTTGTGCTTTTTAGGAAGAGGATTTGAGTTTTTTGTTTTCCTGTCTATAGTATGAACAATTGCTTCTTTAAACTGCTGAATGATAAAGGACAGAGGGAGCTCTCCAAATAGTGTTCTTATTCAGAATGTGTGTGTGTGTTACATCTATGATTCTGACAGGTTTCATAGGAGCAGGCTTTCTGAATAGCTATTTTTAAAATTAAGTGAAAACTCATTAGTGGCAAATTACACACAATGATTTTAAGCCCCAGGAGGCTGACTCTATGTACATATTGAGTAGTCATTTGTTCTTAGTTTATTGTAAATACAGCCAATTAAATTCATTGTTAAAAATTAATGAATTACATTTGTCGTAAAATTGGTAAAGCGCCTTGAATTTTATCTGTTTGACATTTCAAAGCACAAGTAATAATTTCAGAACACCTGGTAACTAATAAGATTACAGATTTCTTTTGTTTTTTTTTTTGGTGGTGGTGCTAGGGATTGAACCCAGGACCTTGAACACCCTAGCAAGTGCTGTACCACTGAGCCACATCCCTGGTCCTAAGATTTATAAACTTCAGATTAGCTTTATCCACTGTTTCATCCCTTTTCTTTTTCTTTCTTTCTTTTTTTTTGATCTGAACAGAATTAAGAAGAAGGAGCATCCACAATCACAGCAGATGAAGATCCACTGGTAAATTATCAGGATTTTTGGCCTGCCCTCTAAAGAAAAGGTAACTGGCTGTTCTGACATAGCAAAGTTGAATAAATGCAATACTTCTAATTATAATAGATTATAGTAGAGTTGAAGTTTTACCCAAAGAATGGTAGTATTTAATATAAGATATCTGAGTTAGATCTTAAATTTTAAGCATAACCCTGAATATGATCTTCCTAATATAAAATGACAGTGAATTGAAGGAGTGGGATACTATTAGATGTTTGTTTCTCAACACACAAAAATACTAAATAACAAGCCTAACCCCAAAACATTTGTAAAAGTTGCAGGAAGGGGTTCGAGATAGAATCCCCCTCTCTCCCCAGCTCTACCCTCTTTGTCCGGGGAGGTTGTCAAAGGTGTGCCTTGTGGTTTTCTCCTTAGCTCTTGTTCTCTTCTCTCCCACACAATGAAGACCCAGCTGGTAAGGGCAGGGGAAATGCCAAACACGACTGTCACACAGGCAGGACTTCTTCAGGCACACTTTCTGGGCCTAGTGCCCTTGCCCAGGCTGCCAGATAGTCCTGTGCTCGGGAGCAGCATTGGATCATTATGAAAATAGCAGCCACCATTGATGGAGTTTCTCACTACGCCGTCACCATCATGCATTTGCTATTTGGGGAATGGCTGAATTTCACAGAATGAGAAAAAGGATAATATTCCTGGAAGAGTTTTAATTAAAAAAAAAAAAATCCATTCTTCCATCTACTCAAAGGAATGAGGGGGTTTACAAGTTAAGATACATTTTAACATGAATCATTGAAGGATAAAACTGAACAGAATCCAAACAGGAAAGACCAAAAGAATTTCAGCCTCTGGAATTGATCAACTTACATTACTCAGGCAACAAATGTGATGTCTCAATCAGCCTTTAAGCAACTATGGCAAAAATGGAAACATTTTGTATGACATGCACATTCATCTGCAAAGATAGCATTTTACTATTATTAAACCATAACTGGAGCTTCAGGAAAGTGGCAGTTCTGTTTCAGTGTTTAAAAGAACTGAGCAGCTATGAAGCCTCACCTTCAAAATAGGCCCTTAGGATTCTTTGGCCTTCAGCTGAAGGACTACAGTGCAGGGGCATCAGAGGCACCACAGTGGATGGTGTTCATTGTGGACTGTCTGCCAGGTGCTCTCCTGTATGGTGGTGACCCCCTGGCAGTGGAGAGATCTGGAAAGACGGGAGGAGGAAGCACACTTTACAGAATGCCAAGGGAGCTCTTTAGTCCAGAACTATTTACTGAGATTCTACCGTGTTCAAACAGATTTTCCCCAGGAGAAAAAGGAGAATAGGAGGTGATTTCCATGAACTATAATTATGACATGCTTTTTTGAATATTATAGCAATGGAGATTAATGTGATACCAGGACATGAATGACAAGTGGCAGGGAAAGAACAAGAATTACAAACCAAAAAGTCTGCAGGACCTGACAGGAAGGGGAATCAAATGGGCTGGGTGGAACAGTGAGAAATTGACAAGTTCATGACCAGTCTGAAGTAGCAGCCCCTTCTCAGTACTGATTGTGGCCCAATAAGTCCCAAATTGAACACCAACCAACTTACATGCTGTGTTCCTTTCTGGATGCTGGAGCTAAATGAGCAAATCAAGGGGATAAAGGTCCCTCCCATTGAATTAGCACTTATCTTTTTGGTATCAACAAATGAAAATCATATGTGTCTGGGCTGGGGATGTGGCTCAGTGGTAGAGTACTTTCTTAGCATGTGTGAGGCCCCTGGATTCAATCCCTAGCATTGCAAAAAAATAAAAAATTTATATTTATCATGTGTAGCATATTGTTTTGAAATATGTATATGTGTGAAATGGCTAAACTCAACTAATTAACAGATACATGACCCCACATACCTAATCACTTTTTTGTGATAAGAACTTTTAAGACCTCTGGTCTTAGAAGTTTTTAAGGATCCATTATTAACTAGAGTCACTTTAAAGAAGAAAAAAATCCCTTTTATTTAATTGAGATTTTTGTCTCATTTTCCCAGCATCTCCCTCTCCACCTCCAGCCACTGGTGGTTCAAACTCTTCTACATTCCACATATAAGTGAGATGATCCTGTGTCTGTCTTTCTGAGTGCCATATTTTACTTAGTCTGTGTCCTCCAGGTTCATCCATGTTCTCATAAGTGACAGGATTTCCTTCTTTTTTTAAGGCTAAATAATATTTCATTGTGTGCATAAACTACCATTTCCTTACCCATTATTCCCCTGATGAACACTCAGCTTAATTCCCTAACTTGTTGTGAATAAAGCTGTAATGAACATGAGTATGAAGGCCTGTCTTCAGTATGATGTCATTTCCTTTGTGTATATACTCAGTAGTGCTCATGCCAGGTTATATGGTTCTATTTTTGATTTTCTGAGGAACCTCCATATTGTTTTCAATAATGGCCATACTTTTTAATGAGAGAAACAGACAGTAGAGAGCAGACACAAATAAATGCATTATATATTTATTATATGATAATAATTAGCAAAAAACAAAAACAGGGTAAGGAAAATTAGGAACACTGATGAGAGATGGGACTTGAAGTTTTAAATGGGAGTGATCGTGGTAGGACTTCGAGAAGGTGAGATTTGAGCATTAAAGTTGAGCTCTCTGGGGAAGGGCGAATGGACTGTGCAGAGACTAAAAGCAGATGCCTGCATCGGCTCTGCAAGCCACAGAAAGGAGGGGGCCAGATCTGAGTGGTGAGTTGGGAGAAAAGGGTAGGAAATGAAGGCAGACAGGTAATAGGGCCCAGGGTATGTGGCCTTAGTGACCATTGAACAGGCTTTGGCATTTATTCTGAGAGATGTGGGATATCATTGGAAGATTCTAAGAAGGGTGACTTGATTTGACTTCTGTTTTAATAAAATCACTGAGGCCATTATAGTAAGATAGGCTGTAGGGGACAAGGCAAAAATGGGGAGACCAGTTAAATTGTGGCTATGATAATAACCCAGGCAAGAGATGACAATTTTGCCGGATCTCCAAAAATTTTAAGGGAAATGAAATCTGGACTGAAATTACTATTTTAAGAAAATAACAAAGTTTGAATCAACCTAAATAAGGCTGTGAGATTCTGTTATGTGCTTATTGTCTGCTACGTCAGCTATAGAATTGGTGATGTAATTCAGAGGAAGGTGAAGACTTTGGTTCAGACTAAATTGGAAAAGAAAACAGTTGATTTTACACGAAATGAAAGCTTGCTTTTTGATCAGTGCAGGAGACCAAGGAAAGTGACTATTCACAATAGCCAGAAGGTGGAAACAATCCAAATGTCCATCAACTGATCAACAAACTGTGGGATAGAGCATAGTGGAATAGAGCAATTCCCTACTTTATCCAGAGGGGATGTGTTCCAAGACTCCAGTGGATGCTAGAAACCACAAATAATACCAAACTTTTATAAATACTATGTTTTTTCTTATACATACAGACCTGTGATAAAGCTTAATTTATGAATTACGTATAATAAGAAATTAACAATGGGACTGGGATTGAGACTCAGTGGTAGAACGCTTGCCTAGCATGTGGGTTCGATTCTCAGCATCACATATAAATAAATGAATAAAATAAAGGTCAATCTACATCTAAGAAAATATTTTTTAAAAGAAATTAACAATAATAATAAAATAAAAAATAATAAGATGGTAATAAAACTTAAGCAAATATGGTCTCCCTACTTCTCAAAACTGCTTATTATACTGTACTCAACCTGCTTCTTGTGATGATATGATACAATTGCCTACCTGGTGAGATGAGGTAAGATGAATATCAGGCATTGTGAAATATTGTTAGACTACTGTGTGAGGGTTATTTGAACACAATAACTGCAACACTGTGATAACTGAGACAGCCTATAAGTGACTTCCAGGCCAGTAGCATATACTATGTGGATACACTGGACAAAAGGATTATTCACATGCTGGCCAGGTCAGAGCAAGATAACTGAAGACTTCATCATATACTCAGAACAGTGAACAGTTTATATTTATGAATTGTTTCTAGAATTTTCTATTTAATATTTTCAGACTAAAGTTGAAACTGCAGAAAGTGAAACTATGACTAAAGAGGGGTCTTCTGTATTATTCAGCCATAAAAAGAAGTGAAAGACTGATAACATAACTCCAGCATAGATAAACCTTGAAAACATACGAAATGAAGGAAGCCAGACACAAAAGGCCACATATTATATGATTTTGTTTGTATGAAATACCTGTAATAGGTGCAAATTCAGAGACAGAAAGCAGATGTGATTTCCTAGAGAATATGAGTTGGGAGATTGAAGAGTGACTGTTTCACAGAATGGAGTTCTTTCTGGGGTAGGGAAAATGTTCTGGATCTATATAATGGGTTGGTTGTACCATATCATGAATATACTAAAATGTCATTAAATTGCAACTTTAAAATGGTTAAAATGTTGAATTTTATTTTATTGAATTTTACCTTATCCAAGAAAAGAAAGATAATGGTATTCAGAAGAAATTTCATATATTTTTTTCTTATCTTGGTTACAAGTAGCTGATTAAGCTAGAGTGGAGTCTTTTATGGTCAATGAGAGTGGAAAAAGGTTGGGCCCTGAAGAAAGATTGGTGCTTTGGAAGTACAAGTTGAAAATTTAGTTTCAAAGCAAAGGAACTGGTCTCTGTGATACCACTGTTGACCTGATGGAGTTTTGTGATAATAGACCAGAAGTATTAAAATTAGGGTTTCTTTTTCTTTTATCAAATATCCTAATTATATGACTGCTGATTATAAAAGTATATTGTTAAAAATTTAAATATTTTATAAAGCCCCTTTACAATGAAAAAATAATCAAAGTTTCTTTAATTCTTTTACCCTCTGCTCCTCATAACTCTTTTGAGAGTTATCAGGACTTTTTCAGTGCATAGGCTTATCATCAGTTACGATCACTACCACCATCATCATCACTTTTTCACAAAAATGGATACATTATGTGTATGATATTTTTTGCACCTTAATTTGGGGCGGGTACCAGGGATTGAACCCAGGGGTACTTAACCACTGAACCACATCCTCAGGCCTTTTTATTTTGAAACAGGGTCTCAGTAAGTTACTGAGATGGCTTTGAACTTGTGATCCTCTTCCCTCAGCCTCTTAAGCTGCTGGGATTACAGGCATGTGCCTACACTCAGCTGCATGCTGATTTTTAAAATTAATATCTTGGTGGTCTTACTGCTGCTTTCTTGTATGTGTATAGTATTTTTTGCACCTTAATTTGGGGCTGGTATCAGGGATTGAACCCAGGGGCACTTAACCACTGAGCCACATCCTCAGGCCTTTTTATTTTGAAACAGGATCTCACTAAGTTACTGAGATGGCTTTGAACTTGTGATCCTCTTGCCTCAGCCTCTTAAACTGCTGGGATTAAGGCGTGTGCCTACACCCAGCTGCATGCTGATTTTTAAAATTAATATCTTGTGGTCTTACTACTGCTTTCTTGTGGATTGCTATGTTATATGCCATACTTTTATTTGTAAAAACTTTTGTAGTTGAAAAGCAAAATGCAGCCAAAATGTGCCAGAATGCCTCTTATTCGAGGTTGAGATAGCATAAAATACAAAAGTAACTAATAGCTGCTGAGCAGTCACTATGTGCCAGACACTGACTGTCCTAAGCATATGAGTTCTTTGGCTCTCCTAACAACCTAATGGAGTAGATACTATCAAGGTCCTCCCTTTTACAAAGGAACTGAGGTAGAGTCAAAAAGTGTTCTGCCGGCTGGGGATGTAGCTCAGTTGGTAGAGTGCTTGCCTCACATGTACAAGGCCCTGGGTTCAATCCCCAGCACCACAAAAAAAAAAAAAAAAAAAAAAGTGTTCTGCCAAGGCCTAGAATTAGGAAATAGCAGAAATGGATTCCAGGGCCAGTTTTAGCTCCCACCCCCAGTTGCCTTGAAGAATGCTGTGGCTGGTGATACCTGATCGTACTGCTGTTTTCAAGAGAAGTCAATCTGGAATTCTTTTTTTTTTTTTCCTTCTTTTTAAAAATTTTTAAATTTGTTTTAATTAGTTATACATGACATGACAGTAGAATGCATTTATGCATTTTGATATATCACACATAGATGGGATATAATTTCTCATTTTTCTGAGTGTACATGTTATAGAATCATGTTGGTTATGCAGTCACATATACACATAAGTAATATGTCTGTTTCATTCTACTATCTTTCCTACACCCACATCCCCTCCCCTCCCCTCCCTTCACATCCCTCTACCTAATCTAAGGTAATGCTATTCTTCCCTAGAGGGCCCCGCCCCTCCCATGCTCCTTATTGTGAATTAGCATCCGCGTATTAGAGGAACCATTCTGCCTTTGGTTTTGTGAATTGGCTTATTTCATTTAGCATATTTTCCAGCTGCACTCATTTACTGGAAAATGCCATTTCATTGTTCTTTAAAGCTGAGTAATATTCTATTGAGTACATATACCACATTTTCTTTATCCAATCATCTAATGAAGGACACCTAGGTTGGTTCCGCAGTTTAGCCATTGTAAATTTAACTGCTATAAACATTGATGTGGCTGCATTACTGTAGTGTGCTGATTTTAAGTCCTTTGGGTATAAACCAAGGAGTGGGATAGATGGGTCAAATGGGGTCCCATTCCCAGTTTTCTGAGGAATCTCCACACTGCTTTCCAGAGTGGTTGTACCAATGTGCAGTCCCACCAACAAGTATGAGTGTACCTTTTTCCCCACATCCTTGCCAACATTATTGTTGACCATATTCTTTTTTTTAAAAAAAATATTTTATTTATTTACTTTTATGTGGTGCTGAGGATCAAACCCAGGGCCTTGCACGTGCTAGGTGAACACTTTACTACTGAGCTACAACCCCATCCCCTGCCTGTATTCTTGGTGATTGCCATTCTGACAGTAGTGAGATGAACTCTTAGTGTAGTTTTGATTGCATTTCTCTAATTGCTAAGATGTTGAACACTTTTTCATATATTTGTTGATGGATTGTATTTCTTCTGTGAAGTGTCTGTCCAGTTTCTTAGTCCATTTATTGACTGGATTTTTTTTTTTTGTTTGTTAAGTTTTTTGGGTTCTGTGTGTATCCTAGAGATTAATTATCAGAGGTGCATTAATTATCAGAGGTCTATTTTGTAGGCTCTTTCCTTACATTTTTTATTGTTTTCCTTTGCTGAGAAGAAGCTTTTTAATTTGAATCCATCCCATTTATTGATTCTTAATTTTACTTCTTGCGCTTTAGGAGTCTTGTTAAGGAAGTCAGATCCTAGGCCGACATGGTGAAGATTTGGGCCTATTTTTTCTTCTATTAGGTTCAGGGTCTTCTGTTCTAGTGCCTAAGTCTTTGATGCACTTTGAGCTGATTTTTGTGCAGTGTGTGAGAGAGAGAGGTTTGATTTCATTTTGCTACATATGGATTTCCAGTTTTGTCAGTACCATTTGTTGAATAGGCTGTCTTTTCTCCAGTGAATGTTTTTGGCACCTTTGTCTGGTATGACACAACTGTATTTATGTGCTTTTGTCTCTGTGTCTTCTAGTCTGTACCACTGGTGTACAAGTCCATTTTGGTGCCAATAGCATGCCGTTTTTGTCACTGTAGCTCTGTAGTATAGTTTAAGGTCTAGTATTGTGATGCTTCCTGTTTTACTTTTCTTGCTAAGGATTGTTTTAGATATTCTGGGTCTCTTATTGTTTCAAATAAATTTTATGATTGCTTTTTCTATTGTATGAAAAATGTCATTGGGATTTTAATTGGAATTGCATTAAATCTGTATAACACTTTTGTTAGTATCATCATTTGACAATATTAATTCTGCCTATCCAGGAGCATGGATGATCTTTCCATCTTCTGAGGTTTTATTCAATTTCTTTCTTTAGTTTTCATTGTAGAGATCTTTCACCTCTTTTGTTAGATTGATTCCCAGGTTTTTGTTTGTTTGTTTGTTTGTTTGTTTGTTTTTTGGAGGCTATTGTGAATGGGGTAGTTTTCCTAATTTCTTTTTCAGTGGATTCATCGCTAATGTATAGGAATGCATTTGATTTATGTGTTGTTGATTTTATATCCTGCTATTTGCTGAATTCATTTATTAATTCTAGAAGTTTTCCGGTGGAATTTTTTTGGATCATCTAGATATAGAATCATGTCATCAGCAAATAAGGATAGCTTGAGTTCTTCTTTATCTATTTGTATCCCTTTAATTTCTTTCTTCTAATTGCTCTGGCTAGAGTTTCAAAGATGATGTTGAATAGAAGTGGTAAAAGAGGACATCCTTGTCTTGTTCCAGTTTTTAGAGGGAATGCTTTCAATTTTTCTCCATTTAGAATGATGCTGGCCTTGGGTTTAGCATATATAGCTTTTACAATGTTGAGGTATGTTCCTACTATCCCTAGTTTTTCTAGTGTTTTGAACATGAAGGGTGCTGTGTTTTGTCAAATGCTTCTTCTGCATCCACTGAGATGATCATGTGAGTCTTGTTTTTAAGTCTATTAATATGATGAATTATGTTTATTGATATCCATATGTTGAACCAATGTTGCATCTCTGGGATGAACTAAACTTTATCGTGTGCACTATGTTTTTAATGTTTTTGTATACAATTTGCCAGAATTTTATTGAGAATTTTTGCATCTTTGTTCATCAGGGATATTGGGTCAATCTGGAATTCTTTGTGAAGTTTTTCACATTTTACTGTTGGCTTTGCAAAAATAGTTTTATTGAGATGTAGTTAAAATATCATAGATGTTTGCACTTAAAGTGTGCAGCTTTTTAAAGATTTTTAGTGTGTTCACATATGTGCAACCATCACCTCTGTCTAGGTCCAAAACATTTTTAGCATCCCTAAAGGATACCCCATTCCCATTAAGCAGTGACTCCTCATATTCCCTTCCCCCCTGGATCCTGGAAATCAACAATTTGTCTTCTGTTTCTAGGAATTTGCCTATTCTTGATAATTCATATAAATGAAATTGTGTAATATGTGTAATAATTTTTGTCTGACTTTATTTTACTTAAGCATGATTTCAAGGTTTATTCATGTATCATGTGCTTTGTTCCTTTTTATGGAGTGAAGGAATGTTATTAAAAAGATATAGATATTCCTTGTATAAATATATACAATTTGCTTATCTGTACATCAGTTGATGAACAATTGGGTTGTTTTTACAGTTTGGCTATTACCAGTAATGTGGCTAATGAACATTTGCATGCAAGTGTCTGAGTCTTGGCTTTTAATTCTTCTTTTTTAAAATTTTTTTTAGTTGTCAATAGACTTTTATTTTCCTTATTTATATGTGGTGTCAAGAATGGAACCCAGGGCCTCACACATGCTAGGCAAGTTCTCTACCACTGAGCCACCACCCCAGCCCTGCTTTTAATTCTTCTGAATATACACATAGAAGCGGAATTGCTGAATGACATGGTTATTTTAATTTTAACTTTTAAGTGGCTACTAAACTGCTTTCCACACTAGCTGTACCATTTTACATCCCCCCACTGTCTCCCTGCAATGTAGGAGAGTTCCAGTTGCTTTATGTACTGCTGACACTCTTAACATTTCTATTCTTTTGTCATTTTTTCACTACAGCCATCATAATGGGTGTGAAGGGCTCTCTCTTACAGCTTTGTTTTCTAATATTTCTTTTTAGTTGTAAATAGACACAATACCTTTATTTTGTTTATTTATTTTTATAAGGTGCTGGGGATCAAACCCAGTGCCTTACCGGTGCTAGGCAATAAGCCCAGCCCCTGTTTTACAGTTTTGATTTGCATTTTCCTAATGACTGCTGATTTTAAGTATCTTTGCATTTTCTTGTTGGTCATTTACATTGTCTTCTCTGGAAAAATGTCTGTTGAGATCCTTTACCAATATTAATAATTGAGTTACTCATCTTAGAAAAACGTGAGATGTAAGATGTCTTTCTCTTTTCTTATCAGATAAATCTCTTATCAGATAAATGATTTGCAAAAAAAAAAAAATCCTCTGTTCTCTGGGTGGCCTCTTCACTTTCTTGATGGTGTCCTTTAAGAAGAAAAGTTTAATTTCAGTGAGGTACAATTTATCTATTTGGCTCTGTTTTTCAAGAATACCTAACAAGTCAGATTCTAGCCCACTTAGGATTGCTACTCTGCTGCCACAATCCAAGAAACTATTTGGAAAATTCTTAGTCTTTTTGAGAATAACTGTTTTCTCAAGTGGAGAGGCAGGAAGCTTTGGAAAGCTGCAAAGACACATTTCACCTGTAGCATTTTATTTTTTTTTTAGTTCCCCTTTTCTGCTCCTGAATTTCATTCACTTAGATCAGATTTGGGGTGAGGGATTCAGTGGAAAGAAGGATAAGGTCTCTGGGTCGTGAAGATTTTATGTTGACCAAAAGAGATTATGAGTTATAAAAGAAAAAGGTCAGAAACTTTATTATGATCCATTTTTGATACTATTTAAAACTAGAATGGCCAGGAGAGTGTAAAAATTTTTTGCTTTTGGGAAGAAAGGTTTAGGGACCAGTACATCTAAAAAGTCATTCTCATTATATGAGAATTTTCTTCCTTCTCTTCTTCTTCATCCTCCTCCTCCTTTTCCTCCCTGCCACCCCCAGCCCAGTTTAGGAGAATTTATTTTTGTGGTGTGTGTATGTGTGTGTGTGTACACACTTAAGGGAAGGAAAGGACAGGGAACTCTATTCATTCATAGTCATTCACACATATTACTGAAAAATAGTTCAATCTGTAATTCTATAGCCCTTTTACCTCTACTAAGAAAAGGAAGGCTTTCCTTTGGGAATGGAAAAGGATTACAAGTTTATCTGGTACAATCTGCCCTTTGAGAATCAATACAAATCCAGACAGGTTGCGTGATGAGGGTGCAAAGAAAGTATATGGAAAATCAGGGTGCCATGTTTCCTGGATCTGTGTCTTTGCTTAGAGCTGGAACTTTGCTGAGGACGAGGGAAGAAACCTCTATGTCATTCCTCCCACCCTGTGCTAGTACCTGGCATCCTTTGTCCTGGATTCAGCCTTAGGGGTTTTTCAACCAG
Source organism: Marmota marmota marmota (assembly GCF_001458135.2). Lineage (NCBI taxonomy): Eukaryota > Metazoa > Chordata > Mammalia > Rodentia > Sciuridae > Marmota > Marmota marmota. The sequence goes on from NW_025999941.1 coordinate 16,736,847, forward strand.
CTTGGGGACCTGTCTGAAACTATATACTAGGGTTTGGGAGGTAAGGTCCAGGTTCCCAGTGACCCACTAGGAGGCCAAACTTTTCATTCCTAAGAGACTAAGTGCTCCCATTGCTACCTTGATTTCAGAAGATGTGTTCTTGACCCAGTCCATAACATTATGTGATTTAGTGGTGGGGTTCCCCTGTGCTTGGTGGGAGGGAGATTTTGCTAAACAAATAGAATTTGAGAGGGGACTTGATTGGTCAGGAGGATTTCACCCATATTATAGGTGGAGTGACCTCTATGAGCAAAGGCTTAGAAGTTGAGAGCAGGAGAGGGGAGCATATTGGAAACTATGGATTGGATCTTTTGGTTGGACCAGAGAGTACCTACAGGAGACAACCGAACAACAGATAGATGTGGTGGAGCTGAGGGGAGGGCAGCCTGTAGAGAGCCTTAAATGCCTGGAGAGAAGTTTTCATTTATTTCACTTCAACAAGACTATCTGATGGCATAGTGTGGACACATTAGAGTTGGCACTTACTAAATGACTGACATAGTGCTGATAGCTGATGCAATGCAATTTTTTTTTAAGAGAGAGAGAATTTTTTAATTTTTTTTTTTTAGTTTTCAGTGGACACAGCATCTTTATTTTATTTTTATGTGGTGCTGAGGATCGAACCCAGCGCCCTGCACAGGCCAGGTGAGCATGTTACTGCTTGAGCTACATCCCCAGCCCAATGCAATGTAATTTTGCATTATTAATTTTTTTTAGTGTTCCTCATAAAGTAGATACTCTTATTTTATTCATTTTATGGATGAAGAAACAGACACAGAGAGGTTAAGTGATTTCCCCAGAGCAATAGAGCTAGTAAGAGGTAGAAGTGAGATTCAGCCTGGGAGATGGCTCTAGAACCCATGCTCTTAATTTCTGGACCTTTAAGAATGGTGATATTTACAGTCAGTTTTAGTGAAAGCTTTGTTGGTACAAAGGTGACATAGGAAATTATTTTTCATAGTGTATCTGATCTTTGCATTTTATTGCATCTAAGGTAGCGCACTAAAACTATATGGTTGGCTTTCTTTTATAGCTGATTGTTGGTCCAACTTTTCCATTTCTTTTTTAAAATGTAAACCCTTCTCTCAATTTTTTAAAAATTACTTAACCTAAAGAAGTTAAGTCCTAATCAAGATTTGAAATCAGGTTTACCATAAAATAGGTCAGCATTATATCTCTGGCAATACTTGGGCATTATGAATTGGTTACACTTCATGATTTATTACCTTTTATAATTTATTACTTTTTATATGTGTATTTAAATTTTTTTTGTCTTTCCAAGCACGTTGCTATTACTGATGGATATTTCTTTAGTATAATTCATACCCAACTATACACATATGACTAAGAAAATGAACTGCTTGGAAGATGACACATTTGTGTAGAATGAGTATGTGTACCATCTTCTAAGAGATGGGCATCCCTTATCTTAAGTCTCCACTGTTGCAAGTGCCCTTATTATTTCTAATTTTGCACTTGATTGTCAGAAGGTCCATCCACTGAGCTGATGAACTCAATTTATTACACACACACACACACTGTTCTCCCTCTGCTGGAATACCATGTATCTATGACAGGCTATGAGATGTCTCACTAGAGGGTGCGCAGCTAAGGAAAGGCCCTCCTGTGATACCCCTATGCAGAATGGCGCCCTGGCTCACTCTGGAGAAGAAAGAAGGAAAGGGAGAGGTGTGGTCAGAGGAGCTAGAGAGGCTGTGAACAAAGGCACTGCCAATTTTAGGAAGATAGAAAGCCACCATAACTAATACATTCCTAGTTTTGTAAGTCTGTTTCTTTTTACCCAAATAACTTCACTACTTTGAGGTTGATAATGGAGAATCTGTTACCAACCCTGTAATTTACACAGATAAATATACTGTAGTTACTGGTTGTCAAGTTTATTAAAATCTTGTATTGGGACTGGTGGTTTTCCCCAAATAAAAAGGCTTGTGTGGGGTCTTGCTTCTTAGAAAAGTTTTGGGAAGTTTCAGCCTTTTTACATTAGACTAGATTTAGGTACTAGAAAGGTAAACTTATTTTTAAAAATTTATTGCATATTGGATGGGTTCAGCCTTTGAACAAAACATTTTATAAGTGAATCTGCTGTGCAAAGAATCCTTTTTGTAAAGAGAGACCTTGTTACCCTTGGCATCTACTGGGAACATACCTAAATTTGGATGGTGAAGTAAGACCATATTTTAAATACATCCTTGGAAGGGATAAAATGCTCAGAATTTGGCAGCATTTCACTTCTGACAGCCTAGTTCTTAAGCTACATACAATCTAATTGGTGGTGACAGCTTTTAACATGAGCATTTCAATGAATTAAAATTTTTGCCTGCTTCTAAGCTTTTTCATACTCTCAGTGAAATTATTATTTTGTGTTCACCCTGGTGCCTAATAGAGTGCCTGATATGTGGTAAGTAATGGGGATTGTTAGATAAATTGAGTTCCCATTACTGAAACCTTATAAAATGTATATTGTTTAAAGGTACAGGCAGATGCTGAAGTTCATCCAGGCTAGAGGACATCATCAGAAGTACACTGGCATAAGTACTGACTTATATCATGCAAGACACACTCCTACATTAAAATAATCTGTATTAAATGAATGTCAATTATATGAGCTATTTTCTTTTATATTTCTGGGTATGGAGACTGGAGGATTTAAGTAAGAGGTCATCAAATTCTTTATTATGGTCTGGAGAAAAAAACTAAGTATTTGAATTTCTGTTGTACATGTGTTTATGATCAGTGCTCTTTGTATAAGGAATAATTTAAAACTGTTGCCAACATTTGAAAATCAGATGTACTTTATCAGCTTGCAGTTTTGACTTTTCTTGGTGATTCATTCCAACTATTAGGAAACCCAAAAGTATGAATATCTATCTTTTCTAGAAGTTAGGGCCTTTTCATGGGTGATGAAACAGTATGGTAAAAATGCATAGACTGTAGCAAAGAGTATAGGGTGGGGAGATAATGCCAGGAATTAATTGTCATTTTCTTGTCCCCACATCCTCCTCAATTTGGTAGCAAATTTCCTAGGTAAGTATTGAACTGAATCACTCATCTTGATATATATAAATACTTGATATTTTTAGTATTTGGGTTAAGCTATGTACCAAGAATCTTTTCGTGTAATCCTGAAATATCTGGCCTTATCTCCATTTTATAGATTATGAAACTGAGGTACTGGCAAGTTAGGTAACCTGCCTGGTGACACAGCTTATAAATGGAAGAGCTAATATCTGTACCCAGCAATAGCAAGACTGGCTCTAGAGTCCTACCTCATTTTCCTTATCAGTCCATTGTAAATAATGCAATTTATAACTGGCATGACTGCATATAATGAGATAATGCAATAAGGCACCTACAGCAATTATTGAGGTGCTCAACAATTGATAGCTGCTATTATAATTAAGATCCCTTAGTAACTATTATAATGTTAAGATGATTTTTTAAAAATTTTAAGCTCTTTTGTGTCTTCTTTATTAAACCAATCAAAACTTTGAAGGAAAAAAAGATATCAAGCAGGAGTTAAGGTAAAATTTGAAGTATTACAAATTGCTATTTTGATTCTCATTGGCTGGAAGTCCTGTATTGGTAAACTGTGAAATATTTTCACATGTAAAAGAAATCAAGCAATATCTGGAGGAAGTGAGATTGTACTTCACATTTGCCATTCTTCCCCTTATTTTAATTCTCAACCTGCATTTTCAAGAATCAGAAGAACTTTACTCAAGCAAGTTCCCTTTGGTCACTAAATGGCTGAGTAGTCCTCAACTTTTCTTTTCACTGGCAGCTCCAAATGCCATTATGTTCAAATTCTCGTTTATTTTAAATGTCGAATTACAAAATTCAAAGTAATTGATAAATTGTATCCTTTGATCCAGGGAATCAGAATTTGGATATTTTCATGCAATTATACATATATTTCAGTAATTCAGAATTATGAAAAGTTGAACATCTGTACTGGAGATATCCAGCTATGTTTATAAAAAATATGTTTATATTCCCTTGTTGGCAAGGGAATCCTTTATTTTATTTATTTATATATGGTGCTGAGGATTGAACCCAGGGCCTTGCAGGCTAGGTGAGCTTTACTGATGAGCCACAACCCCAGCCCAAGGGGATCTATGTTTTGACCATGCATTTTTTCTTTGATAGTCTTATTTAGGAAGTTAAAACTTAGACATGAATTTTAAGTTAAATACTTCCAATCATTTCTACTACTTTTGGTTACAGCTGTCCCTCAGTAGTATCCTAGGGAATTGATTCCAGAATCCCCCACCCCAGTCACCAAAATTTTGCAGATGCTCAAGTCCCTTATATAAAATATCACTGTATTTGCATATTACCCAGGCACATCCTCTCATGAACCTTAAACATCTCTAGATTGTTTATAATGGCTAATACAATGTAAATGCTATGAAAATAGTTGTTAGCCTGTAGTTATAGAATAATGACAAGAAAAAAATGTACATATTCAGTACAGGGTCAGTTTCTTTGTTCGCTTTGTTTTAAAGAAAAAGTACTTCCAACCTATGTTGTTCAGTCTGTGGATGCTGAGCCAGAGGATACAGAGGGCCAATTGTATTTTGATAAGGACTGGAAGCATCCATAGTTTCACTTAATGAACTTGTTTGCATTGCAATTTCACTTAAAAAAAATAGTTCTAAATCTGTCTAAACAAAAAATTCATATGTATTGTGTATTTTAAAATTTGAACCTAAACCCCTTTCCACTGGAGTCCTGCATTTCCTTGTTAATTTTTACTCTTGTTCAAACGTTCTTATATTTCTGCAAGTTGGACTTTGTTTCTTTCAAGGGGAAGTTGGCCTCCTCTGCCACACCAGATGTTTTGAGATTTAAAATACCCAAAAAACACAAAACACCTCCCCCCACCTACTCAGAGAAACACCTGTAAGCAAGCAGCTCTGAACAGGTTATAGGAGTGCTGATATTACTGCAGTATGAAATGTGATGATCAGAATCACTGGTTTTGTTTCAGGCTTCAGATTTTCACATCAGTTTGAGATAACAGTAATTATAGTAACATTTAGGGCAAGGGTTCAGTGTGGTCTGCTACTGTTTCAAGTTTCCTATGCTTCAGCTCATTAAGTAAACTTTTATTTTACCATCTTTAGCCTACCACTTAAGAAGAAGGGGTGTGTGTGCAGGCTGAGGAGGGGTGTAAAGTTCTGTGCACTAATGCCCTTAATTTAGTGAACAAACACTGATGGAAAACAGTGCCTTTCAAACATGTTTTCTAGGAATTCTGTACCTTCCCCCAAGCTGTGTGTTCTCACCCTGCCCAAGACAATAAAGAGAGAGAGGCTAATCGCTTAAGTTAAAACTGAATGCGATTTTTAAATGGTAAGATTTTTTATTTTGGGGATGAATGAATCAATTCCAGGAGCAACGGAAGGAAAAATACAGAAATTTGAGGTAGTGACTCTGAACATGTAAACGGATAAAGATCGCCTCGGTTTCCTCTCCTGTACTCTCTATTACACTGATTTCGTGGTCTCTTTTTTGTTAGATGAGAAATTCCAAGTCCCCCGAGCGCAAACCGTGACCTCCACTTGTGAGCACTGGGGCACACACGTGGGCTCGATCGCGTGCACGAGGGGCTGACACCTGGGCCAATACCTGGGCGGTATTTCCATACTGGTCTGTGGTTCCCTACGTGCCGGGCGTCCGCTGTGGCGGCGTCCCATTCATGCTTTTTGACAACTGTGCGGCCGCCCGCGAGACTAGAGTCAAGTGCTTTTCCCTGCACGAGCTTCTCTGCCCTGGCCCTGGCTGCGATACTCCGTGATACCCAGGGGCCGGCCGGCCGGCTCCTCCATAGGTGGCTGCGTTTCCGACTTCGCCCTGGCTCCACTCCGGGGGCTTGACGTGCAAACTTCGCCGGAGCGAGCTGAGAGGGAGGGACCGGCGAGGGGGAGGAGGCGACGGGAGGCGCCTCCGCTTAAGGGAGCCGGCCGGGCGCCGCCGCTCGGACGGACGCGCGGACGGAAGGAAGGA
>NW_025999941.1:16742940-16758860 GCF_001458135.2 Marmota marmota marmota
CCGCCGCAATGGCGACGGTCGGGGAGCGCAGGCCCCTGCCCAGTCCCGAAGCGATGCTGGGACAGTCGTGGAATCTGTGGGTCGAGGCTTCCAAACTTCCTGGGAAGGACGGTGAGTGTCCACGCCCTCCTCTTCCCCACGCCCCCCACTTCCCCCCTCCTCTACCCTCTCCTCCCCTCCCCCGCCACCCCGTCCTGTGACCCGCCCCCTCGGGGGTCAGAGATGCTATCGTTCGATGGGTTGCGGAACGAGGAGGTGCCCACACCTACCCGTGCGTGCGTGAGCGTGCGTCACACTCCTGGCCACTGACCTGCCTCTCCCCTCCTCCTGTGTGTGTATATCTCCTAGGGACGGAATTGGACGAAAGTTTCAAGGAGTTTGGGAAAAACCGCGAAGTCATGGGGCTCTGTCGGGAAGGTGAGTCCAGCCCCCCCTGATGGAGTCTGTGCAAACCCCGGGGAAGTTTCCTTGCTGCTTGACCAGGGACCGGAACCTGAGCCCACCTTACCGCTCCCCTTCCCCCTGGAGGATGCTGCCTGAGGAGGAGGGAGGGGGAGGGCAGAGCATTTGGGATAATCCAGTCTTGGGACTTCCTGTAATTGGGAGCATCCTAGAACCTTTCAGTGGAAGACTGGCAAGGTGCAGCCTGAGTGGCATTCATTGCTAGGTGGTGAGCACTGGGAATCATCAGTTAGGGAGTTTAACCTAGATCCCTTCAGGTGTGACCCCCTTGTGGAGAACATGAGTGGAGGAAGGATTTCTCAGCTTTAGAATCATTTCCATAAGTACTTGGGAGTGGGTACCTTACAAAGGATACCTGATCACCCATAAGTTTCTTTTTGGTAATTAGAATGAATTTTGAACTAGGAAAAAAAATGTCTTAATCGCTGCTGCCTTATTTCTGTGGAACGTAATGTACAAGATGCTACCAGAGGTTCCTCACGGCATGAGCACAATTGGTCAGACTTTTTTTTTTTTGAGAGCCGCAGGATGAGGGGGTTAAAAAATATATATATAAGGAAAGCCAGAATTTTAGATGGTGAAATAAAACTTTACTGCCCATATCTAGTGAAATCAGAGTTTAACTTTTGTTTAGTTTTAAGCTATTTGGTGGAAGGATGCTCTAGGGAAATATGTGTAGCTAAAGGTATGCCTACAAATGAAATGTCTGATATCTGGAAGCTGTCAGATTAGTCCTGGAGATTTCCTTGTTTTTATGAATTAGGTGGCTTGGTGCTTGTGCTACTATTTGCCTGCACCAGGCCCGGGCACACTCTGTTCAGAAAGGAAAAGGCCTTAAGTGAGGCTTGGCATCCCAAATACTGAATTAGGAGTAGGTAGAATGTTGGCAGCTGGGGAATTTTTAAGTCCAGAGCGGGCTGGTAGTTACTGTCTGTACATTTACTTCTTGTTTTCAACACCTGGCTTTTCTTCACTTTCACCACTTTGGTTTTTATCAGTTGCCGACTTGACCTCTTGGCCCTGTGAGGAAGAATAATACAGTGGCAGCCCTATGAGAGCTTCCAGTTGGAACAGATCATAGAGCAAATTAGTTGATTTTCAAAAGGAGAACTGCTGTTTGAGGGCAAAGGAAAGTGGGAAAGCACAGGACTTGTTGGCGATGTTGCAATAGAAAAAATCAGTTGTTAGTCCGGTTTTAGTGTGGCATTGGCAGCCCGCCTGGGCTTAAAAAATTAAAATCACTAGGTGGCAACTCTCATAGGAAGCAGTTGGAGTAGAGCTTTAGAGGACCTGATCCACTCTTGTTCTTAGTTTTCATTCTCTGGGTGTGGATACATTTCCCATAAAGGGTTTCTAAATCTGTGTGAAAACAGGATGCTGATTATTGTAATTCCCCTATAGAGGATGAGTAAGTGTCTTAGTGTTTCACTGAGGACCTTCATCTGGACCAAGACCCAACCAAATTTAGTGGCCTGGACCCATTTTTGCTCTATTTTTCTTTTGGGATACATTTATCAGCAGGTGTTCCATGAAGTGCTAAGACCTTTATTTAACTACCTGCTGGAGGCTCAAAAGGGCCATGGATCTGGTTGTGTGTGCTTCTGAACTATCAAATTATTAGTGTTTGTTAGAGGTCATCCCCCATCCCCCACCCCCCACGTGCAGGCTGCTCTCACCATTTAGAGGATGCTGTAGCTGCCAGGCTTTCTGTAACTTGTGCTTGCCTGTTTTGAGTAGAGTCTGAAGTTTTAAATTCAGACAGTTCTACATTTGTTTGTGACTGGATTTTTTGGGGCGCTGTTTAAAAATCTAAGCTTGAGAACTCCATGAAGTAGACTTGTATGTTGTCTTAACAAACAGCCCATATCAGAATGTTTCAGGAATAAAAATACATTCAATATTACCAAAACTTATTGAACCTTTTTCCATTGTCTTTGGCTAAGATTATCTCCAACGAAGTAAAAGATGTTTTGGAATTAACGCTATACTAATTCCTCTCGTAAATGTCATTATGGTGAGAGAAATATGTAGGTAAATTGTTTGATGAAGCATGGAAAATCAGCAGCTTTCCCTCTTAGAATATTTCTAGGAATCTCTGCCGGGCTCCTGGTCTCCTTGAATCTCTGGTTTCTGATAGGTCAGAAAACCTGAGAGAGAAAGTGGCTTAACCTTACATTAGTTACTTCATCTCTTTGAAGGTAGCTTTTTCTATTTGAAAACATACTACATATTTCCCAGGGTTTTTGTAGGGGTTGAAATTAAATTAGATAACCTGTGTATAATGACTAAATACATACTAATTGCTTTTAACCCTTTGAACTGCTGATAATCCCAGACCTGACTTCCTAATTTGATTTTTATCTAGGTCAAGGGTTGGTAACCTGGGACCCTTAAATAGATTTCCAGAGGTCAAAGTTTGTAGAAACTGTATGTAAAATAAAATGTATGTCCACCTTCCAGGGCAAGTGTCCACAGTTTCCCTTGGATTATCAACACGTCCCCACCCCCACTGTTTAAATACACATTAGGCTTTATTTCGTTTTTCCTTTTCTCTTTTTCTTCTTATGAAGAAATTCCTTTGTGGCAAGACTGCCCAAGGGTTAATGCTGTGGAAGTCGGTTGGGACTATTGATTTGAGTGGAAGTAAGGTTATTTGTGGTTTGGGTCTTCTTTTAGCACAGGTAGCAAATGCTAGGATAAAATTCCAGTTCTTTTCAGTTTAGCCTATTGTATGTCTGCATTCTCATATTTCTATTGCTGTTTTTCCGGTAATTTGTAATATTTGTTAATGGTACAGTTGACTTGGTAGAAAAAGGTTGGTTATATTTTGACTTTTTAAGAATGAGTGAACTCAAAAAATTACCTTTTTCCCTTCAAGATAATTTGTATAATTCTATATTTGTAATATCACAAATTTGTGTTTAGATGGAATTAATTGGTATGAATAACTGACTAGAATTTCTTTATTAGTTCCTGAACACATAGGAGCCTTAAAAAATAAAAACATTATCAGGCACTGTGGTGCATACCTGTAATCAGTCCCAGCAACTCCTGAGGCTGAGGCAGGGAAAATCACAAGTTTTTGAGGCCAGCCTCAACAACTTAGCTTGGTTCTAAGCAACATAATGAGACCCTGACTAAAAATAAAAAGGCCTGGAGATGTAGCTCAGTGGTAGAGAACCCCTAGGTTCAATCCCCGGTATCAAAAGCCTTAATTGCACAGTATATTTTTTAAATATATATGGTGTCTTTATGGGAATCATCAATGAAATTGGAAAAATGAACTCTTCTTTGGGCAGGGACCCCTAATTTTTCTGAAGTCCACCTGTTGTGTGGACATCATAGTTCCCCAACTCTTTCCTTTCTCTGTGCTGTCACCACTCATATGTATTGTGATGTCTGTTGCTTTAGAGTGTATGTGTCCTGAAGGCAGGGACATTTTTGTTAATGACTATTCAGTTCCTGCACACTTCTGTGTTCAGTATTTGCTCCAAAAAAAAAGAACGAATGAATTGAGCTGGATGGTAGCACAAGTCTGTAGTCACAGCTAGTAGGGAGGCTAAGGCAGAAGGATCACAAGCAAGTTCAAGGCCTGCATAGCAACTTAGGAAGACCCTGTCTCAAAATAAAGAATTTAAAGGACTGGAGTATAGCTCAGTGAAAGGACACTTGCCTATCATATGGGACCTCCTGGGTTCAATTCCACCCCCCAGGAATGAAGTGGACTACTGTGAAGATTGAACTGAGTGCCATAGGGTGAATGGTTCAAATGACCAATTTCCAATGTATTGTGACTCAAAAAAAAACTTACATTGTGTGTTCTACTTAAATCTGTGTGTTGGGGGTAATGGCACCAGGGGAGACCGGAGGCTTCCTCCCAGTACTTCCTGTTGCTCTGTTCTGAGTTTAGTGTTCCATTCACACTTTCCAGAAAGGGTGAAGACAGGACACTACCTCTCTTATCTCTGATAGTTGGACAGGGGAAGGAGGATGGCAACCCAGGGTGATAGCCACACTTGATGACAGGTGATTTCCCTGTCAAAATACAGGGACCTAGTTGAGCCTGGGGCAAGATGGAAAAGAGGTCAGGAGGCACCTCTAGGAGCTAGCTTTTGTTTTTGTGTTTTAAGGGTGGACTGGGAGGTGGGTGCTGAGTCAGCACAGCAGCATCACCTTCTTTCTTTTCTAGGAGGAAATGAAATGGTTCCTAGTGAACTGGAAACAGGTGTTTGTGTGAAGTCCTGTTAAAGGGCACTGCATTATAGACTCACACCCCTCTCCCTGGGAGTCTTAATCTCTGTTTTTCCCTGGTGTTTCTCTTATCTGTTTTTACACCCAGCTTTTTCTTATGGACAATTTGAAACACACAGGAGAGAAAATATTTTAATGAACCTCTGTAGCCATCACACCCCTTCAACAGCTAATGAGTCACGGCCCAATCTTGCTTCATCTCTGCCCCACAGTGAGTTGTTGTGAAGTACATCCCAGGCATGGTACATTTTTCAGTTTTCTCTTTTCTGCTCACCTGAACTTCAACATGGATCCTGTAAAAATGGAGTCTTGATGCTGTGCCTTTGTTTAGAAGCAGGTCAGGCTGATGTTTCTGATCTCTTCTGTGAGCTTGCAAGGGCTCTACAGGTGGCAATGCTTGCAGTCTCCTTACATCTTAAGGGAGATCTAAGCCAAGCCTTCCACAGGAGTCTTTGAGATCTATGTCCCTTGGTCAGTCACCTGAGGGGCTTGTTGATCAGGAGTGCACCTTGAAGGAGTGCTCATGCGGTTTGGCGGTAGATTGCCCACACTTGAGAAACGCCTCTCTCCGAGCATCAGTGCTGCAGTGACGTAGGTGGGCAGAATAGTGTGTGTAGCTACCTGCCTGTGAGATCTGCACTAACCCATGGGGGAAGGAGCCCCCACCAGACACCCCTGCAACAGGGATTCTTTCTCCCATTCTGCCATCTTTGAGAGTCTATTCGAATTGTAGCTTGTGGGTCAGATCCATCCCGAGCTATTCCAGAATGATTCTTACATTGCTGAATGGTTGAAATCAAAACAAAAGGGTTTCATGACATGTGAAAATTATATGAAATTCAAATGTCTGTGTCCTAAGTAAAGTTTTATTGGAGCACAGCCACACCCTTTCATTTACGTATTGTCTATGACTGCTTTCTCTGTACAGTGAACAGCAGAGTTAAGTGGGTGACCCTATAGCTCACCAAGCTCAGAGAAGTTGGCTGATCCCTGGTGTGATGACTTCCTTGGAGGATGAAACAAAGCTCCCTTCTGTGATTCTAGGATTCCTTAAGCTTCCTATTTTGACGAGGAGAATACAGTATTTTATTCTGTATTATGTGTATAACATAGAAGGAAATACATGGAGAAAGAAACGGTTTCACCTAAGAAGGTTGCTGCCATGTCCACACTTGTCATTCACAGCTACTCTTCTGTGGCATACATCTATTTCAGGGCAGTTCACATATAGTTTCCAAGAGCCTAGGATGATGGAGTCTCTTAATCCCTTGTGTGGTACGTAAATATGCAGCAGAGAGTCTAGAATTTTTATGGAATTTTCACTCAAATTCTTTAGAACTTCTGCCATTGACCTGGTTTAGAGAAACCAGAACTTTGTTGGAGGTTTTGGGATTATTGGAAAGATTCAACAGAAAACAAATCTGCATTTTGCTTGAAGAAGGCAGACAGTGTTCTGAGATCCCATATCTTTATAATTTTGTACTTGGTAAAAAGTGTGCGGCACCTGGTATACGCTATGCTGAATTCAGAACTCTCAAGACTTCGCAGGTTATGGAAAGTGCATGTGTTATCTGCAGTAGGGCAAGATTCCGAGTTTGCAGTTTTGATTGCTTCTTGTAATAACTAATCTCAGGAGGAAAGTATGAGGTTTTATGCCTCCTCGTGGCATATTACCTGCGCATGGTGTAGTGTGTTTCTTCTTTATAAGGACATCCTTCCTAAGGTCCACATCTCACAATGTCCCATGTGTAAGTGGACAGCCCAAGTTTGGTGAGTACTTGTACTGTGTGCCAGCTCATTTTACTTCCTGTAATCTTCTCAGTAACAACGTGTTCTGGCTGTCACCATTATCTCCCTTTTACAGATGAGACGACTAAGGCTCAGATAGGTGAGGTAGCTTGCCAGAATTAGAAGGCATCAGGAGGCCTTGAAACTCAAATGAGCCTAACTGTAGCCAACCTGCCTAACTGCTCCCGCGCCCCGTCCATTCTAGAATGTGTACCCACTTCTGATGAGCTTCAGCAGGTTACCCTAACCTTTGTTTTATTTGTCCTTGTCGGAAATAATTGACCTTTACCAAAAATATTTTTAAAGATGTTAGAACCATTTCCCTGCTGTGCTTTACAATAATGTATATGTTGTATTTAGTTGTTCCTTTATAAAATCTTTTCTTTGTGGCGGGGGNGGGGGGGGGGGGGGGGGGGGGGGGGGGGGGGGGGGGGGGGGGGGCGCACATGTGCAGTTTGCATTAGAAGTAATTGGCTTTTAAAGAAAAAGATTAAATGAAAGCTCAGGTTGCAGCAGATAGCAGGCACAATCATCTGGGATTTGTGCCATTAAAAAAAATCCTTTAAAAAGGGAGAAGTGAAATTTCACTATTTAAATAGCATTTCAGTGCAAGATTGCTTTTAATCACATTGATATTCAAAGTTTATGGCAGTATTTCTAATAAATGTGCCCCTCTGATTATTAAAGTATTTTTTGATTGAAGTTCTAAGGGGAAAAAAAAAAAAAGCGCCGCCAGTTAGTAGACTTAACAGTTGGAGTTACTCTACTTTTGAGAAAAAGGCAGAGTGTTACATTTATATTCATCATGTACAGCAGGGATTATTATAAATGAGCAAAGGAAGGAGAAGAATGAGTTTTGCATTTTAGCCACTCGTAAAACTAGATTTAGTGTTCTTGTTCCTCTTTGTAATAAAGACCCTGCTAACATGACATACTTTTCCTCTTAGATATAAAAGCATAGCAAGGAAAAAGTAATAGTTCATTATCAATTAGATTTCCAGTCTTAAAACAGAACCTATTCCCCTCCCAGGTTTTACAGATGTTTTTCATAATCTTCAACTCAAGTGAAAATTTGAGGTTTTCCCCCCTTCTCCAATAGAAAAAAAGTAATGCTTTTAACAGTGGCCCCCTGGCTTTGTATTTCGGTCCAGGAAGCTTCAGAAGTGATTGGGGAACTCCAAAACTAGAGTTGCCAGCATTTTATATGTCTTCTCCATCATAAAAGTAAGAGCCATTGTCTTGGAATAAAGGACAGTTCTTTAACTTTAGATTTAGGAGAAACTCAATGCGTTATCTTTATTTTTCCTCATTTTATTATGGGCTTTTCAGAGATCAATATCTGTTTTGGTGTGTGAGAGGCACAGTACTAAATCATTCTTTCCTAAATTGCTGGGCCCCTATTTCTGTGTGCTGTTAGTAGGTGTTATGCAGATAAGAGGTTCCATATAGTAAGCTTGCAAAAGTCAGCTTTCACTGACGGAGGAAGATTGGGAGCTCAGTTCTCCAGCTAAACCCATGTTCAAATCTCAGTCCTAGAATGGAGTTGATGTGAAGGAAATCACCTAGTGTCACTGAGCCTCAGTTGACTTGCCTGTGAATGGAGTAATGGTAATTCCTCATAATGGTTGGGAGGATTAAATGATATAATCTTATCAATAACTAGAACCCAGTGTTATAAGCATGCTTACAATCCAGTGGTCCTTTAGGATTTTCAAGGGAACAACAGAAAGTGAAATAGAGGTTTTCCTGTAGTAAGCAAGGTGTAGACAGTCCATGAGAGGAAGCCTCCCATGTTCAGGATGACCGTGTAGCACGTGAGCCTAGGTTTCAGGCCTTCTTGGACTCTAATAAAAATAGGAAGTCTGATAGGTTGTATTTCTTACTTCCTTCTTTAGCCATCTGACTTAGGAGCCCAGTGTGGGTTTTTACTTTTCCACATTTGTACAGAATTGTCTAGAAGCTGTTTCCTGTAATGGTTTTCAGACCTCTTTTTCTGGGCAAGGAAGGTAAATCATAGGTAGCAGAATGAAGTCCTCTAGTTGGGGAATTGATAGTGAGGACTCTGCGCCTGTGATTTTATGTGTGTGTGGTGATTGTCTTGGGGTTTTCTACCTGATGAGGGAGTTTAGAAAGTCACCTTTTCAATTCTTGGAAATTTCTGTTTTCCTTTCAGCAGTTCTCCATTTAAGTTACCTTGTTCTGTTTGGATACCATAAAGAAAGATTCGTTTTAATGGAAAAAAATGATCATTGTAATCACAAATGTTAATCCATGCTCATTGAAAAGATTTTCCCCAAGGTGGAGGCATGGAATGTAAAAGCCATCATGCTTTGTAATCCCACTCAGGGCCAATTTTAAATCTCCAACTTCAGGATTTGGATTTAGAGCACTTCACACTTGATTAAGGACACCAGGTAACAGTGGTGGCTGGCTGGCAAGACTCAAACTTGCCTTCCTGGTCATTTCTCTTCCTGACAAGATCCAGACTTTGTCCTTCAGCAGGCCCATGGTTCTTTTGTTCAGCATAACTACTGCTTGGAGAATCTTCTGGGTGTTTTGCCTTAATTTCATTCACTTAGCTTTTATCCCACAAATGTTTGACAGCAAGGTTCTCTGGACCTCCTGTAGGGCTAGCGGCTGAGGATACAACTGCAAGCTCAGTTAGGAGGCACAGCCATAACCCCCATCAGGCACTCAGTCAGCAAATACTTAAGGAGTTACCTTCCCACTAAGTGCCAGGTTTCTGATGGGTGTTGAAGATAGCGTGACAGAAGTTAGTCCCTGCCCTCTAGTGAAGTGAGACACAGTATTTATGTTTTTCTCAAGGACTGTGGAGTGCCTTGAAATCAGTAAAATAGGCTAATGTGTTAGGGCTAGGGAGTTCAGGTCAACATGATCAAGGAGGACTTGAACAGGGATTCAGATGATGAGAAAGAAGCAGCCACTGATCTTCTGAAGAGAGGAGATGGAGGAAGAAGGGAGGGAAATAGGATTCAGAGGGTCAGATCACAGAGGCCCAGGTAAGGAATTTGAGGGCATTATAATGGTAATGGGAGCTTCCAGGGGGGCAGCACAGCAGAAAGGTGGCCTGATCAAAGTTCTGCTGTGTGAGGTTCCCTTTCTGTTTATAGAGCCTGCATCATGGAGAGTGGCTGACTGAGGTAGTGCAGAGAGGTTATTGTGTTCCGGATGCTTTTGGAAAGTAGAGTTTACTTGACTTAGTGAAGATGTGGATGAGAGTAAAAAAATTAAATTGGCTTGAGCAACTGAGTGACTCCATTTAATGAGCTGAGGAATGATGAAGGACACAGTAAATTTAGGGTCGGGAGCCCTGTTTGCTTGTATGCAACTGTGGAGTCAGCCATTGAATATACAGTTTACAGCTTGGTAGAGCAGCCTGGGTTGGAGCTCCCAGATCAGTTTGCATCACCAATGAACAGAGACTGGGTTTGCTGACCTGAGATAAGACAAGTAAGGACCAGAGGCTAAGCCTTCTGAAACTGACACTGACCTGTGGGTACACGGGAGAGGAGAACTCTTTAAGGAGGTGGTTGGGAAAGCCAATGACTGTGGTGGTGTAAAATCTGAAAGGAGAGAAGACTAGGTGGGGGTTAATGCTAGGTCGGGGGTAAGGTGTCAGGTGCTGCATGAAGTAGAGTACTTGGATCTCTGTCTTTGGGGATGTGGTTGTCAATGACCTTGGTCAGGAGAGTTGAGCTGGCAGGTGCTGATCACGGTGCTGGAAGAGCCAGAGCTGAAGTGGCAAGGGCAAGTGTGGACAGTGCTGTTACAGGGTTTTGCTCTGAAAGGTAAAGGAGAAGCGAGGTCATAGCAGGCTGGGGGCCTGGGGTGAAGAGTCCCAGGGAATAAAGGAAGATTGATTTCACTTTATTTTATTGGGAGAGTAGTAGGCTTGTGTGTGTACCAGTGGAAACAATCCAGGAGTGAGGAATCATGGATAGCGTGTGAGACGTGGATACCAGTCAGGGTAATGCCTCAAATTGGGGATGAAACTCAGAGCCCCATAGATAGGTTGGCTTTGGATAGTCAGATTATTTCCTTCCACTGTATGGTGAGGAAGAGTGTGTGGATTCAGTTGCAGGTCGAGCTGTGGAATTGTGGGATAAGATGGTTGGTTCTTTCCTGTGGCTTCTGTGGAAGAGAGAAATTCAAAGGTCATCAATTGAGGAGGAGGAGGAGGAGGAGACAGGAAGATTACCAAGTAAGCAGGTAATTAAGAATCCTTTGGAGGCTTCCCACTGCACTTAGAAGAAAATCCAAACTCCCTAGCAAGGCCTGAGAGGTCCTGTGTTGTGAGCATAGCATGTAAGCCCAGAAAATCAGGAATGTCTCTGACTTGAGGTGGAATGCTGTTGGAGCAGTGGAGGGGGCAGCAGGGTTCTGATCAGGAGGACTTCTTGCAAGAGGCAGGGACCAGTTAACCAGTCTGGTATGGGGACACTTCAGTGGCAGAGCCTGTAACTTGTCACAGGCAGGAACATGGGCATCAAACCACCAGGAGATGGTTCTGGATGTAGACATCCTGAAAAGAGGTCTGTGCTGAGGGGGGAGTGGGGGTTGTGGTGGCTGAGTTTGAAAGGTCACCATGGTAGCAATGTAGAAACTGAATTGGCAGTGGCTAAAGTAGGAGTTGGGGCCAGTTGGGCACATAGCCTACCTCTTAATGTGAAATTCCTGAGTTTCTAGGTAATGATAAACTGTGAAAGTAAAGTTTTAAAATGTATTTATAACGTCTCAAATGAATTGTTTCCCCCTAGTGAAGCCCCTTCCTGACTTCTGCATATGTTTGTTCATTCACTTACCATGTATTTACTGAGCACCTACTCTGGACTTGCTCCTATTCTAGTTTCCAGAAAAACCACAGCAAACCAAACAGCCTTCATAGAGCTTCTGTTTTAGTGCGGGAGATAGGTAACAATCTTAAAAACAAAAATTAAAAATATATGTGTGACGGGATAATGGTGAAAGGGGAAACAGAAAATGTTGGGGTTGCCATTTAAAGTGGAGTGACAAAGGGTTGTCAGAGCCAAGATTCTTAGGACCTGGGGATATAAGTCACATGGTATCAGAACAGCACATCCAGAGAATGTGGTGCAAGGGCGGTGGGGGGGTGTCGTGCACTGGATTGGGGAGCAGGGGTTGTAGTAGGAGAGGTCCCATGCCAAAAAGTTAGAGTTGGGGAAGCAGATCACAGGGGCCTTGTATCCCATTGATAGTTCAGATCCTTTTACTGTGGCCCACAGGCTTGCTTGGTGTGGCCCCTGCCGGGCTGCTCAACCCTGTCACCTTCCATTCTTTCCTTTGTCTAGTGCGCCTCAGGCACAGTGGCCTCCTTCTGGCTCCTCTGGCTCACTGGAACCTTGCCCACTTGCAAACCCTTGCATCTGCTGTTCCCTGACTGGCCCTTTGCTGCTCCTGCGGCCTCCGCCCCTTCCCTGCTGGCTTCTGTCCTCCTGCTGGACTTGGGTCAGTGTCATCTTCTTCAAGGATCCTCCACATCACTCTGTATACTGCTTTACAGCCAGCAGAGCATGGTGCTTGCTAAAATGTTTTTAATTGTTAGATCTGGGGCATAAATGCTAGGCAGAAGGAATTATCATAAATTTTTTTTCATCAGTCTTGGATAAATTTGTAGAATTACCCTGAGAAGAAAAATAGTATACCACCCACTAATAATCTTATGGAAGCAGGTGGGTCGTGTTCCTGCCGTAGCATTCTACTCCTTTGTTGGTTATAGTTTGGATCAGTGTTCATCTTTGTTTCTGGTGTTCTACCACCTCTTTTTTTTTTTGGTTGAGTAACAATACACTGTGAAGAAAGAAATGGTTTTGGTTTGGGAATAACTAGTTATATACAAATAAATGACAGTGTGCCTGAATCCCTCTCTTACATCACCGGGGTTTTCTTTCCCAAGATAAACTCTGCTTTTCTTAGCCTCTGAATAGGATATTTATTTCCTCCCTTCACTTTATTACTATTTCTGGGCCTTTTCCCTTCTACTCTGATGAACTGCTGTTCTGGAGTCAGACTGAGTCTACTGTAGATTTTGTGTGTTACACTTTCTGTTCCTCTTATCTTGCTTAGCCCCACATCTGATGAGCTTTTCATTGTTAACTGGCAGCTGTGGTGGCTATTTTTTCAAAAGATCTTGTATTTGGTAGTTGGCTTTTTTTTTTTTTCTTTTCTTTTTTAAAGCTTATGGCTCTTGCTGAACGTGATCTATGTGATGTGTCTATAATCTGTTTATGGATCATGTTCTCATTATAGTAGTGGTCATTCCTGGGTAACAAACAAAACTATTTTTTTTTAATTCATTAAATTCTAGGTAAGTCTTTTGTAGAAATTTCATGAAGATCCTGTTTTTTCCCCTCACTAGTAGTTCTGCAACAAAAACAGCTTCTTCTTAAATATAGCATTTTGACAGATGGCATTTAAAAATTACACAAACATGACAAATCTTTGATCGCAGTATGGTTTGCATATCCCTTTTGAGTGGGGAAATTCTTTAAAAAAATAATTAAGAATTTGAAAAATTAAGCGTCAGTCAATACCTGGTAGCACGTAATCATAGTAGTAATAGTAGCAGCTGTCATACTTTGAGCCCTTACTCTGTTAGGAACTGAGCAGAGAGGTGTACATGGATGGCCTCACTTAACATCTTACAGCATATGTGCAAAGCAAAGACTTATCTTCATTCTGAAGGAAAAACTGAGTCTCAGGCAAGCTAACTTGCCCAAATCAGAGTTTATAAGAGGCAAAGTTGGGGTGCCTGGCCTGACCGACCCAAAAACCAGATGGTTCCCTGATTTGTCAGTTCTGCATCTTGAATTGCCATTAGTGAGAGACACCTGGAATGGACTTTTTATTTTTTATTTTTTTGGAAAATATGCCAAACACACTGAAGAGAGCAATTTCAAATTAAGGACGTGCTTGGTTGATGGTTCAAGGAATAGTAGCAGCATGATTCTAGTGAATAAAGAGGGAATTGTCTCAGGCTCTAGGCTAAATACTTGGGGTTGGAGGGTGTGTGATCATTAAAAATCCATGTGCACAGTTTATAGAATGCATGGTGAAGAGATGGTTAACTCTCAGAAAGCAAATCCTAATAGTTGAGTAAGGTAAAAACAATTCAGAAATTTCTTAAACATAACTGAAGCATCAGTATACTAACCACTTGAGACAGTATCTCCCCTAAGAATAGAAATAAACATATTGAGACAACCTTTTATAATAATGTGCAAAGATCATTTTAATCCAAAGATTATCTAGGAGCCTTTCTTTTGAAAATTAGAATTAATTTGTACCATCTCTCTCACTAAGCCATGCTGTGGTTGACATTAAGTAGCTAAATAGATTGATATCACCTCTCATCTACCTGCCTTGGTGGTAGCGCTACCCAAAATGAAAATAGATTAGAACAACAAACCAAATATTTTTTTTTAACCTTGGTCATGTTGCATTGCTGTGATCTCTCTCTCTCTCTCTTTTTTTTTAATATCTTTATTTATTTTTCTGTGGTGCTAAACATGAGCCCAGAGCCTCACATGTGCTAGGCAAGCACGCTACCACAGAGCCACAACTCCAGCCATTGCTGTGATCTTAACCTTCATGTGGCACAAGGCTCATGGGAGTTTGCTTGAAGTCCAGGCCAGCTGGCCTTTCCTGACAGAGCCTGGCTTGTATCGCACCCTTAGTTTACCCACAGTGGGGTCACACTGCATGTTGTCACTGAGAGGGACTGAAAACAAACCCCTCTCCCCAATCTTTCATCAGGAACTGGGAGTTACTCAGTAGCCTCTGGTAGAAATCTAGGATTTTGAAATGGTTATGACTAAATTGAACGTAATTTTTTTAACATGAAAAATAGGTCTTAATATCTATGTTAATCGTTCTCATATAGTGCCTAATTGAGAGTTTAGTGCTTGATTTTGGTAAGATTTAGCAGCTGCTGTTTAGGAACAGCCTCTTCCTCCATTTTATCAGGTAAAAAGTTTCTGTTTTTATTTTCTAACCCTCAGGAAATTCTGAGAGCTGTCAGTTTATGAAAAGGTGATTAGAGAGTGAGTAGAGAATGTCTTCTAAGCAGTTAGTTTGGCATTGTCACTCAAGTTACCATGTGCCCAATGAAAACATCTTGCAATTGGATCCCTTTGTGTGAAATCCCTCTGTAGCTTTCTCTGGAAAGCTGTGGTCCTGATTATATCTGGGCACTGTTAGATGAACAGAGGAACGGAGTAGAAGAATAGTTACCCGATTTTTCTCAAACCCCACAGTTCATAAAATTTTGGGTGGGTTCTAATATACCCATTTGCATAAGGATACTCACACTGCTCTAAGTCACTGGGCAAGTGGCTGTGTCTGTGGAACCATGACAGCTTATGCATTGATTTTGTTCAATATGGCTAATGATTGGCATGTGTGGCATGAGAGTAAAGTGGCTCTGTTTGACAGAGCTGCTGAGCAACTCAGGTGAAACACAGAAGGTTCCAGAAGAGGCGGGCCCTCAAAGCTAGAGTCATGGAGGATGCAATAGGAGTTCAAGTTCTTGTTTGATCTGCTGGTCTTCTTGCAGTTGCTGACTTATAATCACCCGGAACACAGTGGAGGAGAAAGCACGAAGTTTAATACTCAGAATTGTAATGGAGCTTGGATGCAGGTTCTGTGGCAGTAGCTGTGGATACCCATGTGTGGAATCTGGGCTTAAAGCAGATCTAGCTTCTTCTAGTGTGGCAGGAAGGAAGAGTCCCTGAAGAACAGAGAGGGCACTTGGGGACTTCGTTTTGCTGCAGACAGCAACCAAAGACTCCATTAGTGAGGCCGCTGCGGGTTGGGCCGGTGATCCCTTTTCCTTATTACCTTTTGCCCTCTTTTCTCCTAAGGAAGAGGATTCATCATTGCCACCTTGTGTTTTGTTTTTCTGTTTTCCATGCTTTTGGCTGTCATTTGCTTCAGTTTGTATACCCATACCCTCTTGAAACTGCCCCTCCAAATTCTTACTTGTGAAGAGTTCACATTCAGTCCTGCTGGGTCTTAATGTTTCCATGTCCTGTAGAGGCCATGGTTAACTTACCCAAGGAAAGGAAGGCCTTAGTGGGGAAGTGGAAGTAGATGCAGATGCAGGAGCTTTGGAATCAAAGTTCATAAACTTTTATTATTTAAATAGTGGCACAATATGTAAAACTGTTTCCCACATTTGCATAAGTAGTTTCCTAGGGAGGGACAATACACCTTTTCAACATATTTTCAAAGACCTGCCTGACTCCAGAGTGTTTTCCACCAATCAGTGAAAGTGCTGGGGGCTGGGGATCAGTGGTGGAGGGCTGGCTTAGCATAGGTGAAGCCCTGGATTCTGCCCCTGTACCACCTCAAAAAAAAAAAAAAAAAAAAAAGAAAAAAAA
>NW_025999941.1:16758992-16845374 GCF_001458135.2 Marmota marmota marmota
TAAAAAAAAAAAAAAAAAAAAAAAGTGCCCAAAGTCTTTAACAAAATCATTGCTGTTATTTTATTTGTAGTTAAAGCAGATTTGTTTGTTTGTTTTGGGTTGCCATAATCAAGGTACTATTTTTGAAGTTTTACTTGGTTTCTAGATGTTTTGAAGGTTTCACAACCGTGAAATTTTCATGGGAACTATATAGTATTCTGGTTGCATTAAAGGTTAAGGGTCAGAGAGTGGGCCAGCCTGAAGTGACTGTTTTTTGTCATAGTGATTTCAGATAGACCAAAAAAGGCCAATTCTACCTGGAGTTTGGGATCTAAACCAACTTATAAATTAAGACAAATGAGGAATAGACTTCAGGATGTGAGGTGACAGTCAAGGTGATCTTTCTAAAACTCATACCTAATAGTGTCTCACACTTGCTTAGTCATTTCTCAGGTTCCCAAGGCCCTTGGGGGTCAGGCTAAAGTACCAATGTGGCTGGTGGACAGCATTCTGTTCACCACAAGCTCTCAGCTCCTAGGCTCTTCCTCCAGGTTCTGTGCTGTCCCTTAACAGGGACACTTCCCTTTCCCTTGCTTTCTTTTTCCCTGTTTCTTTCCCTCACTCTCACCCTCAAGAGTAAGAAAATTACCTACCATCCGTTGGTCTGAGCTGAAAGGTTAGTGCTTTGAGCATCCTTTGAAGGTCTTGGTCTGGTTTTAGGTGTACAGCCTGTGTTTTGTGTTTAGCCATAAAATCATCACATGTTGCTGCAGATAGTTCTAGTTTACTTACTACTGCGTGCTCTTTCCTTGTTTCAGACCCTGATGGATGGCCATTTAGGCTGTGGCAGTTTTGCTATTTCCTTGCAGTGCTATGGTTAAAGTCCTTTACAGATCTCTTTGCAGCATTGAGGTTTCTTTTGTTTGCTTAAGGATGTCTGTATAAAGAGATGATGCCAAAGTGCCCTCCAAAACAGTGTTACGTTCGGGGGCCCAGGGTCTGTGTAGGTGACAGGAAAGTATATTGATGGCAGGGGCGTGTTTTCTTTTTTCTCTGTGTCTCTGCTTTCAGAACCGGCAGGATCCAGCATTTCCCCCTGTGTCTTCCTCCTTGGCTCTGGGCTATTGAAATGGTAGTTTTCGGTCCTGTAGACACTGAGAGCCCTAAAATTTGAAAATGCAGTCTGACCTTCAGAGTGACCTGTTGTTCTTAAAGGAATAATTAACTTGTCAGCTTCCTGGTTGCAACAACAGTTCTTCACTGACAATATCAAAGTACCCAGACTTTCTTTGCTCTTACACAAAACCTAGGGGCCAACTTTTCCCATTTGTTTCCCTTTCTCTACTCTGCAAGCCCCAGCCTCTACAGTCTCCCCCGAATAAGTCCATGAGGGGTGAGCAGTAAATTTCAAAACAGGAAAGAACTGATAGGAACCGATCCTTAAGTGGCTGCCTTAAGTAGTCTTAGCTACTTTTCTTTTACAAAATAAATAAATAAAAGTTCCCTGTGGCTGTGATGATGTCTCTTGTCCTCCTCTAGGTGAAGTGCTGTTTGTTACTACTGAGTGTTTGGGGCGGGGGTGGGGGGACTGTGCAAAGTGACTTATTAGATAACCTTCTATGGCATGGGGGGCGGGGGTGCAGAGGGTTCCTGCTGAGGCAGGTTATTGCCTGAGTGCCTGTTGGAGGAGTGGATCATTTGATTTCTTTTTATTTACATGGTATTTAGTTTCAGATATGACCATGAGTTAAAAAAATAAAAAAAGCCATGGGAAGTTGTGCAGTTGTCACTTCATTCACAAATTCTGTACTTGAAAAGCTGCTGATACTCACGGTGTTCTCTAAATCCTTGAATCATCGGTTGCCCTTGCTCCTTTGCAGGGAA
Organism: Marmota marmota marmota; assembly: GCF_001458135.2. Taxonomy (NCBI): domain Eukaryota; kingdom Metazoa; phylum Chordata; class Mammalia; order Rodentia; family Sciuridae; genus Marmota; species Marmota marmota. Next base: position 16,760,856 of record NW_025999941.1, read on the forward strand.
TTGCCCACGCTGTATTTGTATTGAGAGGCCAGAGATTAATTCCTTCAGGAACTAGGAAAGTCTGAAAGCTACCCCCTTGTGTCCTGTCCTTTTATGCCTCTTGCCAGCTGGCAGCCTCTGCCACCTCCCACGGCCTCTTCATTCCTGCCTACTCGGAGGCTATGATTGAGTTTGGCCTCCTTGGCGCACGGTGTGCTGATGTTTTACCACTTCTCGGAAGAGGTCTCACTGAGGCAAAGAATTGCATGGTTTTCTGGGTTCTTGGGGGCAGAGGATGTTTTTGTTTATGCTGATGGGAACCGATCTGAGCACTAGATGGAAATCCGAAATCAGACAGTCGTCCTATTTATACATCTTTCCCGAGATCAAGATGGCATGGGGGACCACTGGGAAACAGATGCCCTTTGTGAGAGGCAGAAAGAGAATAATTCTGGATGGGCACTGAGCATGGGTATGTTGTGGTAGTGTTTTAAGTACTTTCTTCTGAGTTCCTGTAATCACCAAGAATTTGACAGGAAGTCTGTATGTGATCCAGCACCATCAGATTTCTAGGTTGCATTCTCTGCTCCTGCACCCTGGGATATTTAACACCTTTTGCACTAGTTTCCTCAAAAGTGAGCATGATTTCAAGCTGTCTCCCTCCTAGGGTTCTCCTGAGCATGCTCATTTAAGGCAGGATTTCTCCACTTGGCACTATTGGCATTTGTGTGTTGTAGGATGTTTAGGAGCTTCTCTGGCCTCTGCCACTGGATTCTAGTGTGACAACCAGAATTGTTTGCAGACATTGCCAGCATCCCCTGGGGGACAAAATTGCCTCTGCTGCAAAACCTAACCTTTAATGTATGCAAAGCCCTGAGTGCGGTGCCTGGTGTATGGAAATGTTCAGCCATGTTTGATGCATGCTAGGTGCTAATAATTGTTGGCATGAATGAATGAAGAAGTGTCACATTGCTGCTGTGAAGAGTGCTGTCTCCTCCTTAGCAATCACACTATGGAAAAGACCCCTTGGAGATGCCTTTAGCACTGCAGCCACTGAATTCTTTTTTCTTTTTTTTCCTCTGGTACCAAAGTTTGAACCCAGGGTCACTCAACCAACCACTGAGCCACCTCCCCAGCCCTATTTTGTATTTTATTTAGATACAGGGTCTCACTGAGTTGCTTAGCACCTTACTTTTGAACTCACGGTCCTTCTGCCTCAGCCTCCTGAGCCTCTGGGATTACAGGCATGTGCCACTGTGCTCGGCTACCACTGAATTCTTTTGAGTGGCTGCCGAGGAAAGTATTCTGTCCCCATCCCTAAGTTTGACTGCTCTGACACAGAGACACCTGTGAAATGCCAGAATAGCCATTGCTCCTTGGCTTTGATTTCACGATGCCCACTTTTCTCTTGCTTCAGTAGTTCTGGAATCAGAATGGATTATAAACTTGAAGGGGACAGGGGACAAGAATAGGGCTACCAGTAGTGCTGTCTCTCACATAATAGGTAATGGTTTCAGTGCTGGCAGGTTTTGGTTTTCTTCAGTAACCACCTTTCCCCTTGCAGCAGCTTGTTAGAATGATTGCCTGTTTTACTGCATTGTACTTGCTGTGAAGACAAGTAAACAGCACAAACTGGTGACCGATGTTGGTGGTAAGAAGCGCACGTCTTGAACTGCAGTTGGGTTGCCTCATAAGTGCTTATAACTTGTACAAATTATACTACACATTCAGGAGAGCGAGGGAAATGGTGTGGCGGGTCTTACTAGCCTTTCGCTCTTGTTTTGAAATATACTTGAAACAGGTGTGAATCTACCAAAATGTGGGTGCCATGACGGCAGGGTTTGGCCTACTGCTGTATCTTCATGTTGAAAGACTGCTTTGAACTGAGTACGCACACAGAGTTATGGAATGTTAGTTCCTTCTTCCAGCAAGTTTCTCAAAGTGTGAGATCTGATTGTCCCATGATTCCCATTTTTAATGACATGATTTGTTTCTCTCTGTACAATAAGGCCCCTACACGCAAGCCGTCTACCTCTCTGTCTGGCCTGTGGTAATAGCAGTGACACAGCTGGCTGTGTGGGATTTGAGTGGTGAGCCTCCTTCTGAGAAGTTTTCAAGGATGATTTTAACTTTATAAACGTTAGCTGAATCCTCCCTTAAAATGGAACTCCACATTTAAAGTCAAGACAGGTGAAAATCCCTAGCTGTGACCTAGGTTTGGTGGGCTTACACTGCTCAGAGACTGTTGTGTTCGTTTACCTTCAAAGTGCTAGAAATAAATCCCTGGAGAGTGAGCCTCAAAGCTGAGATGTAATTAGAAATTTTGTGACTTGAGGAGGGGAATACAGGACTCCAGTAATCTCCTGTTCGACTTTCTCACATACGCTTTTGTGGAGGAAAGGAAGGGACCGCCTGTGGTAGGTTTTGGATAAATATTTGTTGATAGATTAATCTCAGATTATAACATAATGAAATAGATGAAAGTCTCCTGTGGAGTAGAGCGTGATTTTTCTTCATGCACTATTCTGCTCAGCCCATACATTGCGCCTTTGACTAGTTGGTCAATTTTCTAGTCTACCTTTTTAGCTTGAAGTCAAGTTTCATGATGTGGCAGAGAACAGGAACGTTATCACTTTGTAATTACCTTAATCTGATTTGTAAATGCTCTACAATTCATACCATTTAAATAAAGGCTACAAGCCCAATGATAAGAAATCTCAAAAAGAAGAATAAAAATGTTCCTGCATTAGGCTAGTGTTGTTATTTTTGCTGATCAGTTCATAGGCAGTCTGCCAGAAGATGAGGATACAAATTAATTAACTGTTTGTAGAGATATGGCCGTGTCATTACTGATAAGTGAGGACATAAATAAGGTAATGTGTTGGCTGTTTTTCTGAAACAAGGGAGGACAGAAATATGCTAACTAAAACAAAATAGACCAAAGGCTTAGTAGAGGGGAAAAATAGTTTCTGTTAGTTTCCATTTATTAGTACATTATTTTCCCTATTGTCTTTTAAGTGCTTCCCCTTGTATTGAATGGTGGGAGAAAGTGAGAATCATCATGTTAATTTTTGTTTAAAATATTCAGTGAGGGTTGGGGTTGTGGCTCAGTGGTAGAGCACTTACTTGTCTACCATATGTGAGGCACTGGGTTCAATTCTCAGCACCCCATATAAATTCAAAAAATGGTTCATCAACAACTAAAAATAAATAAATAAATAAATGATAAATATATTCCGTGACTTGTACCTCAGTTGAACGTATTTGGATGCCACCCCATCCCTTACTGAAAACAACCATCTCATTTTTTTTATATACCATAATTCAGGGTTATTGGGATTTATTAGGCCTGTGATAAATTTTAAGTAGGACCATGGATAGTCTCTTATGTGAATAGTTTGGCACACACCAGTATCTTAAAACAATTTGTGTGTAAGAAATGGTGTCAGGTCTATAAGGCCTGAGTCCTTGGAGTTTCTTGTGTGCTTCCTTGGAGGTAAAGCACAGGAGGACCCTTCCTACTAGGTGATGGAGGAATGAATCCCTGTGGCCAGTGGCATTGTTTGTTGCCTGCTGGTTAGGAACTGGGATCAGGAGTTAACTAGGTGTGACCCTTAACACAGGCCCCAGCTCTTGCCAGCTGTGTGATCTTGAGCAAGTTGCTTAACCTTTCCATACCTGTCCCTGTTTGTAAACCAGGGTTGAGAAGAGCGCCTGGACCACAGGCTGGCGAGAGGGTTACTTACATAAACTGTGAAGTACTTAGCAGGCTCTCTGGTCCATTAAGTGCTCAATAAATGTTTGACACAGTGACTGTTGTGATACTGTATTTTAAACATTTGCCTAACCTTTCCCTTTAGAAGTACTGAAAACAAAACAGATCTGGGGAGAAATAGATATTTGACTTGAGGCATCAGCCTGAACTGTGGTGGCTTGGGTGATATCACTCAACCACATCTGTTTGCATACGATTGTGGTGAGCAAGTGCCTTGTTCAGGTATGTGGACCCGTTTACCCAGGAAGGGCAAAGAGTGAAACTGCACAGTCTGAAGAAGTAAAACTGAGAGAACGTGTAAAACTTTCTTTTGAAAGTATTGCCTGTCAGGTCTCCAAGTACTTGAAAGAGAAATAAGCAAATAAACTAATAATCAAAACAAAGGCAAGCTTCCAGTATTTCCTAGTGGTAATAAACTACAGTTGTTTTTTTTTTTTTTTAAGTTGGGGGGAAAACACTTTGTAATATTAAGAGATTAAGAGGTGAAGTAATTAACCAGCAGCTCCCACTCCCTTGTCCCCTCTTCAGTGTTCCCTTGCAAATGTCTCTCCTCCCCGCTCCAGACCAGAGAACAAGTGAGTCTCCCACAGGGAGGCTAAAGGAAAGTCCAGAGCTAAAACATTTAGTACAGTAGTCAGTAAAGCCAGAATTAAAAAGAAGAATCCACACTTCGGGGACTTCATGTGACCTCTTCCCATCCGTCTCCCCCAGGTCTGACCAAGTGCTGTTAACTGCAAGGTGCTAGAGTATTCGTGGAATGAGTGGAGGAGTCATAGAATCTGATTGATTTGAGTTGTTTTCACAAGCATCAGTGAGAACATTAAATTGACGTGTGTATTAGTGCAATGCAGTCTTTTAGACTTGGGGAAGATTGATCTTTGTTTTTATTATAACTTCTCTTTAAACAAAGTTGCCTTTGGGGAAAACTAATTCATCGGAGTGTAAGCAGTGAGTGGTTTTAGGCACTTATGCACCGTTTTCATCATTCTCAGAACCATATTTAAATTTCTGGGACTTTGAGTTATTGACACTTGGTGTGCATGCTTTGCTCTTAAGTACATGATTCGTTTGCATATGGAAGGCATAAAGTTTTAAGATTTAATTTACAAAGCATTTGCTTAAAATTAGGGGAAAATCTTCAAGATGATGACTTTCTGAGCATCTTCTCGGGTATCTTAGCAGCTCCCTGGAACCAAGATGTCCTCAGTGTCGCTCCTCATTCTCAGGCCTGGCATCCTTCCAAGATTTTTTTTTTCCTCAGAAAGGGGTACCACCCATTCATCCTGCTCTACAGGAAGGGAAACATGGTGTCATTCCCCTCGCCACCCTGATGCTCAGGCCATTGCTAAGCTATGTTGGCACTTCTGAACCACTGAATCCTCCCTGCGCCTTCCCAGTACCATCCCTGAGTCTAGACCGCCCGCCGGGTCTCTCAGCTGTGTTCTGCAGGCAGCTCCTGACTGGCCTTGTACCACGTACCTCCCTTCTCTGCACTATAGTTTGGGCCATGTTGAAAATAGTAGTGAACAATTTGATATCAACCTCCACGAAAGTGCTGCTTCTAGAAGTTAAGAATTTCCAAATGGTATAAGAAGGACCTCCAAAAATTTGCCCTTCAATAAAAGCGGTGACAACGCTGGCAAGAATTACCAAAATCATTGTTTTCAGAATTCTGAAAATCAACCAAAGCTGCCTCCTTCTAGAAAGTGCAAGATTTAAAAAAGTAAAAATTAAAAAAATAAAGAGGCTGAATCAGAGAACTCTGTAGAATTTTAATTTGCTCTGCTTTAACCTCCCCTCCCCAGCTCCACAGTAACTTTGAAAAGAAACAGCCTCACAGCATGATAGCTATAAAACCCAGCAGACTAGCAGCTACCAGGGGGAACACAGTGGGTTTGGTCAGACAGCTGTGTGACTATCTGGTAGCTCCCAGCATGCTCTATTCTCAGAGCTTATCTTTATTTGGCATGGTTCAGAGTTCATTTTATGTCCTATCCCAAGAGTGTTCAAAAATATATATATTAGCGATTTGGGGGCACTACTGGCAAGTTGAACTCAGTGATGCTTTGCCACTAAGCTACATCCCTAGCTCTTTTTATTTTTCATTTTGTGACAGGGTCTCACTGAATTGCTTAGGGCTTTCTCAGTTGCTGAGGCTGGCCTCAAACTTGTGATCCTCCTGTCTTAGCCTCCCAAGTTGCTGGAATTATAGGGATGCACCACTGCACCCGGAAGCAATTTTTTAATATCTCAGTTGCCTAAGCATTATACTAGTTGGAGCTAGCAAACAAACAGAAACTGGATAATTTGTATGGCATAGCAATTGGAGCAAGTTGGAGCTAGCAAGCGGCTAACCAAAATTGAATAGGAAATAAGGTATCAGTTGTGGAGCTGTGTAGAACTTCCACCTATTTCTGGGAATCTAAAAACTATATATCTGTGAGACTATCCATGCCCAAGAAAAACCTAAGAAGGCCCTGTCTGTCACCTCTGGCTGACCTCAGGCTCTGGGCAAGCAGGAAGTGAAGGCTAAGGCAGAGTCATAACTGCCTGCACCTTAGCAGGGGTTGGGAGATTTACAGAGTTCAAAGCATTTAAGGAAATCTCTGTCCAGCAATCAGCCAACCAAACAAGAACTTGACTGGCAACACATGACAAAGAATGCAGACTTTGTACAGTTAGTTCCGGGAAGTCATTAATCAAACAGGGACAGGTGGATGTCATTTCCAGAATTGCTACGCCACATAAATTATCCAGTTTTTGTCTGTTTTTGTGATATTCAGGATTGAACCCAGGATCTTATGCTTGCTGAGCAAGCACTTTACTGCTGAGCTACATGTCCAGCTCTCTTTTTAAGACAGGGTCTAACCAAAGTTGCCCAAATTTATAATCCTCCTGCCTCAGCCTCTGAGTACCTGGGATTACATGAATCACTGTGCCCAACCTAATTGTCCCATTTAAGTATTATGAGACAAACAAACTGTTTCCATCCATGGGAAGTGAGGGCAAGGAGTACAGAATGGAGCTATATCAAAGCAAAGTTTTTATAAAATACTTTGAAATTGTGATTTTTTTTTTTTTAGGGAATGTTAAAATGCTTAGTTTTATGAATGAAATTTTGCAGAAAAAAAATTTTTAAACCTATTGTGCAACTACCCTTTACACTCCCCTTACCATTTCTAGCATCTAGTGACCGTTGTTCTACTAAGTCTATGAAATTAATTTAGTATGCAGCATTTGTGTGTCTGGGACTGTCTTATTTCACTTAACATAATATCCTCTAGCTTCATCCATGTTACTGCAAATGACAGGATTTCAGTTTTTTCTTTTATGGCTGAATATCACTCCATTTTCCATCCCCCCCTCACCCCCCGCATTGCGGGATCAAACCCAGGTTAGGCAAGTGCTTTACCACCGAGTACATCTCTAGTCCTCCATATTGTAGACATACCACATTTTCCTCATCCATTCATCTGCTACAGGACACTACAACTGATTACCTATCCTGGCTGTTGTGAATAATCCTGCCATAAACATGGGAGTGCAGGTATCTCTTAGATGGATTGATTTCCTTTTAGTATATACCTGGTAGTGAGATAGCCGGATCCACTGATGGTACCATTTTTAGTTTTTTGAGGAACCTGCATTCTGTTTCATAATGGCTGTACTAATTTACATTCCCATCACCAGTGTGAGACAGTTCCCCTTTCTCTGCATCCTCACCAGCATTTGTTATTTTTTTGTCTTTTTGATTATAACCATTATGACTAGGATGAGGTGACATCTCATTGTGGTGTTTCTGTTTTTGTTTTTGGTACCGGGGATTGAACTCAGGGGCACTCCACTATGAGCCACATCCCCAGCCCTATTTTGTATTGTATTTAGAGACAGGGTCTCACTGAATTGCTTAGGGCCTTGCTGTTGCTGAGGCTGGTTTTGAACTCTTGATCCTCCTGACTCAGCCTCCTGAGCAGTAGGGATTACAGGCGAGCGCCACCACACCCGGCTCTTAATTTATTTTTATGTGGTGCTGAGGATTGAACCCAGCACCACACGTGTGCAAGGCTATTGCTCTATCACTGAGCTACAATCCCAGCCCCTATAATACACACTTAAGTCTTACTATCTTTTTATATGTATATATAAAATATATAATATATACCTCAGTATATAAAGTATATATTATACATTAAGTTGGTTTTAATTCAAAGTAGGTTATTTGGAGTTAAGGGTGTTAATATATATAAGGTATATATCTTATATACATAAAGAAGACAGTAGAAGAATAATAGAGGAACAAAAAAAGACATAATACGTATAGAAAACAAATAACAAAATGGCAGATATAAATCATACCTTATTGGTAATTATATTAAATGTAAATGGACTAAGGACTAATCAAAAGTCAGGAATTTGCAGAATGGATCTTTAAGACAATGTCATCCAACCATATGTTATCTGTAAGAGATACACATTCAATTAAAGACAAATACATTGAAAGCCAATGGGTGGAAAAGATATAACATGCAAACAGTAATCAAAAGAGGGCTAAAAGTCTATACTAGAAAGTGTATAAATAGACTTTTATTTAAAATGGGATTAGAGACAAAAAAGGCATGTTATAATCATGAATGGGTCAGTTCATCAGAAAGAAGTAGTTTTAAAGATAATGCATCTTCTAGCAGATCCTTAAAGTACATGAAGCAAAAAACTTTACACTGAAAGAAGAAATGGGCAGTTCAACAATTATAGTTAGAAACGTTAATATCCTACTTTCAAGAATGGCTACAATCAGTAGGCAGAAGATGAAGAATGTGGATGGTTTGGATAACATAAGTCAACTAGCCCTAAGCAGGAACAGGAGAGTACACACTGTTAAGTGCACAAGAACTGTTTCAGAATCAGCTGGTAGGCCATAATAAAACGAGCCTCAGTAAATGTAAAAAGCCTGGAATCATGAGTACAAACTATATTCTCTTACCGCATGTAATGAATGATATTAGAAATTAATAGCAGAAAGAGACTTGGGACATTTACAAGTATGTGAAGTTTAACAACACACTGGGCCAGAGGGAAAAACTCATGAGAAATTAGAAAATATTTTGAGATTAATGGAAGTTAAGCACAACATACCATAACAAGAATACAGTTAAAGTCGTGGTTGCTTAGGGGGAAATTTATAGTTATAAACAACTACAAGAAAAAATACGAAAGCTCACAAATCAATGACATTTCACCTTAAAAACTAGGGGGGAAAAAAAAAACTCAAAGCAAGCAGAGAGAAGCAAATAATATAGGTCAGGGTGGAAACGACTAGAGAATAGGAAAACAGTAGAAAAATCAATGACACCAGAAGTTGTACTTTGACAAGATCAGTTAAAGAGGAAAACCTTTCGCTAGATTGGGCTGTATTATTCTTATTAATAAAATAGGGATGAGAGTCATGACATCATTACTGACCTTATAGAAATTAAAAGGTTTCTCTGGGAATATTGTGAACAGCTGTCTGCCTGTGGCGCATAGGATAGCCTAGACGGTGAATAAGTTCCAAGAGAGGACGCCAGCCTCCCAAAACTGCCTATAAAGAATCAAAAGATCTGAGTAGTACTAGAACAAGTTATTTGAATTAGTGACATTAAAATGTCATCAGAAAAAGCCCAGGCCTTGACGGCATCACCGAATTCTTGGAAATGTCTGGACATTTACAAGTATATGAAGGTGTGGGGATGTGGCTCAGTGGGGAAGCATCCCTGGGTTAAATCCCCTGTGTCAGTCCTACAAAAACTCCTCTGAAAAACAAGAAGATTAGAAGACTTGACTTCTCAACCAATTCTATAAGCTCAGTTCCCTGGATATCAAAACCAAAGACATCACAAAAACTAAAAACAATGGATCAGATTCCTTCTGCATAAAGACAGCAATCTTCAGTGAAATCCTAGCAAACGAAATCTAGCAACATGTAAAAAGGATTATACCATATAACCTAAGGGTATTTAGCCCAAAAGAATGCAAAGCTGCTTTACCATAGTACATGGTAGATGCTTGATATATATTTGATGGCCAGATGAATTGAAAAAAGTCTGGGTCATGGTGATATGGATAACTTCTCCAATATTGGTAATATTCAAGTTTTAGTCCAGATTTAATGATGCTGTATTTGCAATGCTTCTCCATCATGTATGTGAATCACCACCAGTGCAGATTCTGAAGGTTCTGATTCTAACCAGATTCCAGGTGATAACTCGAGCTGTTGGTCCGTGAACCATGCTTCAGGCAGCAGGGCTTTATTCTGAAGATGATATGCACACTGAGTGTGTACTTTGGTTTCCATTGTGACTATTAAAATAGAAGAACTAAAAATCATTTTCCCTGTGACTTGAGGGATCTGAACCAAACTCAAAATGCTTCCTATGTATTTCGTTATTTATTTCTGAACCTTCTGGGTCATATTTCTGGTATGATTTTTAGAGATTTTTACAGATATAAGCTAGTTACATTTCAGTACGTCTTTTTCATGTAGTTATAAAAGATACAGTTGTCTAGTTTACAACACTCATTACAGACCTGTGGCTGCTAAATTTTACTCAAAAATACCATACGACAACATTCCTGACATGCTAGGCCAAGATTTTTTGTTTTGCTTTTGGGGTTTGGGTGGGGTTTTGTTGTTGTTTTGGTTTGGTTTTTAATTTTATTTTAAGACAGGGTCTTGCTGAGTTGTTCAGGCTGGCCTACAATTTGAAATCTTCCTACTCCTGGAGTAGCTGGGATTATAGGAATGTGCCACTGCAACTGGCCTACACCAAATTTTGAGAATGGGTCTCAACCGTGTTGCCCAGGCTGGCCTCAAATGCCTGGGCTCAAGCAATCCTCCTGCCTCAGCCTCCCAAGTAGCTGTTAGTACAGATTGTCACATGACGATTGCTTTTGTTATGTTGTTCCTGTAGACTGTGATCTTGCTAAACTCCTAAATTCCAGCTGGTGTTTTTGTACATTCCTTGGGAATTTTTCACATGGACATGATGTCATTTGCAAAAGGGGGCAAGTTTATTTCTTCCCTACCAACCTATATTCTTTTTATTTCTTTATTTCTCTTGGCCATACTTCTAATGCTATATTGAATAGCAGTGTTAGGAGTGGATACCATCACAACTATTCCTGAGCTTAGAAGAAAAAGCATTCATTCTTCACTGAGTACCATGCCAACTGTAGGGTTTTTTTGTAAATATTCTGTATCAAATTGAGGAAGGTCTCTGTATTACTAATTATCTGTTCAGATTTTTTTTCTTGTCATGAATTTCATCAAATTCTTTATTGCATCAATGGATATGTTTTTGTTTTTGTTTTTTTCTTATTTAGCCTGTTGAAATTGTGGATTCTGCTGTTTGGTTTTCAGATTGACCAGTCTTCCTCATACCCTTGGACCAAACTCAGTCTTATATGAGTTTTGTCAATTTTATTGATCTTTTCAAAGAACTAGTTTTTTGTTTTATTTATATTTCTCTAGATTTTTCCCTTTGAGTTTTATTGATTTCTGCACTTAGATTTTTTCTTCTGCCTACCTTGGATATAATTTGATTTTAAGATGTGAGATTATGTTATTAACTTGAACCTTTCCCTCAGTTTCTAGGATAAGCAGTTAGTGCTACAGGTTTCCTTCCCAGCACTGCTTTTGTTACATCTCACAAATTTTTGTTATGTTTTTTTATTTTTGTTCAGTTCAGTGTATTTATATCTTTTGTGACTTCCTTTAACTAATGGATTATTTGAAGTGTGTAGTTTAGTTTCCAAGCATTTGTACATTGTTATCTGCTATGATTGTTAATTTGATTCCAATGTGTTCAGAGAATATACCTGATTTATATAGTGTATTTTTATTTACACACGCACACACACACACACACGCACACGTATAATTTTAGTTCTTTTAAATTTGTTGTGGTCTATGGAGGTTAACCATTTAAAAACATAATGTTATAGGTCTATATCTGGTGCGATTCTGTAGTTAATGTTATTGTTAGTTGTATGAAAGACATGGGTTTTCTGCACCTCCCATAGGAGATACTTGGCTGCCTTTTGAACAAAAGGAGGAGTAGTATTCTTAACTGAGTCATGAGATTATAACTGTAACCACAATAATAATAATGAAAACAATAAACACCATTCTTTATTGAGCTCTGATATATATTGCTGACTGTGTTTAGACGGATACAGAGATGAGCATTTCTTATGTATTAGCTCATTCATTCTGACTTATCAGGTAGATTATCATTGCTTCCATGGCCTTTCAGATGCAGAAATTGCATGCCTACAGGTTAAAGCCAGGTAACTAGGCACTTGAGACCACATCTTACCACAGGCTACATACACATTAGATAAAGATTTTGGTGGGCATTTCCAGATTTCTGTCATCTGGGGTTAAAGGCGTGCTTTCTGATTTGAGAGGTTAGAATTTGCTCACAGCATGTTGAAGAGTAGCTTCAGGAACATCTGCGACAGCCTGGCCTGTGGGTCACTGTTGTAACCCTGTTTGCCTTCCCCAGTCCAGGTTCCCCAGGATCCTGGTGTCCGCCTCCTGTGTCCTGACCCAGGTGTTATGTATCAGTTTCAATAGAAGCAGTGACATTGAAAGCACTTAAGGGCTCTTACCTGGGAAGGGTCTCTGTGGGGACATAGGACATTTGTAATTAGCAGTTAATAAATATCAGACAGGAGTATTTTCTGACCTAACTTTGGTTCTCTGATGTTTTTGTTGGTTCCTACTGTGGTAAACTCTTTATTTTTTTCTTTTTAAAATCCACTATTTATTGACTGCTTTAGTTCAGATAAGGCCTCAAAACCACACACATTTGGCAGATTGCTCATTGGCCTTTCCTGTCTCTGATTGGTTACATCATTTAGCATCTTATGGTTAAAGGGAAATCCAGTTCCCTTTAGTTATTGGAGTAGATGATATGAATTTGGGAGGTTTGCTTGTGGAGGGTGGAAATAAAATTCTATTTTATCTTTTCCTAACTGGGACTCTAAAGCCCATTATAAAACTTGAAAAACTCTAAAGCAATTAAAAACTTTCTATCGTTGATGCTGCTTTTAATTACCCACTATTGAGACTCCCCATTTGAAATCAATGTGGTGTTAACTACAGTGAAGCCTCAGTTATGTGGAGACTAGCCTTCCAGGTGACTTGAAAGTATCTCTAACACTAATGGGGCCGGGAGTCCTTATATCTCAGAAAACTTTGAGCAACAGTAAGAACAGACAATCCAGAGGTACCCCAAGAAGTCTGTTGTCATGTGGAAGTACCTTGGCTGACTCTGATGGAACTAGACAGAAGAACAGGGGTTTCCTGGGAGAGGCAGAGAAAAACTCAGGGAGGTGTTCGTGTAGTGAGGCTGTGAGCCTGGGATGAGCCCACCTTCAACTTGGGCTCCTCCACTTGCTGGCTTTATGACTTAATGCAGGCAGTCTCCTGGTACCACATGTACTTTTTCCTAAAGTAAAAAAGTCACTTTAGGACTTTTTTTTACATCAACCCCAAGAGCTCATGTGAGTTAATTAACATTGTTTTGGGATACAGGAAGCATTCAGTTAACTGTGAACTCTTACTATTTTTGTTGTACATATTAGTGCTTCTCAGGATTGGTTATTTTGTTTGTTTTTTGGTTTACAAACACCCGATAACAGTACCTAGGGATAGTAGATACTCATGTATTTTCAGTAAATGAAATGATGCGTATAGAGCTCTTGGCATGATAGCTGGCGCACAGTAAGTACTTAATAAAGAGTGGTAACAACAAGTAGTAGTTGTAGAACAACAGTGTTGGAAGCAGTGGCCAGTGCATACCGTGACAGTGTAGCAGAAGTAACTATATGCACATGCCTTGCACATACCTCGTGCTGGACATAGTTAAGGGCTTTTTACATAAACCTTTTCTTTTCATCCGTAACAACTGTCCATGAAGGTTATTCTGTTGACGGGTGAGGATACCGAGGTGGAGTAACAACTCTTAGCAACTGGATAGGATTGGGATTTGGACTCCGGCCCTCTAGTTCCGGAAGCTGTTCTCAGATTCTTTTGTTGAGAATTTTCTAGGTTCTGTGCTTTGCGTGTGTGGCCCCTGTCCTCCTGGAGCTTATATCCTAGTGAAGGAGATACGCCTGACCCCAAGTGACAAGTGGAGGATGGACGAGGACTGTCTGAAGCCATAGGGGCCGTGGGTGATCAGGGAAGGTGTTTTCAGTGAAATGCAGGCTGAGACTGGAGGCAGCCAGACGAAGCACCCCATGCAGAGGGATCAGAAGCAGCCAAGGTCCTGACAGTCACCAAGTCAAGGAGATGGGAGTACCAGAGTGCAATGAAGACCCCGAGCTGGGGTTGAAGTGAGTTTAAGGCACTCAGAACTCCAGAGTGGAGAGCTGGGAGACAGCATGTGCTTATTGGCTGCACACCCTAGGAAGGCCTCCTTAGTGCTGAGTGTGGGTACTAGGTCCTGTACTCGCAGACAAGAAGACTGAGGCTAGTGAGTGTCAGGCTGGGATTTGAACACAGCCGGTCTGGCTCTAGAGGCTCCAGCCAACTAAGTTCTTCTATTCTGCATCTCCAGTCCTGCATGCATCTCCAGAAGCTGCAGCGAGAAAGGAAGATGCTGCAGAACCATGTATGGATTCCTTACTCTGCCTCACTCCAACATCTGTGGTCTCCCGACTACTCTGCCGGGTCCTTCAGAGCGTTTCATACTAGTTTCCCTCTTCTTCATTCTGCAGGCTCCTCCTATCTTATTCTGCCTTTTGCATCAGTTTTTGGGGACCATCCTCCACCCTAAGTGACCCACAACCATGCCAGAGTTACCGTTTCTATCATGTGGCTTCCTTACTGAAGGTCTTGGGCTCTCCCTGATGTGCAAGGAAGAGCCACCCATCCTCCTGCAGCCAGATCCCCAGCAGGTGTCCCCTGCTGCTGCCCTGCATGGCCTGTCAGGTGGAGTGTGGTTGGTCAGCAGTGGGAGCAGCAGACCACGAGAGAGTTCAGCTCACATTGTACAGTGGTCAGCTGCTGTTAGATGATGTATCATGTCCTGGGAGGTTGGCAACGGAGCTGGGTAGTTGAAAAACCTCACGTGTGAAATCTTGTGGCTTTGTAGCTAAGTTATCAAGTGTTTACTTTGGACTCAGCGCTGGGTCCTCTCCGTGGAATCCTCACAGTAGAGCTATGGAACACTGGTTCTTTGAACTATATGTTGTAGACAAGGGAAACCCAGGTTCAAAGAGGTTAAAAAATTTAACCTTGCTTACACATTTAGTAAAAGAAAGAGTAGGGAGTTGAATCCAAGTAGTCTTGACTGTAAAACTGCTTTGGGCTGTTGCATAGAATGTAGTAGTAAAAGAGAATTTCCCAGTAAGTAGATTTGAAAATAAGACCCTGAAATGTGGAGATTGAACCTGAAATTGTCTCCAGGTATGAGATCACGTGTTGGAAGAGGACTTGAAGTTTTGTCATCCTGAAGGGCATACGCGGTTCCAGCAGGTATTGTGTCACTCAGCAACATGAAGGCACATTTACAGCCTTCTGACTTACGATGGTATCACAGAGACTTAACCTAACATTTTGATCGTTATCCAGCAAGTAATATGTAAGACGTAATCATTGCTGCTTTCTGGATTGATAATCACAAATGAGGAATGATGCTGGTGGTCTGTGTCAGGGCTTGTTTGTGCTCAGAGACCATGTCATGCGGGCCCTGCCTTGTGAGTCTCCAGAAAAGTGACTTGAGGCTAAGAATGAGTGAAGTAAAGCAACAGCCGGCAGAAGTCTGTGGGAAGTGAGTTCCACACGGAGGGACTAGCAAGTGCCAGCATGCACTGCAGGAGAGAGCCCACTGTGGCCCAGGATGAGAAACACCACCGAGAGGCAGGCCTCCGCTCTGGGCCATGCAGCCGGGTCGAGGAGCTGTTTCTTTCCTCAGAGCAAATGAAAGCTGCAGGAAAGTTCCAGGCACCAGCACACACACAAGAGCGAGCTCACTCCCAGGGGCTGGCCAGGCAGGCATCGTGCTCTCGCTCCAGCAGTACTGTGGAGATTTTCATTTGTGAATCTTATTCGCAAGTCATGAGTCAGTGCGTGAAGGGGCTGTGGTGGAGGTGTGAGTGGGGCGAGGAGGAGCCCAGCTGGGAAGGCCCGGGGGCCACTTTTTGTTGAGGGTTAGGAATTTCAGAAAGAGGGGAAAACTTTCCACGCTGTAGGAACCGTCTGGCCCAAAGGTAGAATTGTGGGGAGACAAGGTAGGTTCCGGGGATTCCGAGACCATCTTGGGACAGGGGTGAATTGACTCCCCATCCTAAATTCTAAGAGGCCTGGCTTTTGGAGAGGTGAGCCCAACCCCACTTTGACGCCGCGGGAGTCTTGGAAGTAGAGGGATGGTGTTATCGCTTTTCAAGTCAGTGGATCGGCCAGCAGGGGAGTGGAGGCCACCGGCGCTGCAGTCAGCATGGCTGGAGGAGGCAGGTTCTGGGGGACACTGGAACCTGCCTGGGCTGATGAGTGCAGCACCCCTGGGTTCCAGTGGAGGCTTTGCCATGTGCTAGCTCATGAGAGCTGAATGCATGCCTTAGTTTCCTGGCCAGTCGTCGGGGGTGGGGGGTGACTTCTGTCTCCAGGTTGTGGGAAACAGTGGGCACTTCCAGGAGCCAGGTATCCTCCTGAGACTGTGTGTATTCTACTTTCCCTGCCTTGTGGAGTACCTGCTAAAAGAGGCACTGTGACCATCACTGTTTGACAAATGAAGAAACACAAGTCCACGGAGGTTATAGAACTTGCCAAGGTCACATGTGTCTTGAATGAGGGAACCAGGGGATACAGGGTGATAGAGGGTGGACCACATGCAACCACACTGCTTAAAATACCAGCAATACAGGATGACCGACTGGGGAGCAGCAGGGAGCAAGCCTTTGAAGAGGGGACCGCTGAGCTGAGACCTGAGTTGAGAATGTGCCAGGCATCTCATTTAAAGTGATGGCAGAGCCTGGTTGGGAATGAGATTTCTGGGTCTGCAGGGAGAACAGAGGTCAGTATACCCAAAGCAGAGTGAACCGAGCAGAGAACAAGACAGGCTGAGAGAAGTGAATGCATGCTGGGGGCTGTTCTAAGGGCTGAGGTTTGTTCATAAAAAGCCACTGGAGTCAGGGTGCAGTGGTACGCACCTATCATCCCAGCGGCTCAGGAGGCTGAGGCAGGAGGATTGTGAGTTCAAAGCCAGCCTCAGCAATTTAGTGAGACCCTTTCTCTAAATAAAATATTTTAAAAAGGGCTGAGGATGTGGCTCAGTGGTTAAGTGTCCCAGGGTTGAATCGCTGGTACCCAAAAAAAAAAAAAAAAAAAACCATNTCTTACTTTGGCAAAGGGCAGGGGAAGCCCACAGCCAACATCATTCTTGGTGAAAGACTGGATAGTTTCCCCAAAGATCTGTAAGAAGACACGATGCCCACTCTCACCACATTTGTTCTACATTGTGCTGGAGGTTATAGCCAGGACCATTAGGCAATAAAAATAAATAAAAACATCCATATTAGAAGGGAAAAAATAGATTTCTATTCACAGATGATATGATATTGTATATAGTAATCCTTGCCCCGCACAGTGGTGCACACCTGTAATCCCAGCAGCTCAAGAGGAGGATCACAAGTTCCAGGCCAACCTCAGCAATTTAGCAAGGCTCTAAGCAACTTAGCAAGACCCTGCCTTAAAATAAAAAATACAAAGGGCTGGGGATGTGGCTCAGTGGTTAAGTGTCCCAGGGTTGAATCGCTGGTACCCAAAAAAAAAAAAAAGCCATTGAAGAAGCTATCAGAGACTTTTAAACAGGGCAGTGACATGATTTGGTAGAGGATTTTAAAGAATCATACTGGTGGCCTCGTGGAGGGGATTGAAGACCACTTGGGAGATTTCTTCCATAGTCTAGTGCCCTCCAGGTAGCTGTAGCAATGGAAAGAAGTGGGCAGAGGTTTTGAAATGGAGCTAACTGGATTTGCTGGTAGCCTGGATGTGATGAGGGACAGAGAGTTAGAGATGATACCAGGATTTTTAGTTTTGGCCATTGAGAGGCTAATAGTATTTACCCAAGAGAGGAAAGCTTATTAGAAATAAGAAGTGGGGCAGGGCCCACGTGAAGTCTCTTGGACATGCTTGTTCCATTTGAGATGTGTATATGAGACGTCCAGATGGCAGTGTCTAGTAGGCAGTTGGCTACTTGAATGTAGACAGAGCTTGGGAGTAGTCTGGGCTGAAGATAGCAACGTAGGAGTCATTGGTATGTAGAAGTTGGGGATGTGTGGGAGAAGGGAGACACTCAGGATACTGCAAAGGTTAAATGCTTTGCAACAACATTCAAGTTGGGTTGTTGTTGAACACAGTCTCCCATTTGGAAGTAAAGGTCAAAGTTGTATTAACACCCTTGCTGCAGTGGAGATCCTGTCTCCAGCCCAGGGCCTTCATTCTGCAGGGGACTGTGGTGTTTCTGTACGCATGTGCTCACTGGTCTGTGTGCTTAAATCCAGTCCTTCCCTGAATGCTGGCCTTGGGTCCCTAAAGTACCCAAGGCATAGATGTGGGGCCACTCACTCACTTATTAGAAGGTAGTGGTGACCCAGATCTCGAGAAAGGGCCAGGCCTTACACAAGAGCAAAATCCATTCTTTAAATTAGCTTCAGAATCCATGAACTCAAATACAGTATTAAAACTCTTCATATTTTTAAGTACAGAATTGATGGTTTTAGTTATATATTAAAAGCATATTTTGTAAACTTTTAAATTCAATAAGAATTTCATTTTTATTAACTCCGTATTTTTTTTTCTGTTGTAAATCAAATTTTTCTTTGCATTTGGATAAGAGCTGTATGTTAATTTGTGGGTGGCCTGATTACGAATTTATGCTTGAGAAGTATTCAGAAACATATCTATGGCCTTTCATACAAATTATTTCATTTCTTTCTGTTGCCACAACATTCCTCACTCTGTTCCTGTTGCTAAGGCCTCTGGAATGTCCCAATACAGAAAAAGGATATAGAACATTTTGTTTGTTTGTTTGTTTTCCCTGAAGAAATTTTATTTAAATTATCTTGTACGCGCTTTGCTTCCAAGTATGGGTATGTGTAGTAAAAAATTCAGAAAGCTGAAATTATAATTGCTTAAGATTTTTATAATAGGAACTCAGTTCACGGGGTAGGATGAACTGGGCTTGTGTATACGTTTCTTTCCTCTGAGGGGTGGTGGCACATGGCACACGTGCTCATTAGGAAGATGCTGTGTGCTAACGAGAGACTAAGAGAACTTACAGGTCGCGCAGAGCTTGAGTCCTGGTCATGCTGCTTTCTTGCTGGGTGATATTAGACAAGTTTATTTCTTTATAAGTAGAATGAGGATTATATTGTAAGCTTATTGTTAAAAATAAATAATGGGATCAGGATATGAAGATGGGGAGGGGACGAGGGTAGATGGAAATGATCAGTGCACATGTGTGCATGTACGGAAGTAATCACAGTGAATCCCATCATCTGTACAATTAATATGTGTCCATAATAATAATAAATCAACTTTGAGATGGGACAAACCCATATATAAAGTGCTTAGCCCAGGACCTGGCACACAGTAGTCAACTGTCATGGCCATCGTATCAGTTGTCTGTTGATCTTAAGTTATTGAGGAAATTGAAATTTTTACAGAAGTATAGGTTCTTGGTCCCTTCCAGAATGACCCCGCCTTCTTAGTTTTACTAACTCTGTCACACATACAAAAAGATCAAAGAAACCAAGATAGAAAGGGAACCCTCTTCCTTGTGGCAAACGTGAATCCTTGCTACTTGAAAGGATCTCTATATCTTGGTATTTATCAAACTGCCTTATTTTTAAATGGGTCCCCAGAAATGTCTAGTGTCTGGCAAAGTGATACATTTTTAAATAGCATTCCTTGTAAGCAATGTAAGAAACTACACAAACTATATCAGGACAAAAACTAAATGAAGACTATGTATTTAAGGCTGCTGTAATTACTGTTTAATTAATAAAACTTATTAATTTGATTTGATAATTATAGATTTCTCATATTTTTCAACTATAAATTGTGAATTTTATACCACTTTAGTAATTTGGATTTTCCTTATTAATAGGCCTATCAAAGATAGTAAGCACAAGGATATCTTGGAGCTTAGGGTAAACTACCTTAAATTTTACTGTTGAGAATGAAATGTCATGTCAGAAACAGTAGCCGTGGAAAATGGCTTACTGTGTGTATACCAGTACACACAGAACCTTTCTCCTCCTCCACGTGCACGGTCTTTACCAACTCAGTGTGTGCATGCTTTCAAGGAAAACAGCATGTTGTTTGGCTCCAAACTTTTTTGTTAAATGATTAAGCTTAGCTACAGAAGTTAGCATTCTACTGGAAGCTTCTTCAGTTGTCTGACCTGCTTATGTAATCAGAGGTGTTTAGCCTTGATAGTCCAATTTATTGGAGTTGGAATCTGGATGAAATGTTTAGAAATCAGGGTTTTTTTCTTCAAGAGGGCCCAGACCCCAGCCATCTCAAATCCCAGCTGTTGACCTTAGACAAAGTGCTTCACCTTCCTGAGGCAGTTTCTTCTTCAGTAGAATAGTTATAATGGTACCTACTTAAGTAGCTGTGAGTATCAAATGAAAGAGCAACACATAGAAATGGGTCGGTGCTGCATCTGCATCCCAGAATCATGCTGGACCATGTTGGTTTCGGATTCATAGCAAGCCATCTGCAACTCAGTGTAATAGAACTATTTAAAAAAATCTGAGATGCAGCCACATGTGACTGTCAGATCTGTCATTTACTATTTTAGAAAATATCATCGTTTAGTATCTTAGGGCATTTTCTTCTCCCTATAAAAACCACCAGTATAACCCACACTGGAGAAAGTGAAATTAAATTTTTAAGAAAAAATGCAGATGCTCATCAGCTTTTGGGGTCTTTTAAACATTTGCTGAATTGAAATGTGCCACCTATTCGTTTATAGCAAATATTCTAAATAGTACATGTAGTGTAAAATACTTGTTTAGAATCACTGATGTTGAAATCTTTAAAAAGTTTAGGTTCTCCATCTGAACTTTATGCTCTGTTCCCTAGATCATTGTTCTGTGAATAACATGAACCATTCTTCATGGTAGGGACTTTTAATTTAACCATATTTACAATGAATAAAGTTACTTTTAATCTTTATGCTTATGCAGATAGGTTAGCTTATTATTGTCAAGTTGACATTATTGTTAAAAACTATCTCCTGCTCGATTCTGGTTGGTAACCAACTATAAGTAATAATGTGAAATGCTGTGTTTGTGCCGAAGCTCTGTTTGGTGGCATCAGTGTATAAATAAATGGACTAGAGGTGATTGTGACCTGGGGGGAAATATTTATTTATTTATTTAGATATATATTTAATATAAAACATACCTGTATACAATATCTATAAATATGATATAGAAATAAATACAAAATATATGTCTGAATTATATACATATATATATTCATGCTAGTGAAGCCAGCAATTTTCCTCTTCGGTGACATCTCTGTTCCCCTTCTTAACTTATCCATAGGACTTGGGGACCAGCTGACTGGAAACAATCATAGTTAAACAAATAAAACTATCAGATTGTACAGCTTTGAGGATTACTGAGCATTTTATATGATTTCAGATTCTTACACAACTCTTGAAAGAGTTCACTTAACGTTGCTTTATTATATGAATGTGTTGTTTGCATTTTAATAGATTTGTTTTATTACCCCTCACAATTTTTGGTGCATGTTATATTAACCCTCTGTAAAAAGTCTGTTCCTTTTAAGCTGGAGTGCAGTTGTCAGAGAACACTGATGAGAAGGTGACTCCTTTGGAGAGTAGCATTCCTCCATGTGGCTTTACAGAAGTCATAACCAGATGAGTAAGTGACACTCTGTTCCTTTGTTGCAGACATGCCAATATTTGGTCTTTGTCCAGCCCATGATGATTTCTACTTGGTGGTGTGTAACGACTGCAATCAGGTTGTCAAACCACAGGCATTTCAATCACATTATGGTAAGTGGTTAACTATTTGAAAATTACTTTTTAAAGGTAAAAGGGAAAAGTGGGGTTAGACTGCAGGCCAGTCATGGCACATAACATCCCTCCTTTCACAGGAAGTAGACTGTCGAATTCATAGAGAGGGTTAATACCTATCAGATGTTGAGTGTTTTCTGATTTTTATTGAAAGTGATCTGCTAGTGATTTTCTGTTTTTTTTTTTTTAATTGAAATTAGGGAAAGTGTATTTTATAAGTTGTCTCTTGAAATACCACACCTATGTTTCCTTCTTGAGTCTCTGGTTATGAATTTGGTAGATTTTAAAGTTAAACACACACACACACACACACACAGTATAAAGGCATGGGCCTTTCTTGAAATGTGATTTCGAAATTTCCAAGTTCAATAGTTAAGTAGACATTTTTAAAATACTTGTGAGTTGTTTCCTCATTGCTCTTACCAGTATAAATGCAAGCTCGAAAACAGAAAACAGTGAGTTCTAAGATTAGAGTTTAACTGAAGCATCTTAGGAATCAAACTGGAGTTGAGTCCTAAGTGATAAAAAGGAGCAACCCCGGCAGCCTTCTAGAACAAGAGCATTTGATGCAGAGGGAACAGCCAGCTCACAGTCCTGAGGCGGCCACTGTGGCTGAAGGGTTAGTGAAGAGAGAAAGGTGGGAGCTAGAGGAATCCAGAGTTAGAGGCAAGAACCTGCTAACTCTCAGGCCAAGGTAAGAAGCGGCGTGGGGCGTTGGTTTGTGTAAGGGAGTGACACAGTCCCATCTCACTGGGTGATTTGCTGGAGAGTAGTTCAGAGGCAAGAGGTAGCACTAGGCTGAGACTCAAGTTGGCAGTAGAGCTGGGGAGACTGTGGAGCTTGGAGATGTTCTTAAAGCCAGAACTTTTAGGGACTACTGTTGCTTTATGATTCACACCATCATAATCAACATTCCAACATTTTTTCCCAAGGAGTATATCTTATATTTAATCATAAAAAGGTTCTGAGTTCTTGCTTCTGGGTGAGGTCCTGTGGTAATCACCAAAGTGAGATAAAAAATTAGTAAGAAACTCTCTCTGCTAAAGACTCAGGCTAGCAACTGAAAGGCTGCTAGTCATTTGGCAGGTACTTTGGAGTTAAGGATTTTGAAGCTGGAATATCCTAGATTTAAACTTAAACCTACAGGGCAACCCTTTTTGGGTCCCCTCTTACCCTGAGGGATCTGTCTCTTCTCACTCTCAAAATAAATAAAATGAATAAATTCAAACCCCCCAAAGCAATATGTTATTACTTTGCTTGAGCAAGTCATCCTGCCTTGGAGTCCTTTCTCATAGTATGGGGAGGGTGATACCCACCTCATTGGGGGGAATTAAATGAAATAACCTAGGTGAGCCCAGGCCTAGGGTATGACTGATAAAAGAGGGAGGGCGAGAGCCAGGTGGTTGAAGACACAGCTGTGGATGGATGCAGGTAGTGTGTGTCTAATATCATAACACAGTCACAGCCTTCAGAGTAAGGAGGGACACAGATGGTCTTAGATAGTAACTCGGGGAGGACTCCTTAGAGAAAGTAACCTTCATGTTAGGGTTTGAGAAGTAGAGTGGGTTGTTTCTCCCCATGTAATTTTTTTCTCAATTTTTAAACTTGGAATACATATCCATTGTGGAAAATGCAGAAAATATTGTTTTAAAATAACCTGTCGTCCCCTTAATGAGACGTGTTTGGATGGGAATAGAGAGGACTGCCACATACGGCTGCACAGTTTGTGCACTGAACGCCGTATTTGGTGGCCCCAGGCTGACAACAGGGTGATGTGAGTAAGCTCAGAGGCAGGAAATTCCAGGCAGCCTGGAATGTGCTGCACAAGAGCCGCCATTGGTCAGAACTGATGTACGCATGTGTGAATGAGCCATGTGCAAAGTCAGGCTGGGACTGGCTCACAGGGCCTCACTGCCCACAGAGTCCCCTGCCCTTGGTGTGTGCTGGTGGAGACCTATTGCACATTTTTAGAACCAGAGAGCTGTGAGTTAGTAATGCTTCAGAGAATTGAGAAGTTGAGCAGATTAGAAGGAAGAGCCAGAGGAAGGGCTTACTTTTTCTAGGGCTTTCTTAGGCAGAAACAGGCCCTCTTGGATGTTTCTTCAAGGAGAACCTCACTCAGTGGTGACAGTACATCTTTATGGGGTTTTAAAAAATCTTCCTCTTGTCTCATTATTAGAATGATAGTGTGTGAGTGAGAAAATCTGTCTTAAGATCCTATGTCTACCCAGTCCCCAGCATAGGGTGCCTGACAAAGCCACTGAGGAAAGAAGGGGCAGAGTCCTTCCAGGGGCAGGGGAAATATCAGAGATGGAAGAGGAGTTTCTGGCAGGAAGGTGAGGCCTGGTACCTGAGTGCCTGCTGGGGAATGTGGAAGGGGTGTCATCTTTGAGGCAGCAGTGGAGGGGAAAGCTGGTGAGATCACAAGAATTTGTTGACAGGGGCCTGGGAACAACTGCATGAAGTGGAGGGAGCCCCATGTGCTGGCCTTGGAGTGACGCTCACAGTTCAGCCACTGTATCTTCTGTCTTGAGGACAGGGGTTACAAAGGAAAGAGTATTTTAAGGAACCTTTCTTTTTGTTGAAATTTCAGAAGGGCAGTTCTTGCATTCTCTTTTTACAGTTAATAACAAAAAAAGAAGTGTTTTTCAAATTCAGAATCTTTCTGAGTGGCCATCATAGCTTGTTTGTCAGAGTACCGATCCTCCCTGACCTAGGAGTTACGTCCTAATAAACCCATGGTGAGTTGAAAGTATCCTGAGTTACAAATGCATTCAGTCCATCTAACCTCCTGAACACCTTGGCTCAGCAGCACCACCTGCCAAGTGTGGTTGGTCCCTGGTGTTGCTGCTCACTACTGTTGCCCCCGAGTATCACAAGAGATAATTGTATGACCTGGAAAAACTGGAAATGGTTAAAATTTAAAGTACAGTTTCCACTGAATGCCAGATGGCTTTTATACCATTGTAAAGTCAAAAAATGGCTAAGTTGAACTATTATAAGTTGTGGACTGACTGTATTAGGAAGAACTAGTACCTGCTAAGGGAGGGAATGTAATTTTTCTCTTTTTGGATGAAATTGGTGAACATGTGGGGGCAGCTTTCACCTGTCACTGGTATTCATTTGTGACTTTTAAGAACAAATAAGCAGTTGTTACAAAGTTCAACGGGCAGTTCCTTTAAAACCACTGCTGCCAGTACAGGAATGGACACTAGTGTGAAAGCAAGACGTGTGTAAATCACTTAACGTTAGTGGTAAAATTATTGTGAATTAGTGAGCGACTTACTATCCAGAGGAGTAAGAGGTCATATGCTTTGGGGGAAGTAATGATTAACCAGGATTTCCACTTGCAGTGATGGCGAGTGATTGTAGTGTCATTTTGGCATCTTCAGGTCTCATAGTCTGATTGCTTTTATATAGATTGCTTGCTTTCTTAGAACTACACAGTGATACTGTTTTCTCAGTGTTTTAGTGTTTTGCAATACTCGTCCAACATGCCCTCAGTTACTCAGTGTTTTTAAAAGCAAGATGCTTCTTACTGCTAATTTCAGATTTTAAAATATAATTGAGGCAGTAGACTTGAAGCCTGCTGCACATCTGAATCCAGGGAGCTTTCTAAGTGGCAGAAGCCCCAGGCCCACTCAGATCACCACATCGGAATCTCCAGGGTTAGAGCCCATGAGTTGGCAGTGCAGACCCACAAGCTGGCCAGAATTCATTGCTTGCACAGCAGATATGGTCCACTCTGGTGGAGCTGTTGCTGTGTACTCCCAGGACTGGCATAGTGATACACACTATGACAGATTGTCGCTTGGATTTGTCAAATCTAACGATGAAAGGAGGCCCCTGCTTTTTTAAACTAATTTTTAAGTCCTTGTCGTACATTCAGGAAATGTCACATTAATACCTCTAGAACTTTTTTTTTTTTTTTGGCAGTACTAGGGATTGAACCCAGGAACACTTTATCACTGAGCTACATCCCCATACCTCCTTCCTTTTTTAAAAAAAAGTCAAGGCAGTGTCTTAAGATGCTGAAGCTGGCCTTGAACTTGCGATCCTTCTGTGTCATCTTCCTGAGTTTCTGGGATTGCAGGTGTGTGCCACCAGGCCCAGTTGTAAACCTTTTAAGTATGATGGGGGAGCTGGGATGGTGATGTTCCCTATACCTGTAAGCACCATTCTTTAGAAGGTGGGCACCTTAGTTGATCAGTTATTTGATACATTTGTTGGTCTTGTGCCACTGGAGAGAATAAACCGTGTGGTCCTGTTTACCTATGTTTGTTCTGGATCTGAAGAGGTGGGGACAGGGTAAGGTTAGGGAATGACTTGTGGGGTGCCTTTGGGGTGTATACTGAGTGGGCCTCCCAGTGATTCCCCTAGAGTGCAGGTGACACTGCTCTGTGCTGCTGTATCGCTGTGTTGGCTATAAAGAAGGCCTTCATTTCTCTCTCAATTATGCAAACACGGGTATCTTTCAGGAAATAGATGAGCTGTGCTAATTCAGTTTGGATAGGTACCACATTTAGAATCGCTGCTCAAAAGTCAGCCGTCGAAGTGATTCTGCCTTAGACGAGTTAGGCTGATCTACTTGTTAACATTTTCAGTCAACTTGAATCTTGAGCAAGGCCACCATAGTAACAAGGGGTTCAGCCATCTTTTCTCAAACTTGGCATCAAGTTCTGGCTTATTATTGGCTAGCATATTTGCACATGATAATCTTTCTTTAAATTAAACCGCTTTCATTCAAATAAATCCATTTATAAAGAAAAGCTTGCTAGAGCCCTAAAGTGTGTTGACCATAAAAGATAGTAAATGTAAAACAGAGTGAAAGATGACCATAGGCTCCCGTGCTGATGCCCATGCTGGTGCTGGCTCGCAGCAGAGTGGCCACAGCAAGTGTCATCCACGCACAGGGTGCTGCTGCTATAGGAGCTGGAAGAGATTCGGAAAGGGAGAAAGCTGCACTTGTGATTTAATGCTATTAATGTTGGGAAGTGACACCTACTCCATGTTTTGGGAAAAACCAGTTTACAGTGTTGGACTTGACTTCTTAGATATCAAAGGAAAGACTACAAAGACCAAGCGTAGCACTCAGAAGTCGAATTGTAGAATCCCTTGTTGATCTGCAAAAAGAATCTCAGAAGACAAATACCATTGTCATTCGTTGTTGCCATTGTTGCCGTTACACATTGAGCCACTATGGAGCCACTACTAGTCACTATAAGTAGCCTGTTGACGAAGTCTATTGATGAAGCCTCAGTGTGGGACGTCTGCCCCTCAGACCTCCGTTCACAAAGGGAGGTGTCATAAATCAGGCTTTTTCATTAACTGTGTAAAAGTGGCTTTAGCAGAAACCCTTGCTGCGATCTTGTCGCTTTCTCCACATACCGACATTGTGAACCTTCTTAGATGAAGAGCTGCACATGCGTTGCTTGGACTTAATGTCCCTTGACGTGCACTGAGGTGCTTTGGAGTCTTTGAGATGCCAGCATAAATTGTATTTGTGAAAATGTCCTTTTCATCTGAGAATGAGTAAATTACTTGTGAGAAATCACACATGCTTTTTTGAGCTAATTAATTGTTTTCAAAGGATGTTAGTGTAAGGACAAAAAGAGGCCTACTCTGAGAGAGCTGGTGGGTGGGCTGGTGCTGGCTGGGGTGCTGCTCCTCACTGTTGACAGCTTTTCTCTTGGTTGTGACCAGCAGTCACCATTGTATATAACTAAGGTACTTTGGGTCACACAGCCAAGGTTGTGCTATTTAATAAAGGACACAGGACTCTTCTTTTGCCATCTGATGGCCCTAGATATGGAAAATAACAGCTTAACCTTATTTATTGAATAAGTTATTTTATTTAACATTTTGGTAACTATTTCTGAATGAAAAAATTTTGTTTCTTTGAAATGTGGTAGATTTGGCCACTAAATTTGTAGAATCTGAGTCTTTTTCTACTTTGAAATTTTCAGTGATAATTAATCTTTTTAGGAGTAGCACTCATTTAAAAATCCACAGACTAATGATACATTTTAATAGTACTTGATGATCTATAAAACTTTTTGCACGTATTACTTCATTTCCTTTTCTTAGCGGCCCACTGAGTGAATTTTATTCCTAGTTTACAGATGAAAGTTCTAAATAAGATCTCGCTTACACAGATAAAACATACCAGGCCACGTTTTCTGGCTATTTCTCTTGCACATAATGAGGATTGTGTATAAAAAGGATGGCTAGAGTTAAAAGAAAGTCTAGAGAAGATATAATGAATTCCACATGTCACCAAACTACCAGGGGACAGATGTTCTAGTTCAGGTAGAATTTTTAAGTTTGCTCAGAGTAGCTGGAAGATCAGCACTGTGGACCCCTGATGTTACATCAGAGGGAACATTTAGTAATTTGAAGATGTAACGGTAGTAGGTAGATGTTTGGATCAGCATAGTCATTGTATTTCTCTTCTGCCTGTTCTGCTTTATTAAACCCCAAATCGCAGCAGCTCTTCAAAGCCAAGCCAAGCTCCTCCTCCTTTCTTGTATGGGCCTCATTATATTTTGTAGAGACTTGGTCAGCGTATTTATTTCTGCGGTCAGAATAAAAACTGAAACTTGTTACAGAGAAGTAAGTACTTGGCTCTCTTGCTTCAGAGACGCATGCCAGGCCCTCCTCCAAGCAGTCAGAGGATGAGCCAGGGCTGGAGCTAGCCAGAATGTGCACATCAAAATATGAGTGACGTCAAGATGAACCTTAGGTTAACTCTCAAAGGAAACTCACTCAGGTTGCTGGTTTGACCTAAACTTTTTTTGTCACTTAGTAACATGATGTAAAATAAATACAGTGAATTTTTTTTTTTTTAACCACAAGCTGAATAAGTGCTAATGAGCTTTTTCAAATTATTTCAGCAGCATCAGATAAAGGACTATTTATTCTCTCTCCAGCTAACATATTTTGGTGTCTTTTTTCCTTAGTTGTAAAGGAAGCGGGGTACTTTAAACTGTTGTTACTTACACCATTTGTAGCAGCAACATTTTAATTTGTAGTTATAAATGTATTGGTTTTTCCATTTATTGATACCTATGCCTTTATTAATGTTTTTACCTTTGGGTTTACTGTTAAAGAAACTAAACAGATCAGTAGGAATGTTATTCATGCATTTAACAAATATTTATTGGACACCTATTATGTGCCAGGCATTTCTCTTCACTCAACTATAAAAGCATTGTTTCTTATTTCATTCAGTTTGTATTCTGATTGGGGAGGGTGGAGAAAGGTGAAATAAGATTATTTCAAGTAGGGATACATGCTGGGAATAATAGAGAGTGCTGGGCAGGCCACTGTAGATATTCAGAGATATATTTCAGAGATAAATTCAGAGGTTTTCTAAAGATTGTAGGGGTAGGAAATAATTCCTGCAGTGATTCCAAGTTTGGGGGGTCATTGATTCTTTGTAACTATTTATTTGTTTTGTTTCATTTTCAATGAAAGAGTGATCAAGTCATAAAAACCAGGAAACAAAAGAGAATGTGCTCATTTTCCTGAGACTTCTCATGTCCTCATAGAGGAACAAGAATTTATTCAGGGACGGGGGTGTAGCTCACTTGCCTGCCATGTCCAAAGCCCTGGTTGGATCCCCAGCTCCACCAGAGTACAAGAATTTATTGATTCAGCTGGGCATGGTGGCACACACCTGTAATCCCAGTGGTTTAAGGGGTAGAGGCAGGAGGATCGAAAGTTTGAGGCCAGCCTCAGCAAGTTATCAAGGCCCTACGCAACTCAGTGAGACCCTGTCTCTAAATAAAATATTAAAAAGGGCTGGGATGTGGCTCAGTGGTTGAGTGCCCCTGGGTTCAATCCCGGTCCCCCTGCCAAAAAAGAATTTGATTCAAAACAGAGATCTCACATATCTTGGTTTGTCTTTAATTATTGAAGTTTATAAGGTACATTGTAAAAGACAATTAGCCAACAAAGATACATATGCAATCAGAATAAACTGAGCTCCTCCATCTTGCTTTTCAGGGGATGGTTGGACATATCTACATTCTTAGAACTGGCACTAGGACCCTAGTAAAATGTTGTGTGCCTGTATACTCCCCCCCGCCCCGCCCCTTACACACATGAAAAGCTAATCTGTTACGAGCTTCCCTTTGTCACTGAATCTGCCGTACTGTCACTTGTGCCTGTTGTTCTGATTTATCAATGTATGTGAAGCTGACCAGTCCTCTGCCCGTGGACATGGAGACTGTCAGTGCTGCATTTCTCTACACAGTGCTTTTAGAATTCTTCCTACTTTGGGAATGTCTGTCCTTATTTCAGCCCATTGATTCTCCTCGTGGAGGGTAGTCACAGCTGCCCACCAGGTTTGTACTATTATGACTTAATGAACTGCTTCTATATCTCAGAGTATCAGAGTATTTGGAATAAACAATGTAATTTTTTTTTCCTGCTACCAGGGATTGAACCCAGGGGCGCTCAACCACTGAGCCACATTCCCAGCCCTTTTTTTTATATTTTATTTTGAGACAGGGTCTCACCGAGTTGATTGGGGCCTCACTAAGTTGCTGAGGTTGGCTTTGAACTTGAAATCCTCCTGTCTCAGCCTCCTAAGCCATTGGGATTACAGGCGCACACCACCACACCTGGCTAAATATATGCAATTTTTGTCATTCATATGAAAGGGAGAATACTTGGAATTCTTTTTTTTTAAGGCAGGCTATATAAGAATTACATAGCAAGTTAATTTTATACACACACATTCAGATTTATATTTGTACACCCTCATATGTATCTGCATTGTTAATATTCACCAGGGCCAGTTTTGACTTGTCTACTATAACACATAGAATCATTAGCTGTTACAGGATGGCTGTGCTTTGGATTGTAAAGTGGACATTCTGAATAAAAATCCACATTTTTGTTATATTTACTAAAAAATGTTTTTCCTGATAATCATTTCACAAGACTCGATTTGTGTGTTGACGTTGAAAGCACACACCTGCTCTTTGAACCCTGGTAAGCTGTGGTCTTAACTTCTGACCAGAAGAGGGAGTATCTCCCGCGTCTCTGTGCTGAAGCACCTACTACCTGGCTGGAATAACACCCCATTAACACATTCATCAATACACATGCTGATTCAGACCTAGGAAACACCCTGCTCCAGGGCTGGGGGCTGCGGCTCAATCCAGCTGCTTTTCTCCCTGTTTCACATTGTGTGCTTAGAAATCTTAGTCTTTAGGTTTACTTCTATATTTGTTTTTAAAACAACAGTTCTCAAAACAAATCTCAGAATAATTTTATACATTTTTTACCTAATGTGTTTGAAAGTTTAAGAAATATAAAGATCAGAGAAGGTAATTATCTCAATATAAAATAAGTTCAAAACCAATCAGTATGTCCCTAATTGCACATGATAGAGTTCTTTACCCTTCAGGTCCAAAATAACTTCGGGATGAAACTTGTCTCACTGCCTCTTATACTTAGTATTTTCAATAGAATGTTAGAACTCTTAATATTCAAGATTCGTGAGAGCTTTAGAAAGTTAAGATGTTGTTTTGCCAGTAGTTAATCCGCCTTTCTTCTCTGTGATTCTATGTGGTATTCGAATCTCCGTCTGCTTAGCCAAACAAATGAAATGAGTGACATAATTTCATGCTTCATAAATTTTTCTTCCACTGCTTTCACTGAATTTTGCAATAAAAATTACTAAACCACTTTCATTATAGATGTTTTTATTGGCACATAAGTATATTAAGTACATGTGCTCATATATTTTTACATAAGTACACAAGTGTAATCATCACAAACATGCTATTTTGGGTACAGCCTACACTTATTTCATTGGCTCTTTCTGCCTCCCCGCCTTCTCCAACTGCTGTAGTCCCCTCTGTAAATCCTAACTGCATTCTGAGTTAGTGCATAACCCCGTGTGCAGCCTTGCACATTTCCCCATGCTCATAGGCACAGAGTCACGAGTTTTTGTTAGTAGGGGCTTTTCATGATAGTGTCATGAAACAGATCCTGTGATGCACACTCTGTCCCCGTAGTCAGCTGTACTTCATGGAAGGCACTCACACACCAGGATACCAGTAACCCCGTCTTCTAATGGCTGCCTGCTGATCAAAGGTGCGGCTGTGCGGCGGCTTCCCCTCTGTGGACATGGCTTTGTTTCTTGCCTTTTGACCCCGTGACAGAGCAACTGTACCACTCTGGTACCTATACCCGTAACTGCTGGTGGCTTTGTTCATGTTGGGATACGTCATAGGACGGAATTTCTGGCCCATGAGGATGGTCCCTGCATCGTTCCTAGCTGCTGCTGGATTGCTTCAGAAAAACTGTAGTGCTTTAGAGCTCTCCCAGCTGTATGAGAAAGGATCGCCACCAGAAGCAGGTGTTGTGTGGACTTTTCCAAACTTCCACTCGTTTCTAAGACCTTACAGTGTTCCTTATACATATATACACATGCAAATATCATCAATTCTTACTTGGAAGGAAATTTTTCAGTATTCTAAAACAGGGTAATATGAAGTGATAGGAGGAAAAGAAGCATTTTTTAAAATATTCACTTGAATAATGACAGGAAATTTCCCTGGCATCTATGGGAAATTTCTGTTTCATTTGTATGGGATATACATTAGAGAAGAAACCTAGTTCTCAAGCCAGTTTTCATCTGCAAAACGTGTAGCCTCCTAAAGGATAACCATTTTGGATGAGATTAATCGTGGGGCTAAGAGAAAAACTGTTGCCAGTCTTGTTTCACACCTCTGTTGCTTGCATTTGGTGTCATTGGTCATCTTTTCAGTGTTCAATATGTGTATCAAATAATGACTGGACTGAGGTCAAACCGTGGTTTACACAAAGCCAGTGGAGATCAAGTCATGAGGGTCTGTTCCGTTTGCCTGCCTTATACATGAAGTGTGGCTGAGGCCCGAAGACCAGGTGGTGCCAGCCAGAGGAAGGCTGCTATGTAGTGGCCCCCGCCCCCACCCAGGTGAATGGTCCCGCTTCAGCCCCATCTCCTGCCTCTCCTGATCCAGCGCAAGCGCTTCATGAGGCCCGGATGATAGCATGGCAGCATTTCTTGGCAAAGCTAATCCGATTCTGGACAGCAGGCTCCCGGGTCCTCAGATGAATGAATTGCTCGGTATTTCCAAGTTTGAGAATACTTTCTTCCCCTTTCAAGTGCTCCTTGGCAGCAGGTGAGGAATGTTAAAGCTCCTGTAAGTGCCAATTAAGGCCAATTATAACTCGCCCAGCCTGCCGACAGTGGAGTGGAGTTCGTGGAGGCCGGCACTCCTGTAAAATGGAGAACTGGCTGCCCTCGGTGACAGGGACGCTTGATAACTGCCAACAGCTTGGTCTGCTGCCCTGCAGAACCCAGAGTGTTGTTGTCTTCTCAGGGATTTAGACTGAAATCCCAAGATCTGTGAGGGACTTGATT
Source organism: Marmota marmota marmota (assembly GCF_001458135.2). NCBI lineage: Eukaryota > Metazoa > Chordata > Mammalia > Rodentia > Sciuridae > Marmota > Marmota marmota. The sequence goes on from NW_025999941.1 coordinate 16,794,139, forward strand.
GATTTCTGTAACAAATCTCTTTCCCTGTCTTGCTCTCTCTTTTCTCTTCAAATGATGTCCGTGCACCCTCTGGTTTCCCCTGGGGTGTGCTCACAGTTGCTGGTGTGTATTGAACATTTAAGATGTGCTGGGCATTGCATTACATACATTAGCTCATGGACTCCCCACCCAAGTCCTGTGGGAGGAGGCAGTGTCACCTGCCAGGTGAGGACGAAGTCTCTCTCTTACCCAAGGCTAGAAGGCTGCCTGCACCCCCTCTACCCACACCCTCACTGCCCACGGGGCCTGCGGTGTAAGTGTGCTCACAGAAGAACTTTATCAGTTCTGGACTCCCTTCACACCTGAGTAAAGCTGATGTGTGGGTGCCATCCAAACTAGAGCAGATTCATGTTGTTCTTGCTCTCTAAAGCATGGATGTTGCTGTATTAAAATTATATTTTAATTAATATTATTGTTTTCTTAGGAAAAAAGAAATAGGACCATATTCCCAGACCTAGAAACTTAAATATAAGCATCATGAGATTTAATATCAAAATAAACTTTATTTGGATAGGATGCTGGAAAATGACTTAAAGAACTTAGGAATAATGCTTTCCAAGCAGAACAAAGCAGTATTTGTTCAGTTTATTCAGAGCATTGAAAGACATATGTGGGTGTTGAAAACCTTAATCTGAGCTTTATTCCCAGTTTTTGCATATTTGTATATATTCTCAGTGGATTAAACTGTATTTTCCTGACCTACCATTCATCCCCTTTCCGATGCTGGCAGCTGGCATTAAAAAAAAAAAAAAAATGAATTCACGTGACTTCTGTGTTGCTCATGTGGAATTAAATGTATATGTTTGTAGCATTTAGGAACATCTGCTGAAATTCACCCTGGTTTTCATCAGGGTTACACACAGAAAGACTTCATCCCCAGAACTCTCACTGATGGGCCGGTTCTTGGGCCCCTCCCCCTGATCCCAGTACTATGACCATGAACATTAGAATGGCAAGCATTTGTGCCACAGGGCCAGAAAGGACTCTGTTGGTGGCCAAGTGCGATGGACACAGTGATGTGAACTGAGACTGAGCCCGAGAAAGGTCCTCCTAGTGCACGGCTGTTCTGCAGCTGGCAACGTCAAGGAGATCCCTTGGCTGCCACCTTGGGCAAGGCAGGGAGGCAGTGGACAGTACTAAGACCTGGAACATTCAGGCCACACATGGAAAACCAGCGAATTCACCTGAAGTCCCTATTTTTACTGATTAACTTTTGAAAAGATTTGGGACAAGTATCCTCATGCAGTGCTTCTGAGGTCTACTGAGGCTTATCCTTTCTGCTCTTCAGTGTCTTTTCAAGGCCACCTTGGTTTTGGAGTGGATGACTATGGCTGTTAAGAAACGTGACTTTTTTTTTTTTTAAATAGTAGGTTTCAGAAAAATCCCTGGATCTGATATCATGTCATGATTGGAATCTGAATGTAAACATAATGAAGAATTGTGGCTACCATTAGGTTAGCCTGTTTAGAATTTGTGTCTTGTCTCATAGTGCCATTTCTCATGTCTTGGATCTCTTTCCTACCTTTTCCTGGCTCCACATCATTTCCATGCATGTGATTCTTGACTTTTGACAAATATTCTCTGTAGGGTGATGATGGGATTCTCTAATTTTTCCCCCACTTCTTTTCACACTTAAATTTGTTTATTCTGATCTCTCAGGTATCTGAACCATCATTAACATAAAACTCAGATCAGTTGGCAGTTTTTTTCCCCTTGTCTGTTTGACAGTAAGATTTGTTGATTCACAAGAGGGGGAATAGTCATGGGGGTGGGTATAATAGGGCTGAGATAGGCAGACAGCCAGACCAGTAAACAAAGAGCCACTTGGGAAATTTTTTGGATTGAAAGTATAGAAGGTCCCCAGCTTTAGTGGTCCAGTGATTGAACACCAAGCTCAAGGCAGTTGGCAGCATTTGAAATTAGGCATATTTTGAAAGTATGCAGAGAAAATGGGTCAAGATTTTTGTTACTAGATTTAGAAAAGCATGCATGGGTATAAGAAACTTTTTTAAAGTGTAGTAATTATAGATAGTATAAGGGAAATAAAACATGGAGAAAGACTACTATTTATAGAAATATTTTAACTTTAAAAACCTGTAACTCTAGCAAAGCTTAAAACTGTAGGTTTTATGATTAATCATGTAAAATTTCTAATATACCTGTCAATAGCAGTGTCACTTTAAAAGCATTTGGGAAAATTAGGGTGTGAGTAATTTACATTTTAGCAGGTTAGATTTGTAAATTCCATCTTCTCCAGTTCTGGCAGTTGCCTTTCAAATAGAAGGATTAATTTACACTGGCCGGGACGCCTTGTATGACCATATTAGATGAAATTAGACTCCACCCCCTGTTTTCTGTTGATCTGCCAGGACCTTTGTAATTCAAGTGCTTTTTACAGTAGTAGCAAATGTTACATAAGCCCAAACATGGAGCATATTTGGAGTTGGTGGGCAGCCCCGAATCATGATGCAGATCTGCGGTAACGAGTGTGCAATGAGGCACAGCCCAGTTCTGTGAATGGAAGGTAACAGGACGCCTCCCCAGTGCAGCCCTTCCTCTGCGCAGGAGCTGAAAGCTCTGCTGGGTAAGTTTGCCGAGGCAGTTTTCTGAGGCTGGACTTGGCGCAGGGCCCAGTCCTGGAGGAGTGTGTGGAAGGTGGGTTAGGTCTTCACTAACACGACATAGGGCCGCAGAGGGCCTCCTGGTGTGTCCTGCCCTGCCTGCAGGCCCCGAGGGCTGCACTGCTAAGTGGTGGCGGGAGGGAGTTCTGCAGAGCCCCGAGATCAGAGTGGGTAATCGCAGCAAGAGGGATTAGCTGCTGCAAGCTGTCCACAGGAGCCATTCTGAAATGTCATTTGAGCGATCTGGCCAAAGTTCAAACGCAGACAAAGTCGAGTTTGCTATTAACTCCAACAAAATGCTGAGGTTTGCACCCAACGGTTCCCGTATCTCGAAACAGGGAGAGCATTGGTTACAGTGCCCTCTTTAAAAAAAAAAAAAAAAAAATGGAGGAACGTTGTAACACGCTTTAACGCGTTAACTGTTTTTTTTTTTTTTCCTTTTTCTAATCTTACTTGTGGTGAGTGAGGTTTCATGACAGGCAGGCAGTTCACAGTTTCCTGTAGAATGTGTTTGAAAGCTGTTTTGTCAGATACTTCAAATCCACAGCAAAGTTTCAAACAGAACACTGTGTCAAGAGGAAGAACAACTTCAAAATACAAACAGTCACCCTGGGAAGTCATTCAGTAACTTAAATTGAGTGTATAAAAATTTAATTATGCACTGACTGCCAGAAAAGACTTTTTTTCCGTTGTGGTGTTAAGGTAGCCAGCAAAGCTGAACTGGTTCTTCCCTACCTCTTGCCTGTCTTTACGCAGGAAGTGAGGGGACAACCGAGTTCTTGAATTTTCACTGGATTCAAATTTCATGGCTTCTGCAGTAATCAGATGGACTGGGTGGTTTTAATTGAGGTTGAGACTTTATTCCCAGTTGTAGGATTGAAACTACAAATAGATCTTACACCTTCAGCCAGATTGCTATTGTTGATGATTTTTTCTAAAAACTCTTGTCAGGAAGTTTTGGTTTTGCTGTTTCTGGTTTCATTTTTGCATATCACTTCTGGTGTTTTATTTGTTCACAGCCCCAGCCTGAAGGTGGAACAGATACTGTTTCTCTCTTCAGAAAAAGAAAAAGTAAACTGTGTTGCAAACTCATTGAAAACATAAGTGTAGTTAAGTAGCTAATAATGATTCATTCGTTCCTTACTATGGTATGCTTAAGCATAAGTCTCTCGGGCTTTGTGAGCTTTCTGTGACTGCCGTGTTTGGGATCTTCCAGATCTTCCCTCCTTTCATCCAGAATAAGTTAAATGGAAAGGGTACAAACTAGGGGAGTCAGCCGTGGAGATGGTGACTGAGCACAGCACTTCAACAGACAGTGCTGTCTTTCCTTTGCACCTTGGAGTTGCTGCTCTTCCTTGACCTGGGAAGATGGGACTCCCTGTTGAGGTTCCTACACAGAAGTTTATTTAACAAACAAACAAAACCAAGAAAACTCTAATTTTGAGTTTTATTAGATTTTTTTTTATTCTGTTACTCCCTGCATGTGTAAAAGTTGGGAGTGGTAAAAGCAGTTTGTTTTTTAATTCTCTTTTTGCATTTTGATGATAGCTCTGTTATCATTCATTTGGGAAAAACTGTGACCCAGACCCAAAATGGGACCACAGAGATGCTTATGTAAGAATGGAATATGATTCATGCTTGAATTGCACATGGTATAGCAATGTTGTGTTGTTGAATTTTTGAGGCACTTTTTCCTTTAAAAGATAAAGGACTAAATCAAGAGATCAAGCGTAGCCAAAGAGTGATGGATTTTTAGGGTTCTCCCCCGCCCCTTCTTCACATGTGGTTCCTGAGGACTAGAAACATTGCAAGTGCATGGCCCTGTGGGAGGGAGAGAGAGAGAGAGGTGGCTCTTACAAATAACGTGCATCACCCGGTGAGGTCATGTTTGTTTCAGGCAGGGTGATTTGTTGCTGTTCTGTGTCATTGTCATTTGGGTAACACTGTGCTTCCTGAGGACAGCAGGGAGAAGTCCTCCTGGCTGTTAGGAAAGTACAAGTGTCAGCCAGCTTCTGCATGGCCTGGTGTCTGTACTCAGAATCTGTGACTCCAGGACCACAGAGGTGGCATGAGAAGTTGGGTGGCTGTGTTTTGTTCAGAGCAGTGGCAGCTCTCCCCCACCCCCAAAAGTGTGTGGGGGGGGGGAGAGGGAGGGAAGGAGAGGGAGGGAGCATGAGCAGGGAGAGGATGCAGATGATAGCCCTTGTGCAGGTCTGCACCATGAGCAGGATTGCAGGAGTTTAGGAAGGGCGCCCAGCAGGAAACCAGCTGGCTACCAGACAGTCCAGTTTTCCTTGGGAAGAGCCATCTTCTGGCAGCGATTCTGCCGAAGAGGTGCTGCCCCGACAGCCAGAGTGGTCAACTGTTACAACCCTTCTTTGTCTCTGCCCTTCCATCCCTGTCAGAGAAGCCCTTGGATGCCTTTGAAAGGGCTTTTACAAATGCTTGCAAAGAGCTACAAGTTAGGCAGGCAGAGGAGGAATACCCCCGAGATATGCAGTAAGGTTTTTCATATTTCTCACATACTTGAAAGTGGAGTTCAGAAAGAACAAGTCCTCTTGGGAAGAATTCCTGGCAAGAAGATTATTTGAAGTTGCCATATTTCTGCTCCTTTCTTAGCAACATTATTTACAGTCTGTTCACGCCTGGCCCTTCCCCCACTGGAGTGGAGTCTTTCTCCCTTGTAATCTGCCCTTTGTGATCTGTCCCTTTCATGCAGCCAGTGTGAATGGGTGTGCTGCAGTGCTGCCCAGCCCAGAGCCGGGAAATGCCAAGAGACCCCAATACTTCAGTGGGGCCTTTATTTCCGTCATAAAGCACTGACTTGAAGGGCTTGATAATTTGATTATAGACCTTTAGCGAAAAGTTGTTTCAAGTGGCCCAAGTGCTGTAAATGACTCTCTCCTGCACTTTCCTCTTACGTTTTAATTTAAAAGCACCTCTGCATCGGGGAAGGACAAGTGCATTTGGCAGAGGTAGCAGTGGGAGACTCATTTGTTAGGGCAGCCAGTGCTGAAATCGTCCTTTTCAGTGGAGCCTCTCTAGTGGAAGTGATGCCGAGTGCTTTGTGGCGAAGGCTCTTTTCTCAGTGTTTTCAGTGCCTTTTGTAACCCTCCTCAGCCAGTGGTGCTGCCTTCTGCTGGCCCCACTCTTGGCTAATTGTCCTTTGAGGTCAGCTCTGGATTCCCCAACTCCAGATGTACATGTCCCTGGGACAGTCCTGCCCATGTGCTTCCTTTTCAGCAATTAGGCAATACCTGGCTGTCTCTAGAGTAGTCTAGTCAAGTGCCTGGAGAACCCAGAGGAAAGGGATCAAAGGAAAAGCAGATGTGGAGTTAAGAAGAGCCTCTGACAACCAAGAGTGCAGGAGGACCATGTTGCTGGTCTGGCACACTAGTGCTGCTGCTTGAGAGTCAGAACATGTGCAGGGAGAGCTGGCAGTGACCAAAGTAGCTAGAAGGTGTTCATTGCTTCATGTCCCTGTCTGGGCTCATGGTATGACTTTAAGTGTTATACCAAGGATCTTTTAATAGTTATTGGGAAGATACATATGTTATCTCCTTCATCGGGCCCAGAGTCAGTGTTTCACGGATATCATTGCTCAGACCAGTACTAAATTGGCGTCTACTCAGCCACTATATTTACTTAGCAAATTGGGTAAATAACAGTCCAGATTTTAAGTTGATATTGCTAAAAGCTCTGAATAATAATTCAGTTGTGAATGACAAAAGTTAGCACAAATTGATGTGTAAAAAGAAGTGCTGGAAATTATATAAATAGAAGAAGGGTCTTGATTTGTCATCTCTTCCAGGTCCTGATCTAGATGTTTCTAAGTAGTCATTCTCCCATGAGAGACACATGATGCTAATTGACACCTCACAAGTTTGGCAGCCTGAAACAGAAGCATAACAGTTGAGTTGATCGGGAGCTGTATGATAGCATAAAGTTATTTTTCATCTTGGACATAAACAGTTTGATTCCTTCACCTTAATGAATGATCCCAAGTTTCTGAACTGAGTTTTTGATAAGCACATTGTGACTTGGTAAGCCTGACCAAACAAACAATCTGTGCGTATTTACCTGTGTTTTGCATTTTATAGCCATGAAAGCTTGATTATCGAAAGTCTTTGCTTTACATTGGAGTGATTGTGGGGTGTTTTGGAAATGGGGCTATCAGAGACTGCATGAAATTATACATTCTTTGAGGCATAAATTGTCATTTTTCCTAAAGCCTTTCTGTATACAGAGTGCACACTGTTTAAACCTACCTGACTGAATCTATCCCAAGGTATGAATTTCATTCAAAGAAAATTGTGGGTTATAAGAATTGTTACTTTGATAATCTGCCTAAGATTTCTACCCTTGGATCCACAAACTGAATTGGAGACTTAATCCTTACCTTGTTGCATTCTAAACCTGCAGTCTGCCCATCCTTCCCTTCATACTAGGGATTGAACCCTGGGGCTCTACCACCCAGCCCTTTTTTATTTTCATTTTGAGATGGTCCTCCTAAGTTATCCAGGCTGGCCTCAAAAATAAAATCCTCTTGCCTCACTTTTCCGAATAACTGGGATTACAGGCATGCGCCACCATGCTCTCACTGCCTGCGGTTCTTTCTGAATGTTTCCTGAGCTCTGTCAGGAAAATAAGGTGACTTTCAACTTAAGTTAATTTAAGCTAAAATTAATTTTTTTTTTTTTTTTTTAACAGCATTGGGGATTGAATCCCCGTGGGCACTCTACCACTGAGCTATATCCCTAGCCCCACTCCCTTTTATTTAAGGCGGAGTCTACCAAGTTGCTCTGACTGGCCTTGAACTTGTAACTTTTGATCCTCCTGCCTCAGGCTCCCAAGTCACTGGGATTAGAGGCGTGTACCACACACCTAGTTTGATTATCCTTAACAGATTCTAAAAGTTGTTCCCCTGAACTCCGAGAAGAGCTTAGTATAGAGTTTCCAATTTACAGTGATTCAGTTTAGGATTTTTCAGATTTACAGTGGTGTGAAGACAATGTATATTCAGTAAAACCACACTTCAGATTTTTAATTTTAATTTTTCCCCCCCTCTGGGCTGGAAATGTGTGATTTCATACTATCAGAGATGGTGGGCAGCACAGGATCCACAGTGTCTAATCAGTGGCTTGATGATCAAGGGAAAATGACCGCTCTCCTGTGGTGTTCTGTAGGTGCATTAATGTGGTTTTGACTTATGTTTTCAATTTATTGTGGGTAAATTATTGTGAAGTAATCCCATTGTAAGTTGAGGAACATCTGTATCTTTCTGGAGTGACATAAAAATATATAAACAAAACCCTTACCACACTGGAGAAGAGTGAACTTGGAATAGAGAGAGTTTGGTTTGCTCTGATGTGTGTCCTGCCTGCTTTAGTAATCAGGAGGAATGACAAGTATTTTTATGTCTAAAGGAATGGAGTGTAACTAGTATCAACTGGAGGAACTCTGGGCCTCTGTAGCAGTCCCTGCTGTGATCCCGGTACCTCCTCCCCAGTAGCCCTGTGAGGTAGGCTTGGCAGGTGTGGACACTGCCTGGAGTCAGGCAGCTGTTTGAATCACCCAGGCAGAGCAGATATTTGGCTCACATGTCTCCACCTCCAAAGTTCTTGTCTTTTTCAGTGAGCTTAAATAATTTTTTTAAGTTAACTGTTTTTATTTTTCTTTGGATTCTACTCAGCTGTTTAGTAGCACAGCTCATCTCAAGACTATCCCCAACACACTGAGCTTCTTCTGGGAAGGCAACAGTGAACAGACTGGAAGTATGCGTGATTATGTTGGTTGTGGCATCCTGCTTAACCCTGGAGAACAGGTATATGCTGTCCATGGTCCTTTGCAGAACATGCTCCTCTGAGAAGCACTGGGGGTTGAACCCCCGGGGCACTCTAAGTAAGATAATTCTTTTTGGCCCAGCCAAAAGGCAGCCCTAATTGTTATTTTCTATCAAAATTCATTCTTCAAACCATCTTGGATACTTCAGAAACCAAAAAATGCTAAATTGGTGGACACTCATAGTTGATCTTTAGAATAGCGACTTCTTAAATGGAAAGATGAAATCCAGAACAATTTGGATTTCCCTCAGATTTTGGATCCCACCTCAATTATAGCAACAAATTATCATCCATGAGCTTGTATGTTCAGCCTGTGTGGACTTCAGCAATTAACCTGCGTTTGCTGAGCACCTGGGAAGAAGAGCTTCCTACTGATCTGTGCCCCAGCTTTTACCTTTACTCTCCCTCTGTTGGCCCTGGACTATATATATGGCTTTCTAGTACCCAGCACCATCTAAGAACAGGCGGACCTACTGTGCTGGAGTTGGCCAGCCTTGGAAGAGCTCCCAGCTCTGCCTCTTATCTAGCTGGATGACACTGAGCCGTTGACTCAGTCCTTGAAAGCTTTAGCTTCCTCATCTGGAAAGTGGGAATGATAACAGTACCTACTTTGTTAGAAGGCTGGTCAGGGCTGAGTGAACTAATCCCTGGAAATCCCATCACAGGGCGCCTGGCACATCCTTTCTACTCGGTAAACAGTGGCAGCAGCTGCCACTTTTACTGTTGTTGAAGGTGAGATTTCTCATCAGTTTAGATTATAAAAGAACAGCAAAAGGTTTAATAAGATACAGGAAAAGCTCTCAGAGTAAAAAGAGTTCTGTGGGTTTTCTTATCCATTAGCCCTGCCGCGTGATGCCCACGAGATGGGATAGAGATACCATGCTCATGAATGATAGAGAAGTGTGTTCTGCAAAGGACCATGGACAGCATATACCTGTTCTCTAGGGTTAAGCAGGATGCCACAACTAACATAATCTTTCTCTTTCTTACTATCATGCATGTGTGTGTGTGTGTAGACTCTGTGGCAGGGGGTGGGAGGGTACTGGGAACTGAACCCAGGGCTTCGCACATGCTAGGCAAGAAGTGCACTAAGCCACATCCCCACAGCATCTTATTTTATATTTTGAGACAGGGTCTCAGTAAGTTGCCCAACCTGGCCTTGACCTCTGTGATCCTCTTGCCTCAGTTTCCCAAGTAGCTGTCATTATAGGTGTATGCCACCACACCCAGCAAAATTTCTCTTTTTGTAAAGTATGTATTTGATAATCGTGTCAGCTATGGCCATTTTAGAAATATCAAATAATATATGAAAGTTTTTTTTTTTTTAAATAGACCTATAAGCCTGGGAAGTAGCCAGTTTTAAAAAAGTTTGACACATATCTAGGTTTTTTCCTAAGCATGAATGATAAGTGTTTGAAGTTACAATTTGCTTTGACTCCTTTTTTAAGTTTGTGCCCTGGTTTTAACAGTTGTGCGTTATGAATTATTTTTAGTTGTTTTCAAAGCAATATTTATGACATGAAAAGATCTAATTGTTTGCTTTGCACTTCATTTGGCTTATACCTACCTGGGTGTTAATACTAACGATTAAAAAAAAAAAAAAAACTCAGCGTGAATTCAGAGTAAGAAACTCGGTATTGTTGGCTGCTTTCCATTTTGGAAGACCTACAGAGCGCTCCCCTCCCCTCCCCTGCCCTTGCCTTCAGGCTCGCTGCTCTGTGTGTTCAGGCCACCAGGGGGCGCTGGCTCAGGCTTCCCGCCCCTTTCCCCCCTCCTCTCCCCTCCTCCTCTCCTCTCCTTGCATCTCCCCACCCTGCCCCCCAGGTCTGCTTACCTCTGCATGGCCCCCTCAAGCTGGCACGTGGCTCGCTCTGCCTGCGCCCGCCTGGCTATGGCCTACCCGTCTGAGTCCCTTGCTGGAGCGTTGGCAGCGCCCTCCCGACTCAGGACAGTGTGCTTCCTCTGGGCCACTGCCAGACCCAGAGAGAGGAGCACTTTGACGGCACAGCCGGGACTGCTCGGCAAACCACACTGCAGCCATGCTCAGCATCTGGCCACCACTTTGTCCCCTGAATGTAGGGTCCCCAACCCTACCCGTAAGTCGCCTATTTCTCTTTTAAGCTCAGAATAAACTTTTTTAAAGCTGTAAACCCAGTTTAAAATCTTAAGAAAAATAAGTATCCATACTGAAAGGATAAAGGGAGTCCAACTCAACCGTAATTAAATTTGGTTTTTCTCCTTTGCTCTCTTGTGAGGAGAAAGCCAGATGCTGTCCTTTTCAGAGCAATTTACCAGTTTGTGTTGTGAAGGAACAACTTAATTCAGTAGCATGACAAGGATTTGAGCCGGCACTTCTCAGCCGTAATCTCAGCTACACACACACACACACACACACACAGCCTGTTTTAAGTTTTAGTGAATGAAATGTTCACATGATCTTGGTTTTTAAATAGCTTTCATTTTTGTTGAAGTAGGAATTACAGGGTTTTTTTTAATTGATACATCAACAGACTTTTAACATTAGGAAGCTTTGAGTCTGGATTTTCTAATGCTGAATCCCATACTAAGATTTAATAGGCAAGGAAAGAAGATGTGAACTAAAGAAAATTGAGGCAGGGAATAAGTTCATTGGATTAGACAAAGAGGAATGAAGGGAAGGGAGGGGCATGGGAATAGGACAGAAAATAGAATGAATGGAACAGAACTTTCCCATGTTCCTATGTGAACACCCGACCAGTGAAACTCCACATCATGTCCAACCACAAGAATGGGAAGTTAGACTCCATGTTTGTATATATATAATATGTCAGAATGCACTCTACTATCATGGAATCTAAAAAGAACAAATAAAAAAAAGTAATAGTATAAATAAAAGTTAAAATTTCTTTTAATAGCAAAATAGATAGATAGATAGATAGGTAGATAATGGGGAGTGTGGCCCCTGATGGGAATAGAAAATTGAAAGGACAAGCCTACAGTTGCAGTCAGTTCTGCTATAACACAACATGCATTCCTTAAAACTTACTGCACTGTGCAAAATTGTGCAATAAAAACCACATGAGTCTTATTGGGAAAAATGGGGTTATGGCACAACACTCAAAAACTTCATCAGTGACACATGCAGGAAAAAAAAAGAGGAACATAATGAAAATGGTAGCACAGTCTTACATATAGTAAATAGTCCAAAATACATGAATACTCAGATAAATGTGGCAGTGGACCTTGAAGAGCCTTGGCATTTGCCTGTGGAGTGGCCTGGGCAGGGTTGCCACTCCTGGTGGTAGAGGGAGGTTGTGTGAGACTGGACGGAGAGTTGGGACAGCAGCTGTTCATTGTGAACTGAGATCCATGGTGGGTGTTTGCAGTATGTGCACTGTGTGTCCTGTGTGGCTCCATCAGGCAGGTGTCGTTTCTGCATTGCCCAGTGTTTCTTGCAGACAAAAACAAATGCAAGATTTTGTGGTGGTCAGATTGTTCCTTAATATGTCAATGGCTTTGCCTTCTCAAAACAAGCATGATAGGCGAAGCTGTTTCGGAATTTTATTTAAATATATTTATATATTTTAAATATTTATTTTATAGCTGGACACAATACCTTTATTTCACTCATTTATTTTTTTTATGTGGTGCTGAGGATTGAACCCAGGGTCCCACGCGTGCAAGACGAGCACTCTACCACTGAGCCACAACCCCAGCCCCTCAAGAATATATTAGTACTGCGCTTAAGAGGCTGAAGCAGGAGGATTGAAAATTCAAAGCCAGCCTCTTAGCAACTTAGTGAGGCCCTCAGCAACTCAGTGAGAGACCCTGTTTCTAAATACAATATAAGATAGGGCTGAGATTGTGGCTCAGTGGTTAAGCGTGCCTGAGTTCAATCCCCAGTGCCTCCCCGCCAAAAATATTAATATACCTAACCTTCTGAGCATCTTAATTAGCCACACAGCACAGTGTTCCTTCCTGTCATGATCAGGCTCATGGGGAGCTATGGCTTTCTGGAACTGCCCAATGTCATCCTGACTGTATTGTATATCATGAGCCAAAGAAAAGGTGACAGTTCACAATTCCAAGTTTTCCTGAATGTATATCACTTTTGCACAACCATAGAGTTGAAATATTATAAAATCAAACCATCACAAATTAAGGACTGTGTGCCCACTTGCCCTTAGACACCTGAGATCTCTGATACCCACAGAATAAAACTTCTAAGCCCAGCATTCTAGCTTACAGGGGGTGGGAGGTATCCCCCTCTTTATGCCACAGACAGTATTGTCCAAGGGAACAGTACTCAGGTTGCTTTTTGTGGCTTACCATGGGTAAATATTTAAATTTTAATATTTATTTTAGTGTTTATCAGAAAAACATAGCAAGCTTGTTAAGCCTGTCGTTTCTTGGAGATCTTGCTTTGAGGAACAGCTCTCAGCTGAAGGTGGTGGTGCTCTGCTTTACTCTGGAGCCCATCTGGAATGATAGGAGTTGGGTTCAAGTGGTCTGGGGCAGAGGGGCACTAACTGGTGACCAGATGGTGGGGCCAGGACTGTGAACCATTCTGAAGTCCTGTATGTAGAACTGTCTGGTCCAAGACACCAAGAATGCCTCTATTAGAGACAGAATTAGACCACAGAAGAGGGAAGTATAGCATTGAAAATAAATCTGTTGAGTAAAACAAATAGTATTTTATATGCCTTTGCTGAGGGTAGGAGAACGGTTTGCAGGGGATGGTGGTGTGGAAAGCACTCATTAAGGACACATGGTGGCAGCCCTCTATGTAGTGCCATGTGCTAGGGGTTCCACCAGCCGTGGTCAATGGTTCTCAAGACATCAGCCTCATCCAGGTGAGTCTTCCAACCTTGGCTGCACAGTAGAGTCACCAGGGGAAGCTTGTCCAGGTCCAGATGCCCAGGCCACATCCCAAACCAATTAAGTCACAATCCTCAAGGGAGGGTTGCAGGTGAGCTCCTGGGGTCATTCCAGGGTGAGAACCACTGTCAGGGCCAGTGGTTCTTTGCACGAGGAAAGCTGTACCAGTCTTACAGCTCAGTCTGTCCTGGGCAGGGGCAGGTGGCAAAGCTATAAGAACGTGTTTACAATCGAGGCAGACAAATGCTGAAGCGTGGAAGTAGATTCCGTGCATTTTGGAATCACAGAAAAAAGAAAGACTAGATTTAAAACAGACAAAGAGAAACACACCTCAGATGCCAAATTTGGAAAAGTAATTCCCCACAATCGCTTTAGTTTTTCCTTCCTTATACTCCTTCACCTGGTCGGCACAGCAAGAGGCCTTTATGCATCACTATCAACTTACCCTTTGTAACGAGAGGATAGCCTTTCCGTGGTGGAGTGGGCTAATTTGAATTTGTCTGTAGATAGTATCTGTCTGTCCTGGTGAGGAGCAGGCACTAGAAACCTCATAAAGCATTGTTAAACTGTCCTAACAAGAGTAAGACTCACTGAGAGGTTCTGGGCTACTAAAAGATGGGCTTTGGAAACAAGCCATTTAAATGCTGCTTGGAGTCATTGATTCTAACGTGCTCCATGTTTCAGGTACTCATAGAACGGAACTCCCTTTGCCATAAGTCAGTGTTGGGTCACAGACATTTGAAAGCTGGAGTTAAGCAAGTGTGTGATTTTAATTTACGAGTTTAATCTAAGGCTTCCACCAAGCAGCCGTTGCAGGGGTCTCAAGTAGATGAATTTACCAAATAATTAATACGTTTTCAATAGTAACATTTTTCAACATCTCTTGATTTATATTAAATTGCCATACTCAGAAAAAAATTGATTCTCCCCTGGGTACATTTATTCTCAGTTAAACTTTTGTAGTCTGTTCTCAACCATGAATTACTTCCTGGTTTAAAAAAACATGCCTAGCTATTTATGGTATTTTGTCTTGCGCCTTTGGCACCCTGGTGGTGTGAGCCGGGGCTGTGCCATCTGTAGTCAAGTGAGATTATTTAAAGGGGGTGGGGGGGGCAGTGAAATGATTCACTGGAAAATTTTAGCACAGATTCTTAAGGAACGATAAGATAACCCTAGAAACATCTTTATTTGGTGTCATATGCTGGTGGGTAGTGACGGGGAGAAAAAAGGTACAACTTGTTTCTGAAGATCCTGCTATTTTGAAAATCAGAGAGGGGCTGAGCTAGAAAGGAGGAGAGGATGTCCACGCAGTGTCACTTCCAGAGCTCTGCAGATGAGGGAAGAGTCTTCCTCTTCCTGAATCCAGGTTAGAGGTTCATTTCCAGCAGAGAAAACCCAAAAGGCAGTATGCTGGTGTTCAGAATGGGTGTTTAATTCCTGATGGGTATCTGTGATAAACCTCGTTATGTCGAGGTGCTTTGGAAACAGGAGGGCTGGTTCCTAGAACGCTCAGTAAGTGTGGGGCCTAGATAAGCCCTTTCTGAAAGTGACTGCGTTTAGTGTGTTTTGACTCCATGATAACATGTTTTAACCTAAACATGTTGATTTCAGGGAACTCTTCCCGTTCCATGTGAGATTTGCCTGAAACATGGTGTCTTTTTTTTTTTTTTCTTTCTTCCTGTTTTCCTTTCCAGAAAGAAGACATAGCTCATCTAGCAAGCCTTCTATGGCCGTTCCTCCCACTTCAGTATTTTCCTTCTTCCCTTCTCTGTCCAAAAGCAAAGGAGGCAGTGCAAGTGGAAGCAGCCGTTCTTCCAGCGGAGGGGTTCTTAGCGCGTCCTCCTCAAGTTCCAAGTCGTTGAAATCGCCCAAAGAGAAACTGCAACCCAGGGGGAACACCAGGCCAATACATCCCCTCCAGCAAAGTAGACTCCCCCACAGTAGAATGTGAGTATGGCCCTGAGGGTTTCCAGCGCTGGTCCTGCTACAGTGTGCCTGTGTACAGTGGTGGGAGAGTCCGGGAGCCATGGGAACAGACCGACGCAGGGGGCTTTCAAGTGTGTGTGGCTGGCTCTTTTGTTCCCCACTGAGCCTCAGGAGACTTTCAGAGCAGTGGTAGCAATGATAATAATGGTGCTTGTTGATCCCAACGTCTTAGTGGGATAGTTCCCACTAGTATACCCTGGTTCCACATAAGCAGGAAGAGGCGCAACTTGAGGCCTTGTCTGAGAAGACTTGAGGTCAGATAGGCCTCACATCCCACTTCTGCTGCTTCCTTGAGGGCTGTGTGCAAGGCACTGTTTCAGCATCTAAGAGTAACAGCCTCCAGGAAGGGGAGTTCTAGTTGGTATCTGTCTCTGGCCCCCAGGAGGCAGTTAATGAATAGGTGCTGGCATTCCTGCCACAGCTATCAGTAATAGTAGAAATAAAAGGTGAAGAGATTCCCAGATGCTACTCTAGGATTTTCTGGGGCCTGCAAAACCAACCAGGAAACAGTGCTTCCTCCCGGCAGCTTTGGGTTCACATCACAGTCGTGATGCAGGGAGACTGAGAGAAGTTCACACTCTCCTGGCAAGGCTCTGGCATGCTTCCAGGGTGGATCTGGAAGTTGGCAGGCCTCTTGAGGTCACGTGAAGGAGTGGCCGTGCACACCCATAGAAACACATCTTGCTTCGTCATGGCACCCCTCAGCCTAGTAGTGGGTAGCTTTTCCCTGGCATGGCTCCCTTTGCAGTTTATGCCACCCAGCTCAGCCCCAAGGTCTGATAACCTGCGGTTAATCTCAGAGCAGGACCTAACATCTGCTACTGCTCAAGGACCTTGCCTGCCAGGAGAGGCCACAACATCTTGCAGAGTCTCTGCTACTCGGGCTGTTCCAGGTATAGCTGTTTGGGGCTATTTGTCCTGGTTACTATGCCCCCAGTACCTGCTCATCTGTCAGAAGCGCAGGATGATAAGCTCGACTTTCGCTCCTGGAGCTGTCTGAAAGCCAGAGAGGATGCCAGTGCAGCGCCCACGTCACTCACCAGCCTGACAGCCATGGAGCACTGACTCCACTAAACAGTTTGCAGAACCATCACTCCAGCTCCTCATGTGGAGCTAGGGCTTCAGAGGGGACCAGCCCACTACTAGGATCCTATCAACATCACCTGTTTTATGAAGGGAAAATGACAGTGTCTGAGATCCCAAGAGCAGTCAGGGCTTTAGCTGTGCGACAGGTCCTCAGGGCTCACCAACTCCATCCCAGGGACTTATGCTCTAAAGCCCCTGCCATAGAAGCCTCTTATCAGGAAGTGGAGAACTGGCACATCATCTGCTAATTAAACATTGGTCATCATCTTTGACAAGAGCAGGGAACCTTGTCTTGGTTCTGTGTTGTTAGGCATGTATATTTGACATTTATTTGAGTCCTCATAAATCTTTAGTGGCATAAGGGTTCTGCAGAGTCTTTCGTCCTTTTAGACCTTTGCCTGGTCTGCCTCTTGCAGAACTTGCATCCGGTGGGTATTCCATCCAAGTCTCCTATAGGTCCATGTGTAAAATTGTTCTGAAATGATAATGGGCCTTTTGCCTCTTCAAAGGGCTTATGGACTGGATGAGTGTGAACATTTACAGGGTTTTCTGGAGAATTCTTACAAAATTCAAAAGGTGCCTTCTGGGGGCCAGTCCGTGTGGTGCTGCTGACCCTGGCTCTGCCTCATCCCTTGGGGCTGCCCTCACTCAGGCGTTGGTGCTCTCTCCTGCTCTTGCAGCATGACGCCGTCTGTGAAAGTGGAGAAGATTCATCCGAAGATGGATGGCACACTACTGAAACCTGCGGCGGGGCCACCCTGTCCTGCTACTGTGAGTTCCTCAGTCAAGCCTGGCCTTAACTGCCCCTCAATACCAAAGCCAACCTTGCCTTCACCTGGACAGATTCTGAATGGCAAAGGGCTTCCTGCACCACCCGCTCTGGAAAAGAAACCCGAAGACGGTTCCAATAACAGGAAGTTTTTAAATAAGAGATTATCAGGTAACCCCCCAGCTCTTTCTTAATAGTGTTTCTGTACTTCAAGTGGGCTTTCCCAGGGACCAAGGGGACTGCTGTGTGTACTGCTGACCCACTGAGCCCTAGGAGAGGCTCCCTAGGTAGTGTTTGTCCTCTTGTCCTCTTAGCTCTTGCTTTTTTTTTTTTTTTTGGGTACTGGGGATTGAACCCAGTGGTGCTTAATCACTGAGCCACATCCCCAGTCCTTTTTATTTTTTATTTTGAGACAAGGTCTTGCTAAGTTGTTTAGGGCCTGGCTAAGTTTCTGAGGCTGGCCTTGAACTTACATCCTCCTACCTCAGTGTGCTGAGTCTTTGGGATTACAGGCGTGAGCCACCATGCTTGGCTCACTCTTGCTTTAAAAGAGTGCCACTTGCAAATATGCACGTGAGATTTGTCTGTCTTGAGATGTCTCCTATTTTCTAATTTACAAAATAAATGAAGGAGTGTTTGGCAAGCCCATTTTAATGTCTCTGTGCTTTTGACAGAAAGAGAGTTTGATCCTGACATCCACTGTGGGGTCATTGATCTCGACACCAAGAAGCCCTGCACCAGGTCTTTGACGTGCAAGGTAGGTCTTCCTGCAGGCAGAGCTGACACCTGTGGCGATTGTGGGGCTCTGAGAAGGGACCACACCGTCCCATGGTCTAACTGATGCTCTGGAGACTATCCTCAGTTGTGTCAGTGAGGACATAACTTGGTCCAGAAAAAGGAGCTCGAGTTGGCAAAGGGTGAAGCGTGTGATGGGAATCATGCTCTCAAGAGAGGTTTTATTTTCAATGAGTTCTGTGTCCTAGAAAACAGTATCCTTCCCTGATCAGTCTGCTGTTTCTCAGGACTCGGTATTGCTACATAGAAATGTAATACTCTCTGGTGTGGTTTAAACTGCACAGACTTACAAGTCCAGAAGCTTCCTTTGCAAATATATGAATTTCCTTAAAATGTGTATGCCACAATTCTTAAACTTCAAAAAACTATTTTTTAAAAATCTATGACTTTAAAATTGCCTTACTTTCTAGTTTTTCAAAAATACAACGTAAAATATAATCTAACTAGGAAATTTAATGATCTTCCTCTCCATTCTGAAGTCTTCCTGTTTTTCCTTTAAAATGGCCAGTAGGCTAATAACGAAGGGGCCTATTCGCTGTGAGTAAAAGGTTGGGCTGGCTTCCATGGGCTCCACTGCCTGAGTGGGCATCTCTGTTGGACAGTATTTCTTTGGAGAGTGTCCCCAATTGTCTCCACAGGGGTTCAAGGAGTATTAGTTTCTAATTTAATTTTATTGTGTATGTTTTGTCTTAAAACACTGGTTCTGAACCATTTGGAGGAATGGATGCCCCTAATATCTAATTTAAAAAAAATAATAAAAAAGCATAGACTCTCTGCTCAGGGATTGGAAAAGTACACATCTACATTCTGATTTTTGCCTTCTGTCCTGGGTTGATGGACACCCCTACCCTGAGTCCTCAAGTTTGTCCTCCCTTAAGGACAAACTCCTCCCTCAAGACAAATAACTTTTGCCCTTCCTGGGATACTAATTGAACACATACTGTAGTGTGTTGAATATGGCCACGTGACCTGTGTAGAATTGTGTCAGGGTTTCAGCTACATCTAAGGGGATTTGTGGAATAACACCCCGGCCCTCTTGCACACCGTGATTCCAGCTGGCCCGCTCTTTCTCCCTCCTCCTGTCTGCCTGGCTTTCAGGAGCAGGCTTGCTCTCTTTATCCAGGATGTTCTATTCGGTTTGTTGGTTTTTTGGTTTTTGCCATGCTGGGGATGGAACCCAGGGCCTTGTGCATGCTGGTAGGCGAGCACTCTACCACTGAACCCATCTCCAGCCTCAGGGTGTTCTTTTTAAAGTTAACTGTGAAACTTCATGGTGCACCAAAGTGTTTTCTTTCTTTCTGTTTTAAATTTTGTTCTACTGTGGTGAGAACTACACCACTTGGCGTCACCCTCTTTTAGTAACCTTTTTAAGTGTACAGCACATCATTGTGGACTGTACGCACACTGTTGTACCACAGGTCCCTGGCACTCATTCATCTTGTTTAATTGGAGCTTTTTGATTGTTGATTGGTAATTCCTCATTTCCCTGTCCCTCTGGCCTCTAGAAGGACTGTTTTTTGATTCTGTGCGTTTGGCTGGTTCTCATAAGTGGGGTCGTGAAGTGTTTGTGTTCTGTGACTGGCTTATTTCTCTTAGCATAATGTCCTTTGGACCCACTCATGTTATTGCAATGGCAGGAGCTCCTTTTCGAGGGCTGAATAATATTCTATCCCTTGTATTTTCCACATTTCTCTTTATTGTCTGTCAGTGGGCCTTTACCTTGTTCAGAACAAGGTGTTATAGGTAGTGCTCTGGTGAACACGTGGCTGGGCTGGTATGTTTTTAAGGCCCAGAAGTGGGATTGGCAAGAGGTGTTCCCACTCTCCCTGCGCCTCCTGCTTTTGTGTGGACCTGCATGTTCCTGCCATCTTTCTTTCAGATGGCTCATGCTGTTCTTCTGCTCTTGTGTGTCATTGATGCGTGTGGCCTGGTTCTACGCCTGCCCTTGCATCAGTCTCCCTCTTCAGCCCTGACTTGTCGTGAGTTCAGCATGAAGCTGGCAGAAAATGCAGCCTCCGGCCAGCCTGCTTTCTCAGAGTGCCTTTCTTTCTTCATTGTCCTCTGGTCAGCTCTCTTCCTTCCCTTGCTTCACTCTGGCCTGAACCAGTTAGGCCGTGTAGGACTAATGCCTGCATGGCCCTCCCCTAAATGTCCTAAGTTGCTGCCGAGTCTCTCGCACCCTGGGCTTGGGCCAGTTCTCACCCGAGTCTCTCCCACCCTGGGGTGGGCTTGCTGCTGCTCGCCCCCTTCATTTGTCCCCTGCAGTCTGCTTCCCGCCCGCCTCCCTCCTCCCTCCTCATCTGTATGACAGGCTGCATCATGACCACTGTGCCTCTGTCTCTGTCCAGCATCACTGAAAAACTTGGTATCACACACCCTGCAAGCACAGGTCTTGTTCTAGGTCCCAGGGGTGTAGGGTCCAACAGAATCAGGGTGTGCCCGCTGTCCTTGTCTAACACCAGAGATGAAGATTGGTGATTTGAGAGGAGTAGAAAACCCACTGATGGTTCATGAAAACGGAAGGGCCTGCAGTCAGAAGATGTGGCTGAGGAAGGCTCCTAGCCACAGGACCCTGCGTTAAAGTCATTCTGTCCTGCCTGGGCTGGGAGGTGTGGGAGAGGCACAGTGGAGGGACGCGCAGGCTTGGACTCTGTGCAGCCCGAGAAACGGGCCGGGAGCTAAACTGGAGGGGAGGAAGAGGCAGGTGACTCCACAGAGCAGAAAGCAGGGCTTTAGCGTGTGCCCAGTCTTCCCTGGTGCTGTCAGCCCCTTGCAGAGTTCTGGATGTCGGGGTGCAGCAGCGTCCTCGGGTCTGTATTTGGAGTGTCCTTCAGAGCCCAGTGGACATCCTGTCTGCTCATCAGCCTGAGCGGGGACAATACCATCTCCCTGCTTTCTTCACTCAGCTTTCCTTGGCCAAGCAGCACAGCACACTTAGGAGGAGTGTGTATATGTGTGTCTGAAAAGATAGGCAGCTGGGCCAGGGACAGCATGTCATTCATCCCTTCAGTATGTAGTAGAGGGTTTTTTGGGGGTCTTTTTTTTTTTTTTTTTTTTTTTTTACTGGGCATTGAATCCAGGGTGCCTTACCACAGAGCCAAATCCGTAAGTTGTTTAGGACCTCACTAAGTTGTTAGGGGTGGCTTTGAACTTGTGATCCTCCAGCCTCAGCCTCCCGGGCTGCTGGGATTAGGGGCACGGGCCACTGTGCTCAACAAGGATCTTTGTTTTTATGTACTTTTTGACTGGAGCATTTATTTAACATCAGTTGCAGTTCTAGGTGCTGATGTAGCACTGAACACAAACAAAGTTCCTTTTCCTCATTCAGGTTACTTTCATGTGGGTATGTTACATACTAAAGGACCTTAAAGTTTTCAAAAGAAGCTTAGCACATTTATCTGTGCCTGGTTGGGTTTTGGGTGGACATACTTCACAGTGGCCAGTATGACAGTAGGTTGGGTTATCATGTTTCAGATGAATGTTTGAGGTAAATCCCCCAAGTTCATAACAACATGTCTATAAGCCCACAGAGCAGTGTGGTGTAGAGCACGTACGGTAGGGAAGCATGGGAAGTGTGCCTTGTCATATTTCAAACATGAGAGGAGGAAATGTGGATGAAGTCACATATGTTCATGGATCACGTGACTAGGGCCTGTCGTCAATGGAAGCTGACCCACTCCTGGGGTTCATCGTCTCCTGCGTTTTTACAGACTGAGACCCCAGCAGTTCATGAATTATGACCTAGAAGTCGTTCCACAGTGATCAGACTTAACTAAGAGTTGCCAACTGTGGTGACCTTGCACTTTGTACATACTAGTTTGTCTTCTGCTGGGAATAGGACTAGACTCCGTTACCTTGGTTTTTATAGAATGTTGGTTATCATCAAAATGCATTTGGCGCACAGACGCTTTCTTACAGGTGTTTCAATCAGAGGTTGACGTTGGTTGCCTTCTGAAAGCCAGCAGCTGTCCCTTGGCCTTCCTCCCCTCCGGGTGCCCCTTTCTCAGTTCTGAACCTTGACTCTTGTCTGCAGACTCGGGAGTGGAACTGGCTGCTGGGTGTCTCTTCCTGTTGCAGCTCTTTCTTGGCCTTGTGTTCACCCTCTCAGGTCTTCCATAGCTATGGTGGTCCCTTGTCTCCAGAATGTGTCAGCCCACTCTGTCTTCGCAGGGCATTTTCACTGGAAGACAGAGAAGCAATTGTTTCATTTTTACTCTCTGCAATTACTACAAGAACACTTGTTAATGTGTGTTTATGGAATCATTGTTTCTTTCCTTTGTTAGCATTTGGAGTTTTAAATGGTTGAAAGAGGGACTCTTTAATGGAGTTGATAAGAGCCTCAATAAACAATTGCTCTCATGGTAACAAAACATGAGCACCTGTCACCTGTTTCTACTATTGGCCACTAGTTACATAGCCAGGTGACCCAACTAACATGACTCCTTCATTCTGATAGAAATAACATTCCCAGATTCTCCTCCAGTTAGTCTAGACTGGGTGCTTTTAGTCCAGCGGAGAAAAGATTATGCTTTTGGAATTATTTTTTATCTCATCAAATGCTGAGCTGTCTTTAACTGTGCTGATGGTATAGATTGCTTTTTAAAGAGAGTGGCGTTTGAGGGTATGTGACAGATCAAAGTCATGTAGAGATTCCTCAGTTCTGTGTTTTTTGTTCTTCAGACACATTCCTTAACCCAGCGGAGGGCTGTTCAGGGTAGAAGAAAACGATTTGATGTGTTATTAGCTGAGCACAAAAACAAAACCAGGGAAAAGGAATCGATGCGCCATCCGGACTCTCAGCCACCACCGCAGCCTCTCAGGGACCCGCATCCCGCCCCTCCTAGGTCGTCGCAGGAGCCGCACCAAAACTCTCCTTCTGAATCAAAGCCTTCCATAGCTAGCAAACCTAAACCTCACACCCCCAGTCTTCCAAGGTAAGCCAAGCCCTCCAACCTGGGCCCCGCCTTCAGGACAGGCTTGTGGGCACCGGGCAAGGCTACAGTCGGAATCCAGGGGACACACCAGCAGGCTCGCCATAGGGAGGCACTTTATAGTTGATGCTTACTGTGAGAAGAAGCTTGTCCAGGCCCTCAGTAAGTTTCAGCCAGGGCTTCCCTGGTCGCAGATACAAGCAGCACCACAGAGCTCGAATTATCTGCTCTGTACGTCTTCAAAATCCGGTGTCTCTTAACCCCATTGAGCAGGGCTGACATTGGCCCTTGCCTGCCACAGGTTACTGGTTGGCATATTTCACATGGCCTTGACAGTGGCTTCCTGTTTATTTTTCCCTTCTTGCCAGAGTACACTGTGGGAGTTCTTGCTGGGGACAGGCATTAGGCCCGAGTCTTCACAACATCCACTCACCAACACGACTTTTCATGCAATCCTTTGGGATATTGTCCTGAGTGGAGATGAGACATTTCAGCAGCATAATAAGCAGTGGGCCAAGGTGCTTGAGAATCTGTCACACGCACACCTGAGGTGGTGTTGGTGGAGGGTGTGCGTGCTTGCATATGTAACCAAGTTGAAGTTGAAGGACCCTTGGGCCCAGGTTCCAGGCGGAAGGGAGAGGCGTGCAGGAGGGGGTTGGTGCCAGTGGTTGGGCTGAGGGCAACAGGGCTTCCGCTTAGGGAGGTGCCAGCTCTGGGGTGCTGCAGCTTGCGTTCTGCCCTGCAGTTGTCGCATAATGATGGAGTCCCTCCCTCTCCAGGACCTGTGTGCTGGGCCCCTCCAGCGTCAGCCCTGGGGTAACACCCTGGAGGAGCCGTCGGGGTGCTCCTGGCGTGTGCCAGGGTCCCGCCCCAGACTCCCTAGAAACTCCTTCCCTTGGCCATCTTCAGTGGAAGGCTTTTCATTAGGAAGAAAAGCACACTAATTCCAGAACCACTGGGCCACTGTTGCTGTGGGCAGAGAGGCCGCACCAGGCTCCAGAGTACCCACATAGAGTGGGAAAGCCCCTGTACTGGTGTCACTTCCCATTCCTCCCAGGTTAGCGTAGAGCCCTGGCCAGCGCTTTATAATTTATTGCCTTAGTAACCCAAATCCATTTGAAATTGAAGAGGAACGGGAGTAATTAATTCTCTTAAACTCCACACACGGTCCTCCTCTGGGGAGGACAGAGGGGACTGAGTTCCCAGGTGGTGGCAGGCGAGGGGAGAGGTGTTCCGCTCCCTGGCTGCCTTGCCAGCAAGCCTCCCCAGGAGTGGGGAGCCCAGCCCCCAGGCGGTCTGGGCACGCTGTCTCCCGGGTGTGTGACCTGACCCGCTGCACTTCCTGCTCCCCAGGCCTCCAGGCTGCCCTGCTCAGCAAGGTGGGAGCGCCCCCGTTGACCCTCCTCCAGTCCATGAGTCTCCACACCCTCCCCTGCCTGCCACTGAGCCAGCCTCTCGGTTATCCAGTGAGGAGGGTGAAGGCGATGACAAAGAAGAGTGTGTTGAAAAACTGGACTGTCATTATTCAGGTCGTCATCCTCAGCCAGCGTCTGTAAGTTCCGCGTCCACCCCACTTTGACCCTCCTCCGCAGCAGGGACAGGGCACTGTGTGGCGTGCCCGAGGTGTGGGACGTGGTCCAGGTGTGAGCAGCTGGGCCAGGTGCCCCACGGGAGCCAGCACTGTCGGGAGCATCTTCTGCGCTCCCTCCCTAGCAGGACACTCGGGCAGGCACTGTCACCTCGTGCTCCATGGCCTCTGGTGTCCGGGGCAGCTGTGCCTGAGGGGCAAGCCCGCTGTGTTCTCTTTCAGTTTTGCACATTCGGGAGCCGGCAGATCGGGAGAGGGTATTACGTGTTCGACTCCAGGTGGAACCGGCTCCGCTGCGCCCTCAACTTCATGGTGGAGAAGCATCTGAACTCGCAGCTGTGGAGGTGAGTAGGCGGGGGCAGCTCACCTGCGTATCTCCCACTTCCCAGACGGCCCCTGCGGCTGGTAGTCTAAATGAAGCTGTGCCTGGCCACCCTGAGGAGGCACCTGGTCACCCAGCCACTCACTCGTTCAGTGACCACATTGTCCTGGTTGCCCGGTTCAAGGTGGGAGGATGGACACCCTTGCCGAGCTCATGGTTGGTCTGGAGTCAGGGGAGGCCAACACCAGTCAGCAGATGAGTGGGCAGCTGGTCCTCAGGGGGCTGGACAAGGTGAGAGTCAGCCGAGAGCTCGCTGCATGCCCTCAATCTGTTGGGTATATTTATTTTCCACTGTTCTTTGGCAAGTGACTGCAATGGACCCCTAATTTTTTTAGCAAATAACACTGAAATACAAGGTCACACAGAAGATTGGTGATAGGGTAAGGATTTGGACCTAGAGGCACTTGGTTTCCAAATAAAAATGGGGGAAAACAACCTGGGGGATTCAGGGAAAGTGTCTCTGAAAAGGTGACCTTGACCTGATTGAATGGATCAGAGGGCAGCCACAGGGGGATAGGATTCTAGGGATTCTAGGATTCAGGAGGCAGGAGCCAGGAGTGTGAAGACTGAGCGACAGTAGGCATGAGTGTCATGCGAGACCAGGCCTGAGAGACCAGCGGGGGGCCAGTAGACGGTGGGGCTGACTGTGCAATGGGAAACTCCGAAGGCCTCAGGTAGAAGAGCTGTGTGTTGTGATTTGCACTTGAAGACTTTGTGTTGTGTTGTATTTGCACGTGTTTCCCAAACGGGAATTTAAGTGAATGAATGGTTCATCCAGCCTTTCCTGAAGTAAAATTGTTCTCATTCCTGCAGGACTTCTCAGAGCCTTTAATGAGCACTGGGCTTTAAAACTCAAAGCAGGAGCGGTCATGAGCCACATGGAGTCTCCTGAACTCTCTGGACTTGGGAACTAGCATTTGGTGGAGTCTACTTTGATGAATATATAAAGCTTTGCTAAAGGGGTTGTTCAGAGTCCCAGATCTGTCATTTGGGCGTCATCAGCTAGTGCTTTGCTGAGTGGGCTCTGCCAGTGCGTCCATTTCCCTCCTGTCGGGTTTCCTAGTGGGTCTGAAGAGCTGGTCAGAGGCCTTAGCACATCAGTGACAGTTGGGAGGAGGACGCGTTGCTCGCTTAGAACAACAGGTCAGGAGCGGCGCTGCTCTGCTCTCCCACTGCGCACTTCTTGCTTCCTTCTGAAGAGAAATCCCCCCTGCCAGTGGTGGAGTAGAGGTTTGTTGGGGTTCAGTGCACCCCAGGACCCCTAAGGGCCCAGCTTGTCGTTTCTTCAGACTGCCCTGAGGGCTCGAGGCTGGGCACGGCGGTTGAGCTGCTCCTGCCTTTGAGCTTCCCCAGTCTGTGCTCTGAACTCTGAAAAAGCTGGAGGGGTGGTGAGGTGGACTCACTGCCTCCTTGGGCTGTTGCTGCTGGAGGGCTGTTGTCACTTGCTCTCAGGAGGAAGACGGAGTCCTTTCTACTGACATGACCACTGGTTTTGAAAGTCAGTACACAGTGACACACGTGGCTCAGGGATGAACTGATGCATGGGCTTGGAGCAGGTGGGAACTTGGGGCAGGTCCAGCCCCCTGGGCCTGGTTCCAGGCACTCTGTGAGATTGGATGGGGGAGTGGTCCTTGTCCCAGCCTGCTGGCCTAGCACAGTTCCCTCCAGGAAGAGCGCTGTTTGAGCAGCTCTTCTTGGCCTCTTACTGCTAATCACCGGGGTACAGTAGGGGTGAGAGGAGGTGGGCTGAGTGTGATCTAAGCCCCTGCACTTTGTGGGGCCTCCGAACAGGGGTGGAAGTGGCCAGTGCCTCTCCTGAGCACAGTCATGGCCCAGGTGGCTACTGGGAGCTCCTGTGCCCTCTCTCCATGTGGGACCACTACTCCACATCCCTAAGAGGGGCTAGGGAGCTAGTGAAGGATTGGTGTTTGGGTTTTTTTTTATATTTTCATTTTTTAGTTGTTGATAGACCTTTATTTTATTTATTCATATGTGGTGCTGAGATTCGAAAAGTGCGCTACCGCTGAGCCCCAGCCCAGCCCTTGTGTTTGGTGTTTAACCGTGTGAATTGGGAATGCACTTGCATAGCTTTAAAGCAAAAATTGAATATAAGGAGGCATACAATGAAAAGGCTGTCCCCTCGTCCCCTGCCCTTCTATATACCACCCAGCCCACAGACCTTTTTTTAGTTTCTTATATACCTTTATAGAGCTGGTTTGTGCAGACAGAAATCAAGACTACTACGTATTCCTGCTTTGCTTCTGCTTATCTGAAAGGTCACATCACTGCATAAGAACCTCTTCAGAGGACCTGGTGGCGGTTGTTTGGAGTGAGCCTCCACATCCCCAGCCCTGCGGAAGCCTTTTTCCTTTTTCCAGTATTTGATTCAGGACAACCTAGTCCTGAGGCCCCAGCTTCGTGATCCCCCTGGTGGCCACAAGAACTCACTGCACTCAGCAGATCACAGTGTGTGGGCTTCATTTAGAGCAGAGCTTACCCCTGAGTCACCTGGGGTCCTCTGGGTACAGATTCTGCTCAGGTCCTAGGCCAGGGCCCAGGAACTCGCCGTTCCCAGCACCTCCCTCTCGTAGTGCCAGTCCCTGTCCTGTGGAAGAGCCAGGACTCTCTAGACGGTAGAGTCTGCCCACTGCCCTGAGGTGGTATGGGGGTGGCTGAAGCATCACAGGTGGCTCTCATGCAGCCCAAATCAAGAAGCTCTGACGTGAGGCCACAGCCGCACTCTGGAGTGGGGTTTAAAGCAGGTGCAAGCACTTGCCCTCGTCAATCCCTGTTTGGGAGAACGTGGTTCTTTGTTGTTGTTGTTGTTGTTTTAATATTTATTTTTTAGTTGTACACAACACCTTTAGTTTGTTTATTTATTTTTATGTGGAGGTGAGGATCGAACCTAGGGCCTCGCACGTGCTAGGCGAGTGCTCTACTGCTGAGCCACAACCCCAGCCCAAGAACATGGTTCTTAAAAGGCACCGGGGAGGCGCTCGGGCCAGCTCCCTGTCTTGGAAATAGAGCGGGGTGGGACTGGGCGAGCGGGAGCCGGTGGAGGTGGCGCTTGCCCTCTAGTCAGGCCCTTCTTTTCTGCTTCCTCGGTTTTTGTGGTTGGGTTTTTAAGAGATGGTTCTTGCTGCATTGCCCAGGCTGGCCCACCGTCCTGGCCTCTAGGGATGGTCCCCTCGACGGGCGGGTAACGAGGACCCCAGCTGCATGGCACTGCAACAGGCTTCATTTTGCCACAGGGGCTGCTGAAATTCTGGTGCAATTACATTTAAAAATTGAGCTAAAATAAAAGTGGGGCCTCCCTACCCTGACTGTCTGCTCAGCTCCTACCCAGATGTCACCAACATTACCACACTGTGGCTGAGCCCCCTGAGATCTGGAGGCTGTATCCCGTGGGCAGTGTTTGGCCAATAGTTACAACCTAGTCGCTGCTGTTAACTGGTGATGTCCTTCCCCCCTCATCTTTCTAGAATTCCCCCTGTGTTTATGCCTTCTGTATTCCAGGTGCTAGGGCTATCATGGCGAGTCAGCTGTGGGTGGCCCCCTCTGCAAAGGAGTTAGCAACTTGCAGTCTCAGAATGTCTAAGGACAGGTCGGTGCAGGCAAGTCAGCCTGGAGCTCCTGAGAGAGTGGTGCTGAGCCAACCCAAGGGGGCAAGAGTGGGGCACAGAGGGCAGGCACGCAGGGTCAGGCCATGATGTCCTCGAAACACGGAGATCTGTGGCTGGGGACGGGAGTTGGCGGTGAAGCTGGGGCGGCAGCACAGGGTGAGGCACGCATCTCATGTGATTCTAAGAGCCCCAGGAGGGCATCAGAGAATTGGAAGAAGGAAGTGGCAGGCTGGCTGGCTGACTGGTGTGCGGGTGATCGATCCCTCTGCTTGCGGTGGGTTGTCAGGGTCTTTGAGCCTCCATGAGTGGCTGCGGTGAGGTGAGTGTCACACTCTTGCCCTCTCCTTTTTTCAGGAAAATCCCACCAGTGCCCAGTACCACATCACCCGTCTCTGCACGTGTCCCTCACCGGACAAACTCTGTGCCGACGTCACAGTGTGGGATCGGCTACCTTGCCGCAGCCACCGTCTCTGCGTCCCCAGCACTGCTCTCATCCACCTGCATCTCCCCACATAGCAAAGCGGTACCAGCTCATGGAACCACACTAAATGCACAGCCTGCCACTTCCGGGGCGATGGATCCTGTGTGCAGTATGCAATCCAGACAAGTGTCCTCTTCATCCTCGTCCCCTTCCACACCCTCTGGCCTCTCTTCGGTCCCCTCCTCCCCCATGTCCAGGAAACCTCAGAAGTTGAAATCCAGCAAGTCTTTAAGACCCAAGGAGTCTGCTGGTAACAGCACTGACTGTCACAGTGCCAGCAGCGGTGCCAGCAGCGGTACCAGCGGCGGCTCAGGAAAGAAACGCAAAAACAGCTCCCCACTGCTGGTTCACTCTTCTGCCTCCTCCTCCTCCTCCTCCTCCTCTTCTTCTCATTCCATGGAGTCTTTTAGGAAAAACTGTGTGGCTCACTCCGGGCCTCCCTACACGTCGGCAGTGACATCTTCCCACAGCATCGGCCTCAACTGTGTGACAAACAAAGCGCACTCGGCCAGCCTCCGGCACGAGCAGTCAGGGAGGGGTCCCCCCAGCGGGAGCCCCGCAGAGTCCATCAAAAGGATGAGCGTGATGGTCAACAGCGGCGACGCCACACTCTCCCTGGGCCCCTTCATCCACCAGGCCAGCGAGCTCCCCGTGCATGCCCACGGGGGCTTCCCGCTGGCGCACACTCCGCTGGACAGGCTCATAGGAAA
The DNA here is from genome assembly GCF_001458135.2 of Marmota marmota marmota. NCBI lineage: Eukaryota > Metazoa > Chordata > Mammalia > Rodentia > Sciuridae > Marmota > Marmota marmota. The sequence goes on from NW_025999941.1 coordinate 16,823,850, forward strand.
GAAAAGGAAGTGCTCGCCCAGCCCCAGCGCCGTCAGCAGCAGCGGCAGCAGTGGCAAGGCCACCAAGGTCGCCAGACTGCCCACCATGAACAGCGTGCACATGAAGCACACGGGCACCCTCCCCGGGGCCCAAGGACTGACCAACAGCTCTCTCCTGCACCAGGTAGGATGCGCACTGCGGGCCTGGCCCCCAGCTCTCCCTGGGCTCTGCTCCAAAGTCCCCCCAGGGGGCAGGGGTTGCCTGTAGACAAGTCCAGCTTCATGGTGTCATTTTAGAAAGGCAGGAATCGCTGGCCTCAGAGGCCACAGCAGGCTCCTCTGTAGAACTCCTGCTGCCTGCGGGGGATGCTTCTGAAGGAGGGAGCCACGGGGATGTGCTGCAGAGGGGGCTGAGGAGGGCCTGGAGCCGGGACCCCAAGATCAGGACGGGGAGGGGGCAGGGGCATTTCCTGGAGGGTGTTACTCTGAGGATCGCCTGCATTGGAAGTCACACTGACCTAGAGAGGGATGCTTCAAGACTGGAGAAGAAAGTGCTGGTAATAGTTTTCACCTGGAACAATTTCAGATACTCTGGTTAAATTCCACCACCAATTTTCTCCTTCCTATTTTAGAGGAAGGCATAAAGCCAGGAGTCAGTGTGGGCATCCCCCATTGCACCTTAACAAAGAGGTGGAGCTGGGTGTCCCTTAGCCGGCCAGGGGTGTCGGGCTCCCAGTGAACCATGTCTCTGTCTCACGCTGTGTCTCGTCTTCTCCCAGTCTCCCATGATGCTGGTTCTCCCGCCCCTCCCCTGCTGTCTCTTCCAGCTGCCTTTGCTCTAACTCCAGCTCATCTCTCATCTTGTTATTTCATCCATCAGGATATCTCCTCACCTTGCTTACGAACAGGAATTTCAGCTGCAGCACCCCAGAGCCCTGACTTAAAATGTGAGGCTCTTCTTTGTTTTTCCTCCTTTCTTCGTCTGCAGAACGTATGACAGGCTAGGACTCTCGTCAGCCAGGCCATGGCGCTCCCTACGGAGCTCCCTGCAGCATGGGGTGGTGGGCAGTGCTGGAGGGTGGGCAGACACCCGGGAACTAAGCAGCTGCTGAAATTGTGGGCTTGGGTCATTTGGCTTTTTGAGTGGGGGTGGAGAGAGCCTCCTGGGCGAGTGAGAATTGCTTTTCCTTCTTATTTGGTGGATCCTCCTCATAGTTTATGGTGAGCATCCCTGCACTGGAAACTCCCTAAAGCTGTCCCTCTGGCTGCAGTGTCCCAGTGGGCCCTGGCCCCAGCAGGAGGGCTTGTAGTGTCAGGTGAGAATTCCTGAGCATACTTGGTCTTCATGTGGATGGGGGCCAGGGCTCGGGCAGGGCAGGGGTGCCCACCTCAATGGAGCGGCTGCTCCCAGACCCTCGTTACCAGTTTCAGAGAAATTGCAAATCTGGACTTGTGTAGAAACTTGGCCATTTTTTAAAGCTATATGATCTTTTAAATCTAGCATAGCCCACTGTCTGTTGGCCAAGCTTATGACCTGCCGGTTTATCACCTCTCTGCTCGCCTGGGGGCACCGTGGCACACACCATCTAACTAGGTTCTGCTTGTGGAATCACTCTCCACTGAAGCCTGTGTTGGAGAAGGCTTGCCCTCCGTGCCCAGAGCACTCTTCTCACACTGCAGGAGTCCTAGGGGGCCTGTGTCTAGAGAGCCGAGGATGAGTGAGCCCAAGAAGGGTCACAGCTCCATTCAGTGATCTGCAGGAGGTATCCTGTAGTGTGCTTGAGAGGCTCAGAGGGACCCGTGACCCCACAGTGCTTTAAAGATTGCCACTCCTAGAAAAGTAGACCCTCAAGTTGCTGTCCCTGGAGGAGCTGACGTCAGGACGGTGCCCAGCTGCCTGAAGTCCTCTGAGAAGGGCTGAGGCGGGCAGTGCTGGGAGCCTCTGGGATGCTCCATGGCTGCTCACGGCTGCTCCCAGGCCTCAGGCAGCCCTGGGAAGGCAGAGGCCCCCTGCCCCTGCCTGAGTATGGCATGCCGCAGATGTGTGCTGGCCCACAGGTGTGCTGGCCTCTGCAGCCTTGTTCTGCTCTCGGGTAACCCGGAATGCCTTCACGGGCACAGAATCAGAAAATAAAACCAAAGGCAAACATGGAACCTTTCTTCAGGCTGGAAGCCCAGGCCTGTGTCTCTTGTAGCCGGTTTCCTGAAAGGAGACCTTGAGAATGGTCAGGCCCAGGGACAGCGAAGGCTCCTGGAAGCTAAGGCCAGGCTCTGTAGCTCGCCACCCCAGCCTCCTGCAGTCAGTGGAACACTAGTGACGCATGGCCTTTGGAATGTTCTAGTGTAGGATAAAGGGGGCACAGAGTCCAAACGCACACTCATCTCTCGTTTCCCCACCCCTCTGTTCTGAAAGCCAAAGGCACGACCCTGACGACTGAAAACAGCACAGGGAGGAACAATCCGGACACTTTTGAAGACAAGTTACACCTCCATGCAGCACTCTGGACTCCGCGATGCCTTTGAGTATCTTCCGGACCTCCTGTGGGCCCAGGGGAGCCCGCCAGGCCCATGTTTGACGAGGACTTCCCTGAAGCTGTGTCTGTAGCAGTGAGTACTCTTAAAGGACACTGGATCGAGTTCAGCCACCGGATTGCTTTTATCAGTGTTAAAGTGGTCTGGACTGCTTGCTACAAATCTGTGAGAAGTTTCTGTTTTGTTTTGTTTTGTTCTAACTTGCAGTATATCATGGAGCCACTCTTGGAGTAGATTGGCTGGGCAAAAGAATGTTTTGGCAAGAGCGTTACTGTAGACTTTCCTCCCTCCTCCCTCTCCCTGCCAGTTCCTCTTCTCCCCCACCCCCCCAGCACCGTCTTCTGTAGGTCACCCTCCAGCAGGTAGGCGCCTCCCCTGGGGCCCGGAGGCCTTCCAGGAGGGAGGGCTGTACCCCAGCAGCCTCTGCAGAAAGAAAGCTGGCTTTAGATTTCCACAGCAGTGTTCCAGGACTAGAGGGCAGATGTTGGCACAAGGCGTCATGACACAGTGACCCAGCCTGTTGCAAGTCATTTAGGATAAGAAGCTGTCCGAGGTTTTGGACTTACAAAATGGTTTCAAGTCATTGATGCCCTGCCAGCCAGCATAACCATATTGGAGGCTTACTTTTCATGGTACAAAAGCAATTCTGTGTGATTTAAAGAAAAGAAAAAGAAAATACAAACTAGTTTTGATAATGGAAAACCAAATTGAGGGTGGGGCTGGGAAAGGTAAAATAAAAATAGGGGGAGAAAAATCATCTTTTTCCAAGATTTCCAAAGAGATGCAGTTTTTTTATCTTTAAGTTTTCATGTTAAACAGTACTTCAGGTTGGGTTGATGGTCCTACCCAGTCTTTTTTTTAAGAATTGCCTTTTTAAAGTGATATCATTAGGATGTACTTCCGAGGGGTTGCCCCCCTTTATCTCTGTGGATACTGTCCTGGGACTAAGTGTAAGTTTCTGCATCCAGTGCTCCTGGCATCGCGTGTGTCCCCTCTCCCTTAGGACCACTAAAGATGTTTACTTGGATGCAAGTGGGGTGGGGTGGGGAGCAGATCCTGAGGTGGGTGGACGTCGACAGTGTGCACTCAGGCCCATGCAGGGTCCCCGTGGGGCACGCCTTCTTCCTCAGGGTGACTGCTGTTGTCTTCCTGAGCTGTGGAGCCCTCTGAGGAGTTTCCTGTAGTATCCACCCCGAAGCTTGATACAGTGGAGCAGCTTGGCTCACGAGGGGAGTGAGCTGGGCCTTTATCTGGCGATGCCACACCACAGTCCTGAACTGAGGACAAGGCCTCCTGCCTCAGAGAACAGAGTGGCCGAACACAGGGTAACGTCTCCTCGGCCCTGATCGTCACCCTGATGGGGCCCAGGCAGAGCCAGTCAGTGCGTCCTTTTTTTCCCTCAAATTCTTGGGTGACCAACTTCAGTTTCAGGGAATTTCAAGTCAACAACAGGTAGAATGAATAAATACTTGGTTACCAGCCTAATAATGTGAATTGCTACAGAATTATTCTTATTATGTAAGAAAACAAAGACTTTATGCAGATACTTTAGCTATAAATTGATGTAAAATATTGATTTTTTTTTTTTTTTTAAGAAAGGGGAGAACAGTTCTTGTTCACTTATTATGCAATCAGTAAATGTTTTTAAAATGATACTATAGGAGAGCTAGTGAGGAGAAACGCACGGGCCAGTTTGGTGTAGTTGGGAGAAATCAGTCTGCTTGTTCCATCCCAGTGTGGGAGGGAGAGAAGGAGAGAGGGCATCAGAAGGTATCTAGTCAGTTCCCTGGTGACAAGTGCAATGGGGTATGGGTAGAATTTATTTTCAGAGCCAAGGGGACTTGATGGTTATAAATTAAGTTGCTTTTAGCAATGGAATTTATAGACAGATCATGTTGTTCCGAAAGATGTGAATAGGATCCACGATAGCAAGTTGATTCAGAATATTGTAGATACTTAGATTAGTGAGTGTTGACAATTTGATTTCTTAGACTGAGATTTGAATTGAATTTCACTATGTCTCCCGGTAACACACACAGCATCGGGATTAGGAAATTAGCCATTTGGGATTCTGCCTGCCACAAACAGACCTATTCTAAACAGTGCTATTAAATTTTAGACTGTTCAAATATTTTATTTTCTCCAACAACTACTTTTTATTATGAAAAACAATTAAGACCATTTAAAACACGGGAGTACAAGTATTTTTTTTAATTAAATTAACTCGCAAAAACCAAATTTGCAGCGGTTGGGATGTTTCTAGACAGACTTTGGTATCAATTTAAAACCAAGATAATTTTTATATTCTTTCCAATAGAATTTCATGACAACTTCTGCAGTTTTCTTAACCTTCAAAAAAAAAAAAAAGTGCTGCAATGATGAACAAAGAATTATACAAAACCTACTTTTGTATCTTTATTTTGGGATTTCTCGTTCTATTATAAATATGGAAGTATCCCTATTTCAGAAGACATATTTTGTTAAAAATGAATTGTACATATTTAAATACGTATTTTTGCACAGGTCTTTTTTTCTGATATCCTGTTTTGGTACAATTGAGATCATCTAGTATTTATTTATTAATTAATAAAGTAAATACCTTTTTATAATTTGAAGTGGTTCACTGCCAAGCCAATAGTTCTAGAACCTGCCTCCTTTACAGTTTAAGGGATGCCTCTGTTCTGTGAAAGTCTTTGTCCCTTTAATGTCTCGGGAGTGGATTCATACAGATGAAGTGGGCATTGCTCTCCCTAGTTGCCTGATTTCCCAACAAGACTACACGTAACTAAGTGACACACTGCTTTTCTTTTGTTCGTGTTTTGTGTGCGCGAGTGTGTGAATGTGCGTGCGTGAGTGTGTGTGTGTGTGTGTGTGTGCCTGTGTGTGTAGACACTCTGAGCACATATGTGTTATTAGTATGTGATGTGGTTTAAAACTAATGGAAAAAACTGAAAGTGCCTGAACCCTAGTTTTAAGCTTAGACAGATTCTCTTTAAAAAGACTTGAATGTTCAGTTGAACTTTGGAGTTTGCTTTTTCCACCTAAATATTGTTTCTAAAATTTTAGGGGAAGAGTCGAAAACCACCAATGCTGGTAATTTTATAAGGTATTTTAAAACTAAGACCTTTGGGGTCACAGTAATTCAACTGGTGATGGATTGCCCAGTGGCACCCAGGGTTACAGATCTTTGTCAGCCAGCAAACTTACATGAGGTGTCCGTTTTGTTATTCACTCATGAAATACAGAGTTTAAAATAGAATATTTAAAATATTTTGTATTCCAAAAATATAATACAAAGAAGTACCTCTGAAAACATTGAAAAAAATGTATAATTTGAAAAATGTAACTTATAAAGGCAGCTGTCTTCCTGCAAGAGTTCTGTTGCCAAGGAATTTCTTAATGTCTCTCATTCTGTCCTGGGTGGGGGGGAAGTCGGGCTTTGAAAAATGATTGTTAAAAAAAAGTTTCATTGTTTAGCAGAAAATAATCATTTTTACATTTTGTGCAAAACATTTTACGTTTTCAGATCATTTAAATGAGCACTACATACTGTCAGTGTGAATGCAGGGCCTTGAAAGCGTTTTGCTATTTTTTTTTTTTTTTTTTGAGCTTGGTTATAAAAGCAATCTCCTGTGTTAAAATGTGTGAATAGTTTGATAATTTGTACACATAATCAAGAGCATCTCAGCTGGACTTTGTTGGCTGCTGTATAGAACATGAACAAATGTCAAGGGATAGAAAAGTACTTTGGATATTTAAAAGAGAAGAAATATATAGTCTATTTGTTTTGTAACAAGTTTCTGTAAATAAAATAATTTATACTATTTATAAGAAAAAGTTGTGCTTTGCTTTATGAGAAATTAGTTTGTGGAACAAACATGTTACTAAACGGGCAATAAAATTAGGACTTCTCAATAAATGAGGTTGGCTGCATGAAATGTTTTACATGTTTCTGCCTCGTGATCCTGAACTCTTTCGGTCCAGTCTGGCTTCTCTTCCATGTTGGCATCTCACACCTCGGGGAGGGCCTGCGCTGGGCCTCCCTCCTGCACAGGCCCAGGACTTGTGAGGCCGTAGGGTGTTTCCAGCCCCGGGCACAAAGCTTTGCCTTGGATAAGTCAGTTGTAGTGTAAACAGTGGGCACACTGCATTCTGGCCCCGCAGGTTTTTGAGAGAAACAGGGTGGGGTTGGTGGGGGGGGGGTGATACTGGAGAAACGAATTCTGTTTATACTTTAAATTTTATAACATGGAGTCACTTGGGGTTCGAGTGTTTTGAAATCCAGAGCTGGTCTCTTCTCTTCTCTGCTTTCACATACTTCCCTTATTGGCAAGACGAGCATACTTGAGCATTCAGAGAATAACATAATCTTTCTAAAATCTGGTCAGTTTGCCCATTGCAAATAAATCACTCTAATAAATTTCTAAAGCGTGTTGTTGCTTAAAGTAAGGGGGCAACTGCTTTATGTAATGGGAAAAAACATATGCAGACCTTACATGAAAGAATCAGGCTGGCTTCAAACCCCACGGCCCCGTGGACTTCCCAGTTCCTCTAGATGAACCAGGGACTCAGTCCAACCTGAGGACGTCCCTGTGGATGCCTCCTTTCACTTCGGGTGTCAGATTTTCCAGGAGAAGATCCAACCTCTTAGTCTCTTACCATTTGTCCTTTCTTTCCCTTTCAGGTGACCTGTCCCTGGATCCCAAAAGACCAGCTAGATTTTCCAAGGAAGTTGGGGGCAGCATTTTAGGATGGTGGCATGTGGGACCTCACCCACAGAAAAACAGGGTAAGGTCCTTCTTGGCAGAGGAAGCAAACAGGATGAAACGAGGAAGAAATGTGGGAGAATAATAACTCTGTAGGAAACTTGCTAGACGGCAGAGGTTGAGGGGATCGGAGAAGGTAGGGGCAGGCACATCTGTACTGGAGACGGGGGGAAGACAGAGGTGAACAGAAATCTCTTCCCATATTTCTGATGTTTTCATTCTCTTGCCTCAAACATCAGTTTTTACTCCCCCTTTGAAGGCCTCATCACAAAGCTTTCCCATAAGCTGGGTGCAGTGGTGTACCTCTAGTCCTAGCTCCTCAAGAGGCTGAGGCAGGAGGACCACTTGAGCCCATGAATTCAAGACAGCCTGGGCAAAATAGTGAGACCCTGCCTCAAATAAATAAAAATAATCTGGGTGCAGTGGTGCACACCTATAATCTCAGCATCTCAGGAGGCTGAGGCAGGAGAATCGCAAGTTCTAGGCCAGCCTCAGCAAAAACGAGGCCCTAAGCAACTCCGTGAGACCCTGTCTCTAAATAAAATACAAAATAGGGCTGGGGATGGGGCTCTGTGGTCGAGTGCCCCTGAGTTTAATTCCCAGTACTCAAAAATAAAAAACTAAGCTCCCCTTAAATCAAGCCTAATGGGTCCTCTTCTGTTCTCCTCTTCCTCCTCCTCCTCCTCTTCAGCTGCCATTCTCCTAAGAAACTCTTGATCCTGTTTCTAATGGTAGTTAAACCTGTCTTCGACCTGGTAAGGCTGTAATTATTGGCACTTGCTATCCTCATTTTCCATGACCCAAGCTGGCACTATCAGAGTCCCTCAGGAGGTGCAGGGGAGGGTAAGACTGTCAGCCACAGGAGTCTTCAAGGGAAGGGAAGAATCAAATGCTTATGATTTAATACTTTTTATTAAACTCTCCATCACACAGGGCCTCCAGCAAAACTGCAAGACAGGATGAACAAATGAGATCCTTGGAACAAAAACAGGTCACAGAGCTGTTGTAATAATCCAGGTGAGAGCTCCGGAGTTTACAGACTGGCTCTGGAAACCTTTTTAAAGGAGGAGCCAACAGGCCTTGAGGTCTGGTTACGTTGAACATTAACAGGAAGAGTGAGTTTAAGGTTTACACCTGGGCCAGACTGGTGGATGAGCTTCAAGTACAATGTGTGACATGGTCACAGAGAATAAGACAGACATATGGCCTTAAGCTACCAGCGAGAAATTCAGGTTAATTTAGAACCTATGTGGCCGTCTGGGGTGCTGGGTGCACTCTCTCCCTTCAGCAAAGAATTGAAGAACAGACACAGAGACAGCAAGCGAGAAGTGGGTATATTGCAAAGATGACAGAGAGACAGGACTTCTCCTGACAGAGGGGCCCTCGAGCTGGGAGTCTGGTGGGGAGTTCTGGCCTGTTCCTTTTATGGTCTCTGGAATGTCCTCCTTCCCTTAGCTCCGCCCCCGTCCATGCTCTTCTGTTATTGATTGGTACCTTCTCTGTCCAGGCTTCTGTTTGGGTTTTTCTATTGGGTCCCCCACTTAGGAACACAAGTACGGAAGTGTCTGTCTGATTGGGTCCCCGCTTGAGTCCACGAGCACTTTGGTCCAGCAGGAAGCTGACCTCATCAGAAGACCCTCTCCGTGCTCCTCTGTTCTGGCCCCGCCCCGACCTCCTCACTGGCCATCTTACCCTGGCCACCTCAGCCCTTCTGCAGCTCCCTCACCTGGTTGGCTGTGGAGTGTGGATGCAGCTCAGGAGGGAGGTCGAGCTGTAAGACGTAGATTTGTTTTTCACGTATAGGTAGATGGTGAGTGAGGCCATAGAGGGGATGGTTTACCTGGAGAAGGTGCTCATTACTCTATCTGACTTATTGAAGTAATGCTTACGTCTGGTCCTTACTCTGCTAAATAGCGTGCCTAGCATTTCACAGTCTCAGCCCTTCCAGGACAGGTGTTCTGACCCACCCACACTGAGGAGAAACTAAGGTGTCGGGCCTGAGGTCTCATGGCTGGTAGGCAGAAGAGCCAGGGGATGAATTCAGGACAGTCGGGACAGAGGTCTTTTTTTTTTTTTTTTTGGCACNATCGGGATTAGGAAATTAGCCATTTGGGATTCTGCCTGCCACAAACAGACCTATTCTAAACAGTGCTATTAAATTTTAGACTGTTCAAATATTTTATTTTCTCCAACAACTACTTTTTATTATGAAAAACAATTAAGACCATTTAAAACACGGGAGTACAAGTATTTTTTTTAATTAAATTAACTCGCAAAACCCAAATTTGCAGCGGTTGGGATGTTTCTAGACAGACTTTGGTATCAATTTAAAACCAAGATAATTTTTATATTCTTTCCAATAGAATTTCACAGACTTGAAGCCCACCCTCCATCAAGCATGATGATGCTGTGCTTCATCCTGGCTCAGAGAGAAAAGACCCAGGATGAAACAGCATCAACACCACAGAGCCAAGAGTCAGAGGGGAGACAGGGACTGGAGAGACCAAGATGGTTCAGAGAGACAGAGAAACGCAGGCCAGGTACAGTGGTGCACATCTGTAACCTCAGTGGCTTGGGAGGCTGAGCCAGAAGGATTGCAAGTTGAAGGACAGCCTCAGCAACTTAGATCCTAAATCAAAATGAAAACTAAAAAAGGGCTAGGGGTGTAGCTCAGTGGTAAAGCACCCCGGGTTCAATCCCCAATACCAAAAGAAAAGAAAAAAGGAAACATAAGTTTAGAAAGTTGACACCACTAAAATCATCAACCCATTTAGGTAACAGGTGTTTGGGGTTTTTCTCTTCTGCTGCTTTCTCCAGGACCCTGAGAATGGAGGGTGTTGGTTGGATGGGAGAAGTTAGGAGCTTGGGCGGGAGAATGGAGGGTGGAGAGAGGGAGGCAGGGACCCGAGGGTGGAGAGAAAGAGGGAGGGACCGGCCGCTGGGTCTTGGGGGAAGGGAACTGGAGGCCCCCTGCGGAACCTCGGCAGGCCCTCTCAAGACCCTGCTTCCGGCTCGGCTCGTTAAGTTGTAGGGTGGTAGTGGTACCAGGAATAAAAAATTAAGGAATTTTTAACTTTTCAATATTTGTGTAGTTCAGTTTTTCTACATTTTAGTACAGAAACTTTAACAAAATGCAGTTTTGAAGGTGTTTCCTTGTGAGTTAACAGTAAAGAAGATCATTGTTAATTACTATTTTGTATGAATTTTGCTAAAGTTAACTGTAAAGAAACACCTGCTGACTTGCAGTTTAAGGGGAATCTATTCTCCCCATTTCCAAACCATGATATGAATGGGCGCTGACATGTGGAGAGAATAGATATTTGTATGTTTGAAATGTGTGTTTTAGATAAATAGGATTGGGTATTTAAATTAGCGTATTTGTGAATTTAATAGCACTAAGATTATCTTCAAATGAAAAATCTCAAAATTCCTATTTGGTTTTTGTGCATTTTCTTTCACAATGTAATCATGATTTTAGTGTGTTAGATTTGCCGAGTCCTAGCTGTGTTTACAACATCTCCGTTCTACATTTACCTTGGTCACATTTAAACTGCTGCCATAGTTTTTGGGTGTAAAGGATGTCTGCCGCCCTCTATTTAAATTCTGAAAAAGGGTAGTGGATGTTCTCCCCCTCCCAGCTTAAAAAAACATTGTTAACTTTTTTAAGATAAGGTCCACTAAGCCTGCTACATTGGAGCAAATAAGTGGGTATCTGCTTATGTTTTGTTTTCTTTTTAAAGCACATGAGGCCCATATATCTTGATTTATTTTCCTTGGTTTAACTTTTCCCCCCTTGATAAAGCTTTCATAGCAAGAGAATAAAAATCATGCTACTGAACCCTCAATTGGCTGGCATGCTTTCCTGATTTTGCCCTATACATTTTGCTGAATAAAACCAAGGATAGTTTAGGTATAATTGTTGAAAATAACTCAATGCAGCAGAAATGTAGCACAGTTGCTTAGTACAAGCTTCTCACTTCCCAAAGACCTGAATTCCAAATTTGGATAGCCTGAGTTTTTTCTTAAATTCCCAAAGAACACATTGTTATTCTTTATGTATATTTCAACCTAAATTATGTTGGTGTGAGTTATCAATTTGTTTGGAAGACCATGATTGAGAAGACTTATAGATGATAACAAGGTCATATATACGAAAACCAATGTTTACTGTTTTGCGCCAGCTAGTGCTTAAAATTTCATTCAAGCCCTAAGTATGTGCCCTGCTGTTGTTCTTTCTTTGGTAGTTGAACATTGTATTCAAGATTTTTACTTGGTTTTAAAAGTACTAAGCAANGGTGGTTCTTCCAAGGAACCCATGGTTAAACAAGCTCAGGGGTTTGTTCAGCGTGAGTCTGTGTTCACATCAATATGGCCAGCAACTAAGGGCTGACGCGCAGGGTGGGAGCCAGGGACCCGTATCAAGGTGGCTTAGTTCTTTGGGGAATAGGCCAGAAGACAGGAATAGCTAGAAGAATCTAGAGGAATCCCAGGCTTCATTTCCAAAATCACATCTGGACACAGGTGCCTGTGGTCCCTAAGGGAAACCATGGGAGTGGTTGGAAGCGGCCTGGAGGAGGACCTGCAGTTAGGGCTCAGAAGGGTGGCCCGGGCTGTGGTCTGGGGTGTCCACTTCAAAGTCCTTGGGCTGTGAGGAAGGCTGAGCCTGCCCTGGAGCCTGGAATGAACTGGGGCAGCGAGTCGGAGGTGTGTGCTGGAGGACAGTGTAAGCAGGTCCAAAGAGAAGGTGTACAGTGGCCAGGGACCAGCAAGCAGTGGGTTTCACCCTGACCCCATATTTCTGAGGCATGTGTGAAAGCACAGCTTCTGATCCAGAGGGGGCCGGGAGAAGCAGAGTCCTCAGAAATCATGCGTAGTTTGTCAGCACAGCTCTCTGGTAAGGTCTGACAAGGAGGGCAGTGTGGTTGTCAGGGCACCACCTACTGGCAGTTGGGCTAAATGTCACTTCCCCCAGGGAAGCCCAGGAGGGGAAGGCCGATGGAGTCTCTGCTGTAATGAAGGTCAGTCATTCACTAGCAAATTGTTCATTTTTCTTTTTTTTTTTTCTTTTTGGTAGTTAGATGATGGACAGTGGGCCTTATTTTGTTTATTTTTATGTAGTGCTAAGGAAACTCTGCCACTGAGCCATATAGCCCCCATTTTATTTCTTAAACCCAATCCTCACAGGGACAGTTATGTCATTACAAGAGATTTCTCAATGACTGACAGAGGGTCACCCTCCTCCTTGACCATGTCCCTCAAGGCTACAATGGCTTGGACTAAACCACTGCAAATTCTCATAGCACGCGTGTCCTCGGGAACACAGCAACACGCGCCTGTGGTCTTATGGCTTGGCAAGGAAAACCAGTGGCTGTTGAAGCTCTCCAGTTTCCAGACAGGGACTGACTCACTCCCCCATCACCGTTTGTCAGGGTGGGAGCTTGCTAACAGCTGTGAGTGTGTGCAGCATTGGGAAGGTGAGGAAGGGGGACGGGGCAGAGAAGTAGGAGCCGTTCATCATCATCTTCAAAAAAAAAAAAAAAAAAAGGTTCATAGCACCAACAGAGTTACTATCAGTTGATTTGTTAATGACCAGTAAGCTTCTATTATCAGTTTAATGTTCAGTCAGGTTGCTGAGAACTAAATGTGTTCATTATCCTAAGTGATTGCAGGTGCTCAGGGATCAAATTGTAGACACCCGTTTAGCCATTTGGGTCAGGTAGAAATTCGTGCAGATGCTGAACAAAGTTCATTTTTGGACTGTATATTCCTAGAAGTTTGTTAATGTGTTAAAAATTAATCTAAAGGGGCCAGGGTTGTGGTTCAGTGGTAGAGTGCTCGCCTGGCACTTATGAGGCACTGGGTTCAATCCTCAGCACCACAGAAAAATAAAGTTATTGTGTCCACCTATAACTTAAAAAATACATATTTAAAAAATTAAACTAAAGCTGTTATTTCTGATATAGATGGCCATCTGGACTGGTAGATTTGGTGGATAAACACATTTTATTAAGGTGAGAGAAACTAGCATTATTGCCTTAAAAAATAATCACACAGTTCATCCCCCTGATTGGATTTCATAATGACTACACCCAGGGTTGATAGAAGTGGTGAGATCAAGCTTCCAACTTCAAAAGAAAATACTCACCAATATTAAAAAGGAACTAAGTATGATTGTGCTAGCTTTGTGTCACAGTGCAGATCAAACTATCATTTGATGGTAATCTCATTTCCATATGGTGAGGTGCCCTTTTTGTCTAAAACCAGAAAATTAGGACTTTGATAAAACAAGCTACAAAACTTGAAGCTACCAGAGGTGAGATGCAGGTTAAGAATTCTTTGGCTAGAGTCTCCTAGCCAGCAGATGCTGGGGCTGCCGACCTTCACCTTCAAGTGCACAGTATGAGGAGCAGGGCAGGGTGGCAAGCTCCAGTGCCACCAGGGGCCAGACGGGGGTCCCGTCTGTGGCTCCCAGGCAGGTAGAGGGGCCTGCTGGAGAGCATGCTCCCATCACGCTCAGCTGTAGGGAGTACAGGTCCACAGTGAGCCTCATCTACCCATTTTTCCAGAAAAACTGGAAATAGTTTTTTAACTCACTTAGATGGTGGCCATAAACGTTTGTTGTTTTTTGTTTTGCACTTCTGTGACATCAGGAAGCTGCGCCTCTGCCTCCAGGTTTTCGGGGAAAGCACAACCATGGACCTGACATTGTCTGGACAGGCAGCACTGTTTAAATGAACTGGCTGAAGGCAGAAAAGCAAGGTTGGAAGTCCCCATGCTATGTCGTCTCCCCTTCTGAGCAAACCCAAGTTGGTTAACAACATCAATTTGGTGGTCTTTCTGTACCCAAGTCTGTCACACTGGCATAGATGACCCTATTCAGTCATCTACTAATGTCCCAGTGGCTTTATCTTTTACTTTGTATTGTCTGAGGTCACCTAAGCAAGCCTCGACTGAGCCTGATCGGGGCCCATTTGACAGACACAGGTGAAGCACCTCCCTGCTCAGCGCCGTGTGGGCTGGGCCTAGAGAGAGGCAGTTTCTCCCAATCTCACAGCCTCACTTAAAATTAGAGTTGTTTGGGGCTGGGGATGTGGCTCAAGTGGTAATGTGCTCTCCTGGCATGCACGGGGGCACTCAGCGCCACATAAAAATAAAATAAAGATGTGTCCACCGAAAACTAAAAATAAATATCAAAAAAAGATTCTCACTCTTAAAAAAAAAAAAATGAGAGCTGTTTGGTCCCAATTTTATTTTCACCTCCAAATCAGTATTCTGAGGTATAGCGGGGTGCCACTGAGACCTGTAATGGAGAGAGAAACTCCTGAACGGTGGGTGACAAGGGCTGCAATTCTGCACTAAAACCTTGATGAGCACAGAGAATATTCTTCAGAACGTTAGCAGTGGTCATCTCTGTAGGGGACCATTTCAAAGCAGTTCCACTTTGCTTGAATTTCTTTTGAAATGAGCATATATTACTTTTCATGACGGAAACACTCCCTCCCCCAGCGGCACTATCTGCTTCCTTGGTCCCCAGGCTCGGAGTTCTCAGTGTCCATCCCCCATGGGGAGGAAGTACAACTTTGTCCCTTTCCGCATCTCCCTCCTGTCATTCTCACCTACTAATTTTAGGCAGATGGGCTAAAATGGTAAAAGGAAAAAGAAAACCAAGCACATTTTAAGCAAGGAAGGAGGAGAACAGACGTTCTGGCCACTTTCCTCTAAGGCCACAGGGACTCTCAGCAGAAAAGCCACAGCTGCTGTATGATCACATCAGGCTGTGTCCTTTCACTAGAGGGAGTTGAGGGAAAGACTATTTTTAAAAAACTGGCAATTTGATCTTATTTTCCTTCTAGCATGAACTGTAAGGAGTCAGTTGGCTAAAAAGTAGAATTCTGCTCATTTTATTTATTTGCAATACTGGGGAGTGAACGGTAGGCAAGTGCTCTACCACTGAGCTACATCCTGGGTGCTTTTTGAGACAGGATTTTACTAAAAATTACTGAGGCTGGCCTCAAACTTGTGGTCCTCTTGCCTCAGCTTTCTGAGTAGCTAGGATCACACACACACACAGCTCATAACTGTTCTAACTTTAAAGGGAGACAAGGAGCACAGTAAGTTCTCAATGACAATTTGCTGGATTTAACAGACTACACTTGATGAATTGCAGGATCTCGTATGGACACTTACGTTCAGTTTGTTCACAAAATTAAGGTTTTATGGGTCATTTTGAAACCTATAGGCGGGTATTCTTAAATGCTTTACGCATCCAACTGAAAGCCTCCTGTCCACCTCCACACAGCCCCACCATCTCTCCTGTGATAATCTGATGGCAACCACTGTCTCAACCTGTAAGATAATGCTTCTGATATTTTGCCATTACGTATCTTGTCGTGGTAGGTTTTTTATTTTATCATTTGGTTTACAGAAGAGTTTTTGTTGATTATGAGAATGTTGGAGTTAGTTTCAAATAAGATCACATTTTCTCTAATGTTAGTGGATCATTCCCATCAACCAAAAAAGCATGCTCCAAAGCAACAACGAAACCTCTTTCTCTTCCCTGTGAGATGCCAAAACTCACAGCCAAGAGTCACCTTTAACCTAAGCAAACAGCCTCCGATCTCCCCGATTTGTTTTCTCACCTGCCCTCCTGCCATTTTACTTTCAGCAGTTGGGCCACTGCCACCATCCACCCCTGTCCCACCCAGTGTCGCCTCCAGCTGATTGCTACAGTGACAGTTTGAAAGGTAAGTAAAGTAATTTCTCTGATTTCTCTGCTTAAAACCTCCAGTGACTTGCTGTCGGTTTCCCAAGGTACCCACATGCTCTCTCCCTGGTTTTCACTGAAATGTCACCTTACAGAGGCCTTCTATGACACCCTGTTTAAAATGTCCTCTATCCCTATCCCACTGCATCCCCATCTACATAGCTCTTACCCCACCTGACTCAGAGCTCACAGTTGGAAGACAGAGAAGGAGCTGTTCTAATTCCCCCCACTGCTGTCACTGTTTTGGGGGGAGATTCATTTTGCTAATATACGCACAAGATTCCTTAGAATCTATGCTCTGTAAGGTATGTTCTAGAATCTAGGTTGCCAGCTTGCTAATGAGGTAACTTCTTGTCTTACATGGTTACTTGTTTGTGAGGGAAAGCATACATGAAAACATGTATGCTTTCCACTATACTAAGAGGGTAACAGTGTTTTCTCTCCAGAATCAGAGGTCCTTACCGTACTGATGAGTCCTGGGTCCTATGCCTCTGTGACCATCATACACCTTGAACAGCACTCGTTCGAATGACAAAACACTTTTCATTAATGAATAATTCAAGTGACATTATCATTATAGGACTACCATCCTTAAAGGCAAGTATGTTTAAGAAAAAAAGTGAAACAACAATGTAGTATTTATTTTATAAGGTGAACTGGGCACATAGTGAAATAAGCTATAAAAATTCCAATTACTCAGAAGAAAAATCCTTTGTTCAAATGACTTTACATATTAATTACTCTGGAAAGTTTCTGAACTCTGTTTAGTAGCAGATCTCCTTTCTTGATAGTTTCTTGGTACTGCCAGTTCTTGCTATCAGGTCTATAAATAAATACAGGAAGAAAGTGAATTATTTACCAGCCACATTTCTCCATGACAATCACTGACCTACATTTCTAAGCCACTTGCAAATACCCCTTATTCTATGCACTAAACAGTACCTGTTGGTCTCCACTATTTCATTCACTTTATCAATTTTGCAGTGTAGTCTCCCAGCGGCAATAAATCTGGACAGTTCCCTAATTGAAAGAAAGGAAAACCAGCATTAGCCTTAGAAAGAATAGTACTTGCAGAATGCTTTGAAACTCATATTCAGTGTTCTTTCAGGTAACCCTTAGTCTTCCTTCTAGCCTGAGCTATTATTGCATATGCTGTACTTTTGAGATGTCCTTGGTGTACTGTTGGATTTATCATCTACACAGACAACCCTAGAATTTACAGTAATGGGACACAGGTGTCCAACAGTGAAGCCATTCATACCAAGTTTTTAAAGGACCTGGAGAAGAAATGATTCAACTATTACATTGTTTCAGACAAAGCCCATGATCTGCAACAGCCTGTACTGAGATAGTCCCTTCCCGGAGGAAATGTACCAGCTGCCTTGAATTCACTGGTCATCAAAACTGTGGCTTCCGTGCATCTCCTCCTCCACCTGAGCCTCCCATTGCCACCACTAGTGAAGTTTAAGGAACTGACCAAGGCCACACAGCTGTTCAGTTGCAGAGCTGGAAGAAGCAGCCACTCCTTCCCCCAACTCAGAAAACCCATTTATGGGGTCCAGCCCAGTAAACAGTCTTCTGGGCCATGATTACTGAATTTGGAATTCAATATGCAACAAAACCAGGAACACCAGCATTTAAAAACAAGATTATTATCACTGCTTTTCTTTCTTTCAAAGGAAGAAAATGAGGGAAAGACAACAGGGCTTTGGATTAGGTCTAGCTGTGCACTGCATCTCAAAACAAATACTGATCTATTAGTGTCTGAAACTTGCTCTGACATGGTTAAAAAATAACAGCAAATAAAATGATAAAATTCATTGTAGAATTAAAGAATGACAGATTACAAAGAAAATGGTCTTATTTAAATGAAACACACCCTCATTTTGTCATCGTGAACCACTGAAAACTGTATATGACTTAAGGACCTGTATCGGAAGCCATGATGGCACATGGCTGTCACATACACTCAGGGCAAGGAAGTCCTGCAGTAGCCTCCCAGCTGGAAAACAAGGACGACCCCACACACAAACACCCGCTGCCTAACTCACTGACCTCAGTGCCACACTCGACCACCATTCCCCAATGATGCTGAGTCCCCCTGGCTTTTTCTGTTCCTGTGATATCCAAGCTTGTCCCCTTCTCTGCATCTAGAACTCCATGGGGCTAACTGTCAATCATATCTCAAAGCAAATCCTCCCCTCTCAGGCCTGCCACATGTATATACAGTCCCAAGGGCACTAGAACACTTTCTCATCTCTATCAATACCAAGCACACACAGAGGTCTATTTGAATCACTGTCTTATTCAAATACTAAAAGTCCTAAGTTCAACCACTAGTTTGGCCAGAATTAGGACCAAATGTAAATACAGAAACCTAAGGTAAAACATTAGCTGCGCGTGGCTGTCAGAGGAACAAAGGATCACGGCAACTTTAGTGACCACTTCTCTGCACCTCGCTCTTCCCATGTATCAACAAGAGGGGAAGACTGAGGAAGGAAGAGATGACAGATGTGTTTTGATATTTAGAATCAAATTCTTGATGTGTATTTTTTCCCCTCAAAACATAATATCCATAGGCAATGTAGAAACTCACATTAGAAGGCAATTGTAAAACTAACACGGTGCTAAACTTACTGATCAATGAATTCCACTCCAACACCAAATGCTTCTGCCATGTAGCCTAGGGTTAAGGACCTGTAGGATTCCAGCAGCTGGCTGTAGGCGTGAATTCTCATTTCTCTTACATAGTATCGATAATGAGGTGCAAAAAGCCAATCCTTTTTCATTTCCTGTTCCACAACCGCTGCAATAAATAAGATGATAAGTTATGTGATTCCACCTTCCATCTTAAGGGATTAAAATCTAAAACAACTCTTGAGTCCAAGAGACAGACTTAGTCAAGTAGAGAATTTCTCTCTGCCCTTCCACACCACCTCAACAGCAGCCGTGACCAAGTTGAGGCCAGCTCCAGGCACATCAGTCACGCGGCACTTGGCTATCTGACATCACCTATTAAAAAGAACCCAGTTTCTAAAGGAATGTGTCCACAGACTGACAAAGTAACTATAGGGAACTTCTTATACCCTTAAGAAAAATTTGTGACATAAAAAAAGACCAGAAAGCAGTATAAATTGGACATTTTAAAAGTAACAAAGCAGAAGCAGTAAAGGGAAAGACTGATGAACCCTACTCTCAGAAATGTAAATGGTCTTAACGCCCTATAAAGGTTTAATGAAAAGTGATTTATAAGAACTTGAAAGAGCTCTTAAAACTCAGCTTTAAAAACCAAAAAAGCAGGGGCTGGAGCTGTGGCTCAGTGGTAGAGCACTTGCCTGGCAGGTGTGAGGCCCTGGGTTCGATCCCCAGCACCACATATAAATAAGTAAATTAAGGTCCATTGACAACTTAAAAAAAAAAAAAAAAAAAGCAGTAAACCATTCACATGATGTTAATGAGCAGTCCATACAAATACAACTTATTTTTTTGAATATTTACAGATGATATGGCAGGAAAGCAAAGTTTGCAAGTGTAGAAATAGAGGAACGCAATAGTCTCAGAAGACAGTGGGATGAAGCCCTCCATGAACGGGGTGGACAGGAAGATGGCTCTGCTAAGCTGGCTACAGACAGCAAAGAACAGAGCAATGCAAATAAGGGAAGATCTCAGGGCAGGATAAGCACAGCTCGACCTGGGAACAGAAAGGACAAACTTCAGAATACAAGCATCTGCTACAGACATCGAAGTGACCCAGAGAAAAGAAGGACGCTTGTGCCTTGAACAAGGTGGATGACTGGCAAGGATGGGGAGGTGGGAGAGGTTAATGCCTTAAACATCTCCACAGCTCCCAAGCCACCAATCTCATCACACCAGCATGAAACCCCCTTCAATCACTGCTCTCACTAATGCAGCACTTACATCAAGCCCTCGGTAAATGTGCCAGCACCATGCTGGTGTCGGGGACAGGAAGGGAAAAAAATATGAGGTCTGCTCCCAAAAATTCTAGTCAAGAGAGACAATCTAAGAAAGCATGATGAAACGGTGTGCTAGGCTCTAACTACTTATGTAAGTGGCAAGGAGCAAATGAAAACATGCTCAGCATTACCAGTCTTCAGAGAACTGCAAAGTAAAATCACGGTGAGGTCCCACCTCACACCCACTAGAATGTCCATGATCAAAGAGAGACACAGGTACTGAATTCCCACAGTACCCACAAGTTCTGGTGGGAATGTCAAGTGGTACAACTCCTTTGGAAAATAATTTGGTATTTCCTTTAAAAATTAGATCACCATATGACCTGGCAATTCCAGACTCCCAGGTATATATACCTAAGAAAGAAAAACAGCCACAAAAAACTTGTACACAAGTGCTCACTAGCATTATTTATAGTAGCCAAAAAGTGGAAACAGTGTAGACGTCTGCTGACTAATGAATGGATAAAATGTGGCATATTTATACAATAGACTATCACTTGACCATAAAAGAAAATGAAGGAATCCATGCTACAACATGGATGAACTGTGAGTGTATTAAGCTAAGTCAAAGTCTTCGGGCACAAGACACTTATCCTGATTCCACTTACGTGAAATGTCCAGAATAGACATTTATAAACACAAAGTAGACAGAGGTGGCTACGGGGGAGAACTGACTGCTAATGAGTTCAGGCTTCCTAATGGGAATCTGTTAATGGCTGCACCACCCTGTCTGCATAGGACACCTTAAAATGGTCAATTTTATGATATGGGAATTGTATCTTTTAATTTGTAATTCCAGGAACGAGAGAAGTAATGAGTTTGTTCTGATTGAGGAAAGGCTCTAGAGACCCCCAAGCACAAAAAAGAGCAACTCTGCATTACAACCATGTGTACATATGAAGAAGGGGTGAGGCCAAGGGAGCAGTGACTCACGCAAGATAGCCCTGTGCCTGCGTTACATGAGATCGGCCCCTCGAACACAAAGTGCTCCATAAATCCGGCCAAACCCCGGGGCAAAAACAGAACAATCATTTGGAGTCCCCCCCTTCCCATTTTTCATGAATGTGATACATTTAGACAAGCACTTTCTGAAGTCTGCAGCATAAACAAGAGACTACATCAATGCTAAACTTTGCTGTTTTAGCAAAATCATTTGTAAGCTAATTCTTCTGTCATTAGTTCGGTAGTCATTAGAAACCAAATGGCCAGGGAGAAAAGGGGACTGGAGGAAAAAGCAAATTTGTGTGGGCGGAATATCTGTAGAGTAGCTTTGAAGAAACACAGATATTTCCCACAGATTATGTTCTCAGCCCACAACCTCTGAAAATGACATGCAGATCAGCACAAAGCCTTAATTACTGCAAAAAAAAAAACCTATCAGTGAAGTCCAGGCTCAGCTGACCTCAACCCAAAGACACTCCATATTCCCTCAACTCTTTCCTCATCAGAGTCAACCCTTACAATCCTTTATTCACCCTTAACTTATTACCCTCCCCCCGCCGCCCCCCCC
>NW_025999941.1:16846756-16904256 GCF_001458135.2 Marmota marmota marmota
CCGCCCCCCCCCCCCTTAGCCTCTAAGGGCATGGTGAACTTCCTTGTCAAAGGGCCAGAGAAGGTAAGTATTTTTAGGTTTGCAAGCCACACAGTTCTCCATCAGATACTCTTCTGCTGTGTTCTGCCAGTACCACCGAGACACACACACACACACACACACACACACACACGCCCTTTTCATTTTCATTTTGAGACATGGTCTCCCTTAAGTTGCCCAGGCTGGTCTCAAACTTGCAATACCCCTGCCTCAGCCTCTGAATAGATAAGATTACAGGTGTGTGCCACCTGTAATACATGGACCTCTTTTTGTATTCTTTTAAACAACACTTTAAAAATATTAAAATCATGGTTACCTCCTGGCCTACAAATGTAGTCCTAAAAATGGACTACAGCTTGCTAACCTTCCTCTCAACGAAACTGGCAGAAAATGAGCCATATTGATCAAAAACTTGCGGTTATCTACACACTACATCTTCCAGGTATGTGAAAAATCATCTTTGGTTATTTGTACACAGGATCAGAAGATAAAGACAGATCATCAAAATGGCCACTCTCTCCTTACCTAATGATTGGAAGAAAACGGAGTAACGACATTCGTAAAGAGAAAAGAGGTATTGCCGAACTGCTGGAAGACTGTGCAACACTTCAAGGATCTCTGCTCCTTTAATGACCTGGGTATTAAAAAAATAAAGCTTATACTTTAATGACTTTGTGTACTTAGAGAAGCATGGAGTGGTCCTTTACAGTAGTACAGGGTCAGTCATCACCTTCTCCCTGAGGTCTGGTCTCTCTAAGGCAATCATGCTGACGTAGACAGTGTAAGTCACAAACGTCTTGTAATCCATGAGCTCATAGGAGGTAAACGTCGAGACGGTGTCGAGAAAGAGCTCAGCTGCCTGTTTAAAATCTCTAATGGCCACACAGTAGAGACCCTGGTAAACCTTCAGGCGGTTCCTTCTGTCCCAGTCTCCTCCTTCTTCTATTAAACTATTAAATAAAAACAGTTGAGGTCATAACCTGAAAACAGACAATGCCACTTTTTAAAAATAAATTTGTTGTAGTTACTAGGAATTTAACTCAGGGGAACTCTTACCACTGAGTCACTGACCACCCCACCCCACTTTTTTTTTTGAGACAGGGCCTCACTAAGTTGCTGAGGTTGGCCTTGAAACTGCGATCCTTCTGCCTCTGCCTTGCTGGGATTACAGGCTTGAGCCACCACATCTGGCCACTTTTTTAATTTTTCAAAGAGAACACAACTTAACTTGAACAAAAGGGCGTATTTTGAAGAAAGTATTTTATTCAATAAGCACAGTTATTTGACCAAATTTAAGAGTTGTAAACAAAATAAGCAAGTTTCTCCTATCAACTTCTCATTAATAGCATCATAATTTAGAGGAAATTTCACCCCATTACTTTTAAAAGTACCTTTTGGCTTTTTCTGTGTTTCGGGTGATAAGATCATTATCCATATAAAACAGACCAATCCGAAGGAGATAGAATACAATGTCCAGGCGGTGACCCAGGGCCACAGTTTTGTCGTATGTCTTACGAAAGGCAGTCAGAGCTCCCTCCTGTCCAGAAAACCAACACAACAGGTGAGGAAAGTTTACAAGTTGCCAAAGCTACCAGCTGTCTGGGAGTTCTTCAGAAGAGCTGGGGCAACAGGTCAAAAACAAGACGGCCACGCGCTGATCACTGCTGAAGCTGTACAGTGAGTAGATGGGTTTATTATACTGTTCTTTCCACTTGTATAAGAAATGCCTAGCATATACTAACATTCTAGAAAATATAAGACATTAGTAACTTATAA
Organism: Marmota marmota marmota; assembly: GCF_001458135.2. Taxonomy (NCBI): domain Eukaryota; kingdom Metazoa; phylum Chordata; class Mammalia; order Rodentia; family Sciuridae; genus Marmota; species Marmota marmota. The sequence goes on from NW_025999941.1 coordinate 16,848,572, forward strand.
TTGTAGTATCCCTTGTCTCATGTATGCAATGTTTGCTTTAAAAATTATAATACACTACTTGAAAAAACTTTACTATAAATTAGCAATTTTTATCACTTTGAAAGCAATGGGGGGGCTGGGGTTGTGGCTCAAGTGCTAGCGCTAGAGTGAGGCCCTGGGTTCCATCCTCAGCACCACATAAAAATAAATAAATAAAGGCATCGTGTCCAACTACAACTAAAAAAAGTTTTAAAAAGGCAATGGGAATATTATCTTATGCCACTGATTATTAGCATACAACTATGTACATATACAATCCTATCTCAAAGCACTGTCGAATAAAATGATTCCACTGTTTTGAAGAATATGAATAAAAATTTGTTTATACTTGGTATTTTTCAAAACATGTCTAGCTGGTTTGTATGAAATTCATTCCTTCATAATTTCCATGGACTTACAAGAGAGGCTGTCAAGACAGCAGTGGGTGCACCTCACCTCAACTCCTGACATGTAAACACTACCCCCCCATGAAAAGGAACCGGGGTCCTAGGAGAAACGGACCATTCCAGGTATGGAGAGGAAAGATAACAGGTGAGCTTGTGAAATGTTCCTGTGTCAAAACATAAGAAAGAGGCAGCTGGGGATGTGGCTCAAGAGTACAGTGCTTGCCTGGGGTCCTGGGTTTGATCCCCAGCACCACAAAAAAAAAGCCCACTAATGAAGTCATGTCAAAGGACAAAGAAGCTGTCTTGAAGGGACCTCCACTAACAAATCAACAAATCATAAAAAATAAAGATTACAACCAGTGGCCAACACAATAATAAAAACCCTCCATGTCTATACTTAATAAAAACAGTGTATAGGAGGGGAAAAAAAGAATGTGCTTTTTGGAAGAATGCTACTTAGTAAACATAAGAGGAACATAGTATTAGAACATAACCAATTCGTAACTCCTTGATTTTGACTCAGGCATGTCCTTGTTGAAGTTAAAGGTCTGAATCAAAAGTTTCTCACTCAGAAGTGATATAGGCAGCAGCTAACCAAAACTCTTTAAAACAAAACCATACACACACATAACCTAAAAGCAGAACTAGTATTTTTAAACTTTCATTATATATTCCAAATTTTTACCATGACCAAGTCTTTCAATTAAGTAATAGCTTCACATTTTGTGCCAAGTACTGGTCTAAGTTCTTTGCCTCTCTCTTTAGCCAGCAATAAGTAGAAACTGTCATTATCCCTATTTTACAGATGAGAAACTAAGGGTTCAGTAAATCAAAATTAATTAAGCTGAAAATAAAACTCAGATGATCTGATCCAAAGGAGCACACAATTTCATTCTTTATATTGACCCATCATCCTATATACTTAAGTCTACTACTTAAAATTAAGGACATTCAGAGCGCATCCTCTTACCCACTATCACACAACTACTAAATTTTTTTTAAAAAAATCCAGTTCTGGTGAGTGTTATGCAGAACTGGCCACACAGGGCAAAATAAAAAATCGCTCACTATCCCAGCAATTTCATTTCACAGACTGATCAATACCTCAGAGAAACACTAGCTTACAAAAATACACCAAGAGACAAATACAAGCATGTTTTCTACAGCAGCAGTTTGTTAAAACAAAAACAGCTGAAACAACATATAGGTCCACCAACCCCTGAATAGACAAACTATGGCATATTCTACAGTTGAACATTAGGCAGCAGTTCACCAGAATGAGTGAGATAGGTATCTGTTAACATGGGAAGTCCTCTCAGATATACCAGGTGAAAAGAATAAACAGGACATGGGCTGTAGCTCAGCCAAGCATGCATGAGGCACTGGGTTCAATCCTCAGCACAACATAAAACAAATAAACAAATAAAATAAAGGCATTGTGTCCATCTACAACTATAAAATATTAAAAAGAGAGAATAAACAGGACTACCTGAGTACCCTATGATTCCATATAGGTTTTTTTAAAAATTAAATACTACCTATTTTCTACAGGACAAGTGCATGCACATAAATGCACAATAAAAGAACTAAAAGGTCATCTCTGTGGATGTTAGGAGTAAACGGTCAAACCAGAACTTCAACACTTCCTGTGCCTTAGTGTCTTAGAAGGAGAAGAGCAGTGCAGTGTTTTCATAATGTACCACAATAAATACTTCCCAAACAAGTGAGAAAAATGAACTACTGAGAATGACCCCAATTTTGTAAAAGCAGTGAATACAAATCTCCATGTGCACTTGTCTCTAATGACAGGGAGACGGGAGTGGAAGAACACACTGGCATTTATCCAGAGTCAATGATAGGGTCTTGCAAGACTATTGATTACTTATTCATCTTTGCACTGACTCACTAGTTCAGGAACACGACTGCCTCTGGATTTTTAAAGTTAATTTTTACAATGAGATGATATTAGTACAGAATATTCCCCAACTTTACATCATACTCACACAGGAGTGGGGACATCACCGCCACTCACCTTATCGCCTATCCGACAGAGGTACTCGGCTTTTGCCATCATGGCATCTCGAATCTCACTCTCCCCCAGGTTCTTCTCTGCATCTTCCAGCTCCTCATCCAAACGTTTCAACTCCTCCTCATTGGCCTTCTTCATTTTATTGAGCAGGTCCATATCCATCTGCCAGTCGAGGGATTTGCACAAGGCTTCGTAGTAAGGAGCCATGTCTGAAAGCCAAAAAGAGGGACGCACGGGTGAGGTCACTTGTAAAGTCGATGTCTGCCGCCTCTTTTCACGCAACTGTCATCCACCAGTCTCCTCCGCACTCCGGGTAAGGGAAGGGACAGGGCGTGGCAAAGGACATGGCCACAGGTAGACGTCTGCAGGTGGGGGGCCGCCCGAGGGCCAGTCCTGACACTGGCCAAACCCTGCTCGGTCTAAAGGGAGGGTGACCCTCTGCTCTAGACGGCTTCGGTTGCAAAGGAGGGAACTCCAGTCTCCAAGCAAGAGAAGGCGTCAGACGCGGCCGTCCAGGCACGTCCTCCATGCTAGGAAGGGAGGGCTAGGCCCCGACGGACGCCCTGGGCCTTTGCTCTCGGCCTAGCACCGGGCTCTCCCCCCAGCTGCCCTGGGAGAGAAAGGACCCCAAAGCCATCGCCTCCGGAAGGAAGGCCCTGCCCCCAGAAAAAGCCAGGCCGAGCGGCGGGGACTCGGTAGCAGGACGCCCGGGTTCCCGCCCGTCGGGGAAAGGCCCAGGCCGCTGACTCGGCGCTCGCGGGGCCTCACTGTTGTCGCGGACCGCGGCCATCAGCTCCTCGCGCACCGCCGCGTCCCCGCGGTGCTCCGGCAGGCTGAGCAGGAAGCGCAGTTGCGCGATGCGCAGGTCGGGATTCTTGGGCAGACCCTCCTCCTCCAGGTTCTCCAGCGGCATCTCGGCGGCCGGGGGGACAGCAGACAGAAACAAACCCGGCTCCGACGCGCGGCGACTACGGCAACGGAAGCAAGAGGAGTCGGACAAAACTCCCAGCCACCTCCGGCCCGGCTTCCGGTCCCTTCTCTGCCGCCGCCGCCAACAGCGTCACCTACCGGACACCGCCGGGAACGCCTCGCCCGGCCTGAGCACCTACGCCCCCGGGTGGTCACTAGTGATTTTTCCTCGCTCAAGGCCAGGCCCGGAGTGGGTGGAACTCAACTTCCAGGTCGTGAAGCTCTTCCTCCCTCCCCTTTTATCTCTTTGTGTGAAAATTTTTGAATATTTAATAATAAATAGTGACAATGAAAATAACCAGCAAAATCTGTCAAGTCCTTACTCATCATTTTCATTCTTCTAAGGCTGTGACATTAGCCATGTGTGGGCATGTGATCCACTAGGTCATGCAATAGCTTTGTAGCTTGGGCTACATAAAAACCCCTACCTAAGTCCTGCGCATTGGTGCGACCTGTAACCCCAGAGGCTCCGGAGGCCGAGGCAGAAGGATGGCGAGTTCAAAGCCAGCCTCAGCAACTCAGAGAGGTATATGTTGCATAAATTTCCATTCAGGAATAATAGACAAAGAAATAGTGATTTTTGAATCTTTACCATCAAATTATTTTCCAAAAGAGTTGAACCAGCCACTGAAATGACACATTCTCATAAGTAGTAGGTCTTGTACCTACTTCTATAAAAATGAAATAGGCTCTCTTCNTTTTTATGATTTGTTGATTTGTTAGTGGAGGTCCCTTCAAGACAGCTTCTTTGTCCTTTGACATGACTTCATTAGTGGGCTTTTTTTTTGTGGTGCTGGGGATCAAACCCAGGACCCCAGGCAAGCACTGTACTCTTGAGCCACATCCCCAGCCCTATTTTGCATTTTATTTAGAGACAGGATCTCACTGAGTTGCTTAGGGCCTCACTAAGTCATTGAGGCTGGCTTTGAACTCATGATTCTCCTGCCTCGGCCTCCCAAAGGCCAGGATTACAGGTGTGTGCCACAACGCCCAGGGGAAAAAAAAAAAGGCATTTTTAAGACAAAACAAATGGCAGAGAAAGTAGAACAGCAAAGCAAAAAAAAAAAAAAAAACTACCAGCACTCAGCCACTGGTGAAGAGCTTTCTAAACATCTTTCACTTATTCATCCATCAAACATGATGGCAAAGTACCAGGCTGTGTTGTAGGAACCAGGGATACAGCAGTGAAAAGAACAAAGCCCCCCAGGATCGTTACACACATGCACTTTAAGAATTGTTCTGTTCATCCCACCATGTGCTGAGGCTGTCTTGCTGCATCAATAACTACATACTGACCTATAGGAGCCTGTGATATTATGGGTCAACTTGTCCCCCATTAGTCCTTAGCTGATATCAGTTTGGGTCATTTCCATCTCTCCACCCTTGTAAACATGGATGGAGGTGGGGATTATGTGTGGACAGTATGCTTTGCATTACTGTGTGATTATTTCTTAATCTAAACCCCTAGAAGTTTATTGCTACATAAAAGAGTGTGTACATTACACATCTGGATACATTCTGTAGGGATTATATCATTTATTTTTCCATTTACATTCCCAATACTGAACAGAAGCCCTGTGGGAGGAGAAAAAGTAATACCCTTCCCTTCCCCACAGCCAGCTTCATGACTGAGACACATGCCTGTCATCCCAGCGGCTCAGGAGGCTGAGGCAGGAGGATCGCGAGTTCAAAGCCAGCCTCAGCAACAGTGAAGCCCTAAGTTACTCAGTGAGACCCTGTCTCTAAGTAAAATACAACATAGGGCTGGGGATGGGGCTCAGTGGTCGAGTGCCCCTGAGTTCAATCCCGGGTACAAAAAAAAAAAAAAAAAGATTAACAGCCCAAAGCATGCAGATTTACTTAATGTAAGTTCTATGGGACAAGAGAGCCTTCAGAAATGAGTGGTTCTGTGCTGAGCTGGATGAAGAGAGGACTCAGGTGCAAAGCATCCTGGGACCCAGGAGCTGTGGTCCTGCAGCAAAGAACTAGGCAAAGGAAGAGGCCCAGCTCAGACTCCTCTTGGTGTCACTGTTCAGAAGTGAGGACGCTTCTTTCTGTCAAGAACAGAGAGGGCATCAGAAAGGACCTGCTTTGAAAGAAGGACATAGATTTTGCTTATGGCCTGATTCAGGGGAGAAGGTGGGAGAAGATACAGTGATCTTTATTCTACTGTTTCCTCAGATCACAAGGTGCCCTATTTGGGGTATCAGGCCTCTCTTCCCTCTTTACCAATTTCTTTTTTCTTTCTTATTTATTTATTTATTTTGGTACCAGGGATTGAGCCTAGGGGCACTCGACCATTGAGCCCCATCCCCATCCCTGTTTTGTATTTTATTTAGAGACAGGGTCTCGCTGAGTTGCTTAGGGCCTCACTAAGTTGCTGAGGCTGGGTTTGAACTCAGGATCCTCCTGCCTCAGCCTCCAGAGCCTCTGGGATTCCAGGTGCGCAAAATCCTTTCCCCCATAAGCTCTGCTCACAACCACGACTTCCTTCCCTTGGCCTTTCTTTTATGGAGGTGAGGTTCTTCCCCATTTGTACTGACTGGGTGTCATTCCTGATCATGAGTCCCAGTGCTCTGGGGGACCTCTGTCCTCGGGTCCTGAGCAAGCCTCCTGCGTCTAGACTGTGATCTATGAGGTTTGCAGTTTCCCCTTGTCTATCTTTATGCCTTTCATGTTTTTTAAGCAATGTGACTTCACAATGTTCATATAGCTAAATCAATCACTCTCTTGGGAAATGTGACCCAAATCCCCTGCGTGATCATAAACTCCTTTTTATGTGAATATCTCCATTAAGTCACCAGGAAGTTCCAGTGATCTGTAACTGGTTTGTTCTGGTTTCCAGTATGTCCTCGGGTTGATTCATAATCAAATGAAAGCTGCCACTGCCAGAGGACCTCATTGGTAGGCTTCTGTGACCTGTTCCAGGTACAGGTGACCTGGCAGGCAGGCGCCGGGGAAGGCAGGCTCGGGCGGGGCTGTCTCTCTCTTTGCTCTTTAGCATCTTTGCCATTAATGGCTGAGAGATCAATCGCACTCTGAACTGTTGCTGTGATTTGGTGGTTTGATTGATCAAAGCAGCTCCAGGCCCAGATCGACAACTCATTATTGAACAGCAAATCACCTCTTCTTTGTAGCCATTAACTCGATTTGACTAGATTAACTCGTTTTACAAAGACCTCTCTTTAAGCTTGAAGTCTGGGGTCTTTGTGGTCACAGGGTGAAAATAAATAGGTAATTTTCTTTCTTCTTTCTTTCTTTTTTTTTTTTTTTTTTTTTGNACTAAGTTGTTGAGGCTGGCTTTGAACTCACAATCCTCCTGCCTCAGCCTCCCGAGCTGCTGGGATGACAGATGTGCGCCACCGTGCACAGTTTGGAAGAATTATTGATGACACCGCATAGCTTGGGGACATGATGGGGAGCATCTGCTTGGATTGTACCAACGAGGAGCAGTACAGAAGCCCTGGAACCACCCAGCAGCACTCAGTGCTCCTCCTTGCCACCTCGTGGGGTCAGGAGTGAGGGGAGGTCAGGAGTGAGGGGAGGTCAGGAAGTTCTGCTGCTCTGGGGAGACCCTCCAGCTCAGGGGGTGCATGAAATCAACATGGGTTGGCTTTCTGTGCCACTAGAAGCCACCTGCACTGACCTCAGACCACCCCACTGCTGGCAGAGATCTCCTACGATGTGCCAGACCTGCTCTTGGTGACATGGACACAGGACAAAGCAATGGTCACCAAATCCATGGTGTCAGACCAGAAAACGTCACAGCCGCAGGGAACATGATTCAGACGGTGGCGAGGAGGGGAGGACGTGCCAGCCCCATGGGACCGAGAGGGCAAAGAAAGGTTCTTTGATGAGGTGACGTTTGGGACAGATGGACACAGCAGGTTTGGGTTAGGGCTGCCTTTAAAGGACGCACCTTGGGCCGGGTTTCTTCCTTCTGTTCGTATGGGGTTTTTTAATAGCTTGTTTTCTTCTTCATGATTAAAAACTTACACACACGATCATCTACATGGGCAGAAGGAATGATCCTGAGAAGGTGATCGGAAAAATTAAGATCCTGTCGGGTGCCACGGCCCACGCCTGTCATCCCAGCAGCTGGGGAGGCTGAGGCAGGAGGATCATGAGTTGAAAGCCAGCCTCAGCAACTTAGTGAGGCCCTAAGCAACTCAGAGAGACCCTGTCTCTAAATAAAATACAAAATAGGGCTGGGGATGGGGCTCAGTGGTTGATGGACCCTGGATTCAATTCCCTGTACCAAAAAAACAAAACAAAACAAAACAAAACCAAAAACCTGAACCTGTGTCACCACTGAGAGGGGGTGGGACTCTATTTCCATTAAATGGCCTAAGTCATACTTAAAAACCATACTATCATTGAGCCCCACCCACAGCCCCTCTGCAGGGGCCACCCTAGGGACACCCCTGATTCCCAGGGAAGCCATCTGAATGGCAGTTGAGCATCTCCCTGTGGCCTACAAGGGACTCTGTCCCAGATGGAGGTGTGGGCCTCACACATGGACTCGTGAGAATCTGAATCAGAAACCGTGATGAGCATCTTGGGCCAGAAGTGGGCACAGAGAGCAGGAGATCTGAACAGACAGGAGGCCATGTGGGGAGGGGCCCGGGGAGGGGCCAGAAGCCAGGAAGCCAATGGCAGGCTGCGACCACAGGCAGGAGGGGCCACCCCTTACCAAGCAAAGGAGCCAGGTGGGAGTCACCAAAACAGCCAGCACACAAATCATCCAGGAAACAGGCAGCCATAAGTGTTGGTGAGGATGTGAAGAAAAGGTAAGGCGCACTCAGACATTGCTGGTGGGACTGCAAATTAGTGCAACCACTATGGGAAGCAGTTTGGAGATTCCTCAGAAAACTGGAATGGAACCACCATTTGACCCAGCTATCCCACTCCTTGGTTTACACCCAATGGACTTAAAATCAGCACACTGTAATGTCACAGCCACATCAGTGTCTATTGCAGCACAATTCACAATAGCTAAACTGTGGAACCAACCTAGATGCCCTTCAACAGATGAATGGAAAAAGAAAATGTGATCTATATACACAATGGAGTATTACTAAGCCATAAAGGAGAATGAAATGAGGGCATTTGCCAGTAAATGGATGGAACTGGAGACTCTCCTGCTGAGTGAAATAAACCAATCCCCAAAAAACCAAAGGCTGGATGTTTTCTCTGATGTGTGGATGCTGATTCACAATAATGGCAGGGGGAGAATAGAGGTACTTTGGACCAGGCAGAGGGGAGTGAAGGAGGGGAGGGGTAGGGGGTAGGAAGGACAGTAGACTGAATCAGACATTATGACCCTATGTGCATATATGACTACACAACAGGTGTGATTCTACATCAAGTACAACTGAAGAATGAGAAGTTATTCTCCATCTATGTATGATAGGTCAAGATGCACTCTCCTGTCATGTATAACTAATTAGAACAAATATATATATATCACAGGCCTGACTACCGGTCAACCTATGTAGCAGAGGGACTGGGTCAGCCTTAGATCCTGTGCCAGCCGTCACCCACCATCCCTCCAACCACCCAGTTCATGCTCTCCTCGCTCAAATTCACCTTAGATTCTTTTGCTTCCACATTTTTTAATTGGTGCATTGGGGTCGTACATAATGGGACTTCCCTATATTCTCGAGTAATTGTGAGGTATGACCCTGCAGCTAATATTCTGGGCTTCCGGTTGGTTAGAATCCCGATCTTATTCTCCTCACCATAAATATAAGGCACAATCTCGGAGTGAGTCTCTGCTCCTGGGAATAACAATTTGGTATGATTGAATGAAAATTCCTGAGCAATTGGCTCATCATTGGCCCAGCAATCGCACTTCTGGCAACTTGAACATAAACCTTCAGATCCCACAAAAGTGAACATGCACAAGGTTATTCCTTGCAGCACCGTTTGGAATTGCAAAACGTTGGAAGTAACATAAAGACTCAGACATAGGAAAGTGGGTGAATAAAGTATGTACCTAGTGTGGAGTGGAGTAGTATACAACTGTGGAAAAATAAGAGAGGAAATCTTTATGAGCGGATGTGTGGGGCAGTTTCCAGACATCAAAGGCTACCATTTCACCATTAAAATAGTAAAGGGGCCTGGACGCAGTGTCACATGCCTGTACTCTCAGTGGCTTGGGAGGATAAGACAGGAGAATCACAAGTTCAAAGCCAGCCTCAGCAACTTAGCCAGGCCCTAAGCAACTCAGTGAGGCCCTCTCTAAGTAAAATGCAAAATAGGGCTGGGGATGTGGCTCAGTGATTGAGCACCCCTGAGTTCCACCCCTGGTACCAAAAAAAAAAAAAAAAAGTATTTTGGTCACATTGATCTACCAGTCTGCTTGAACAGAAAGCATATAAATTGCAATTAAATTTTAAAAAGATCGTCCTGAAGAAAATCTCTGAAATCGCACTGCATTGACCAGCAGCGGATTCAGCCATCCGAGACCAGAGGAGGCGAAGGCACTGAGCAATTAGACACCTGCTGTAGGCCAGGGGCAGGTCGGAACCAGGTGGACTGCCTCATCCATGCCATTTAGACCCGTTTCATTTCGAATGTTCGCCGGCAGGGCTCGCGGAGGGCTGGTGGCGGCTGGGTTGGAGGCTTAGGGTGGCAGCCGTTCCGAACCCCACTGGGACTTGGCCTGTCCACCCGCTGCTCCTTCTCGGCAAAGGCCACCGCGGGGTGGGTGCAGTACCGGGTGATGGCCAGCAGAAGGCAGCAGCGCCGCTAGGACCAGGATCCTGCTCCCAGGCCGGCCTGGTGACAGGGACTTGCAGGCAGGGTGGGCATGGCCGCGGGCAGCCCTTGCAAAGGATGCGAGGCGCACTCCGGAGGGATGCACATGGAATTAAACAGCCATTCTGAGTGTTTTCTAAATATCTCAGGAGAAAAAAGATAGGAAGGAGTCAAATACAAAATCACACACCATCCCCCCCTCCCGCCTCCCACCGTTATTCTAGTTCCAAGTGAAGCAAAAGATCTTAATTTTAGACCCTGATGTTCATGACTGTTATGGTGTGGATACAAGGTGTCCCCAAAACCTCCTGGGTGGGACCATGCGGGAATGGTCAGAAGTGGAATGGTCAGTTTAGGGTTAGCTTAATTTGAATGGATTGATAATGAGTGGCACCTGTGGGCAGGTAGAGCTGGCTTCAGGGTTAGGTCACTGGGGCTGCCCTTGGGGACAGTAGTTCACCCTCCTCTAAGTTGTTCTCCTTTTGGTCACATCCATGAAACCCTAACACAAGGACCACCTCCCCAAACACACAAATCACTGCTTCCTTCCATAGATGAGTCAACCACATATTGATTAAGGCCTAGTGTGTGTTCAAATCCATAAGTCCTGGGCAAAAAAAAAAAAAAAGTTGGAGATGTGGACCTTGGCCATCAAGACAAACAAATCTAAAACTTCCTTAGAGAAATTCCACGTCAATGAATTCTTAAAAGTTAGGATGATACCAATTAGGTGGGATTAGTCGAGGCTTTTTTTGGGGGGGGGGTGGGGGAGAGAAAATCTTTTTTTTTTTTGTAAATGGACACAACACAATGCCTTTATTTTTATGTGGTGCTTAGAATCGAACCTGGGTCGCGCCCGTGCTAGGTGAGCGCTCTACTGATGAGCCACAATCCCAGCCCCAAGTCAAGGTTTTGTTTGCTTGGGTTTTGGTACCAGGGATTGAACCCAGGGGTACTTAACCACTGAGCCCCATCCCCAGCCCTATTTTGTATTTTATTCAGAGACAGGGTCTCACTGAGTTGCTTAGGGCCTCACTAATTTGCTGAGGCTGGCCTAGAACTTGCAATCTTCCTGTATCAGCCTCTCAAGTCATTGGGATTATAGGCATGTGTCACAGTGCCTGGCCCAGTTAGTTATTTTGAAGATAACACTTCTCATTAGTTTAAGCAATAAGCCAGTATTCTTGATTCAAGTCGAAACACAGAAAACACACATTTGAACCACGGCTACCTCTAAGACTTTGGGACTTCCTCATTTCTGATTTCCTTGGTAAATTGACTTGCTCCAGCTTGCAGGAAAACCTTTCTTTTGCTTTATTTCTTAAACTAGCCTAAGAATAATGATAATGGCATAAAACTTGTGTATAGTACTAAGCATGTACCAGGTACTTGTTAAGAGTCCCAGGCCTAGGAAGCCATTTATTCCATATGACAAACCTATGAGAGAGATACTTTGTTTAGACTATTTTTATGTTGCTATAACAAAATACCACAGACTGGGAGATTTATAAAGAAGAAAAATCTCTTTCTCACATTTCTGCAGGCTGGGAAGTCTAGTATCAAGGTGCCTGCCTCTGGGGAGGACCCTCTGCCACATCATAAGATGGCAAATGGCATCGTCACATGGTGAGAGGGTACATATGCTTAGCTCTCCTGTCCTCCTTTATGAAACCACAAATGCCATCAGGGGACACCATACTTCTGACTGCATCTAACACTAATTATCTCTCCAAGGCCCCACCTCCAGACAGCATCAATTTATGAATTTGGGGATGAAGTTTCCCACAGATGAAATTTCACAGGACACAGTTAAACCAAAGGACTGTAATTGTTAGAAGTTCAGCTTTGCTATTTGACTTGGGTATTTTTCCCTCTCCCTAAGTTGCTGACTCACTTAGGACCCTGTTAAGTTGCTGACGCTGGCTTTGAGCTTAAGAGAGGTTAAGTATCCACCAAGGCCACACAGCTCATATGCAAAACAGTAGGATTTGAATTCAAAACGTCTGGATCCAGACTCCATGTTGCTAGTCATATCTCACTAATATCAAACATGGACAACACACTCGGCCACACAAAAATAAACATCCAGCTGGGCGTAGTGGTGCACGCCTGTCATCCCAATGGCTAGGGAGGCTGAGGCAGGAGGATGGTGAGTTCAAAGCCAGCCTCATCAACTTAGTGAGGCCCTAAGCAACTCAGGGAGACCCTGTCTCTAAATAAAATAAAAAAAGGGCTGGGGATGGGGCTCAGTGGTTAAGTGCCCCTGAGTTCAATCCCTGGTACCAATAAACAAACAAACTTCCAGGTAGGATCAATTCACCCCCCTGCACCCCAACTTCCGTCCCTCTCCGTGGATGGATGGCTGCCGCAGGCTTGACTTCCTCTTTCTCTTTCTAAGAAAATGCCACCTCACCGTCACACCAACGAAACATCTAGCAGCCCTGTGAATCGCTTTGCCTTTTGACTTGGGTTCCCCCCCAAAAGAACATCATTCCCATCCTGACCTTTCCCTTCTGTACTCTGTCAATAAAACACCACTTCTGCTACTTTTTATAGAAACCCAATTTAGAAATGCGGTTTAAAAATCAATCACCCAGCTCACCCAGACAGCAAACATCTGTCATCGCCCTCCTGTTATCCCCAAGGTGGTTCTGCCAGGTTAGGTGACAGCCCCCTCCCTCCACGGTCCCTACAGCATCTCCTGAATCTCTGACTCCATTTCTGTGGCAGCCCCAAGGCTGTGTGGCCCCCGGCCTGCGGGTCTCCGGACCCGGATGGGTCCCCCAAATCACTGCCAGAGGCATGGCTGGGAGCCTAGCTCTGATGGCTGGCTCTCGGGCTCTTGCTGGCCTGGGGAATGCAGGCCTGGCGGGCCAGCCGCCGGTCAGCAGACTCCAGCTCCAGGTTACTCCCTGGTCCACAGGAGTCCTTCATTCTGTAGGCAAATGGGAAGGACAGAAAATAGAACAGGGTGCCCAGGGGCCAGGGTCGGGGAGTGAGGGCTTGGCGCTTTGTGGGCACAGAGCTCCTGATGAGAACAATGGCATGTTTTGGAAATAGATGGAAGGGAGGGTTGCCCGACATGGTGAGTGCGATTAAGGCCACTGAATGGCACTTAAAAACATTTCACCAGGCGTGGTGGCACATGCCTGCTGTCCCAGCTCCTTGGGAGGCTGAAGTAGGGGAGGTTGCATCAGCCTAGGAGTTTGGGACCAGCCGAGGCTGCAGAGCCAAACCCTATTTTCAAGGAAAACAAAAAGACCTTAAAGTATGAAACTGTTGAGTGTGGCTGGCCCACCCTGTCATTCCAGCGGCTCTGGAGGCTGAGGCAGGAGGATCGCGAGTTCAAGGCCAGCCTCAGCAATTCAGTGAGAGCCTGTCTCTAAATAAAATATAAAAAAGGGCTGGGGATGTGGCTCAGTGGTCAAGCACCCCTGGGCTCAATCCCTGGTACCAAAATAAATAAAGTGCCAAAATTTTATTATGCATATTTTGATATAATAAAAAAGGTTCAAAAAAGTCTCCTTCATGTAAGTGCAACTGCACATATTGTTCTTTTCTCTCTGACTTATTTCTTCCTTTTTTTTTTAGCTTTTATAAAAGGAAGAAAAAATTGTTTTCTCCTTATTGCTGACAACTACTTTTTAAAAAAAATATTTATTCTCAAGTTTTAGGTGGACACAATATCCTTATTTTACATTTATGTGGTGCTGAGGCTGGAACCCCGTGCCTGGTGCGTGCTAGGCGAGCCTCTACCTCTGAGCCACAACCCCGGCCCCAAACAACTACTTCTTGAACCTTGCAAAATTTCCTGCTTCTTCCTCCTCATTGGTGAAGTACTAGAATAAAACATGTCCTAATGTCTCTGGTGGCTTTTATTGCTTTCCTGCCACAAGTCATAAACACCTTGTGTTTCTTCTCAGAGAGCATAGATAGGCCTTTTGAAACACACAGAAATAGCCAGACAAGTCCAGGCAAGTTTATTTATTTATTTATTTTTTGGTACCAGGAATTGAACCCAGGGGTGCTTAACCCCTGAGCCATGTCCCCGGCCCTTTTTACACTTCATTTAGAGACAGGGTCTTGTTGAGTCACTTAGGGCCTCGCTAAGTTGCTGAGGCTGGCTTTGAACTTGGGATCCTCCTGCCTCAGCCTCCTGAGCTGCTGGGATGACAGGAGTGTACAAGTGTGCTCAGCCAAGACCTATAATTTTTTCATAATTTTCAAACAATAGCATATATATTTTAGAGACATTACAGACATTTGAAGATGCAGTATATAGTAAATAATATTTGGGAATTATTACTAACTTTCTTTGTTGTGACAGTGTTATGGGCCAGGCTATCTGGGCAATGACTAAATATTTTACCCTGAGACTCCATATCACCTAAGAAATGCTTCTCCCAAGGGAAAGCCCTGCCTCTGTACCCATTAATAGTTCCCTGGCATAACATACTTGGCAACACTAAATAGCAATTCTTATACAATGTAAAATTGTTCTCTTTGGTTTCCATTTTTCTTGGGCGATGTACCTTGTCAGAGATGGATTGTCCAGACCTTAGTAACCATTCTCTAATCTGTACTCAACTAGGGTTATTTTGACCCCTTCCCTCTGCTTGCTTGCTCTATGCCAACCTGGAAAGTCCCCTGGGCAATACCAATGTACCCATCGAATCGTCTCGCTAACTGCCCAGTCCAGCTTCTGCACCTGCTGGCTTGCAGCTACGTCAACCCAGATGTGGTTTTTGCCTTTAAGTATCCTCAAAGGCTCAGGCTCGGGGCTGTTTCCTGCAGAGACCACTTGGTCCTGTAGTGAGCAGTCCCGGCCCGCTGGCTAAATAGACTCTTCAATTTGGACAAATCTGGGACTTGGTGTGTTTTCTGAGCCACCTGCCCCACAACAACAGTATGATAAGACCTTTATTCTTCAAACTTTCATATTAGAAAATTTAGGGGTGGAATAGGATGGGTATGACTTTATACACTTACCTCTCCATATGACATTATTATTGTAAAACTACCGTGATCAACACAGGCTGGTGTTGGTGTAGCAACAGACCCACTGGTTAATGGAGCTGGCTACAGAGTCCAGAAATCGGCTTTGAACAAAGGCAGAAATGATGCTGGACCCTGGCTTCAATCCCAGCACTGTTAAAAAAAAAAAAAGTAAAAATAAGGGCTGAGGTTATGGCTCAGTGGCAGAGCACTTGCCTAGCACGTGTGAGGCACTGGGTTCCATCCTCAGCACCACATAAAAATACATAGATAAAATAAAGGTATTGTGTCCATATCTAAAATAATAAATAAAATTAAAAATGGTCATGCAATTGGATCTCCATATGCAGGAAAAGAAGCAAATCTGTATCCCCATCTCTCATCCCACTAAAATATAACATGATAAACATCCTAGAAGAAAACAGAGAGGAAATTCGCAGGACCTTAGCAAAGATTTATCAGCTACAACACTGCAAAAGAATGGATTTATGTATTGAACTGCCTTTCCAATCCACATATTTTAAATTTGTACAGCGACCTACCTATGAAGGGATGTGTGGTTCAAACTTCATCAACAACAGCCGGGTGCATTCCCCAAGAGTGGCCCTGCAGGCCTGTTCTACAGTCATTGCAGTAACAGGGACTCTACGGTTGGAAGCCACAGAAATGGACTTGGGCCAAGTGAAGCAAAATGAAACCAGATTCAAGGAAGAGGTGGCCCAGCACAGGAAGCAAGTGAACCCACACAGGGATCTGTGAGGGACTTCCGCAATCTGGCCAACTGCTTCAGGAAGCCAAAACGGCATGAGGGAATTCTAGAATTGGTCCTTTTTTTGGTTTGTTCTTTTTAGTTATACATGATGGTAGAATGTGTGTGGGCAAGTTAGACATACATAGAGTCTAACTTATTCTATTTAGGGTCCCACTCTCGTGATTGTGCTTGATGTGAGTTTCCCTGGTCATGCATTCAATAAAGGAGAGGAAAGTCATGAGCAATTAGTTCTACTCTTTCCTGTTCCCACCTCCCTGACTTCCTTTTGTTTCACATTGTCTAATCCAAAGGATTTCTATTAGTCTCGTCCCCCACCTCCCTTGTTTTGTGTTAGCATCCACAAATCAGAGAGAACATTCAGCATTTGGTTGTTTTGGGATTGACTTATGTCACTTAGCATGAGAGTCTCCAGGTCCATTCATTTACAGGCAAATGCCATAATCTCATTCTTCTTTATGGCTGAGCAATATTCCACTGTGTATATAGACCACATTTTCTTTTTCCATTCATCTGTTGAAGGGCACCTAGGTTGGTTCCATAGTTTAGCTATTGTGAATTGAGCTGCTATAAACATTGACGTGGCTGCATCACTGTAGTATGCTGATTTTAAGTCCTTTGGGTATATACTGAGGAGTGGGCTAACTGGGTTAAATGGTGGTTCCATTCCAAGCTTTCTGAGGAATCTCCACACTGCTTTCCATATTGGCTGCACCAATTTGCAGTCCCACCAGCAATGTATGAGTGAACCTTTTCCCCACATCCTTGCCAACACATATTGTTTCTTATATTCTTGATAGCTGCCATTCTGACAGGAGTGAGATGGAATCTCAGTGTAGTATTTATTTGCATTTTTCTAATTGATCAAGATATTGAACATTTTTTCATATATATTTTGACCATAGAATCAGTCTTTTTATCACAATACTGAAGAGTGGGAGAGAGAATCCATGTGGAGCACTTGGCAAGGTGCCCCCCCCCCCACATTTCCCCAGGACCATGTACACTGAGGGGCAAAGGTATTCTTCATAGTCAGGGTGTGTCTATCACCAGGGAAAGAAGGGGTGATACTGGACAGGGCTGTGGTCACTGCCTGCAGCGCTGTGCCCAGGGCCTTTCCACGGTATGGTTAGTGTGTTCACTTCAGGCCCAGGTGCCATTCTGTTCTGGCGGGTGTCAAAATGGTACCATCACTTTGAGAATTAATAGCAGCAGTCAAACTGTAAAATAGCTCTCTTTGGCCAGTGCAGTGGCCCACACCTGTGATCCCAGCGGCTCAGGAGGCTGAGGCAGGAGGATCGTGAGTTCAAAGCCAGCCTCAGCAACTTAGTGAGGCCCTCAGTGACTCAGGGAGACCCTGTCTCTAAATAAAATATAAAATAGGGCTGGGGATGGGGCTCAGTGGCTGAGTGTCCCTGAGTTCAACCCCCAGCACCCCCCAAGAAATCTGCTTTTGAATCTTGACCTCAGTGGTCTGGGGGCTTCCCCTGTCACTAGGGGCATGCAGTCAGCAGGTCTCCTGTGGGGGATCAGCCTCCCAGCCCCTCTGGTCTTGCAGAATCTTCTCCACTCTCTTTTGCACTTCTGACTTCCTCCCCCATAAGAGACTCAACTTCTTTCCCTCTAACATAATTCCTTCAACAAACCTAAGCTTTTTTAGGGGAAAACTCAGGGAAAGAGGCTGTTTACAGGTGGTGTCTACTCAAGGTTTCAAGTATGAACCTCTTTGGTCAACGTGTTTGAGATAGTTCCAGGGGCCAGAGCAAAGCCCCGGGCAGTAGGCATCATAAGAATTTATTTTCCCACAACTCTGGAGACGGAGTCCAAGATTAAAGCCTCCGTAGTGTCAAGTCGGAGGCCTCTCTCCTTGGCTTCTAGAAGGTTCCCATGGTCTTCTGAATGTGTCTGTGTTCTAATCTCCTCTTATGTAGACGCCAATTGGATTGGATTAAGGTCCAACCCTATGACCTCACTTCACCTTAAATTAATCTTTAAAGGTCCTCTCTAGCTGGGCACCAACCATGGTGCCCGCGTGTAATCCCAGTGACTCAGGAGGCTGAGGCAGGAGGACTACAAGTTTGATGCCAACCTCAGTAACTTAGGGAGACCCTTAGCAATTTAGTGAGATCCTGTCTCAAAATAAAAAGGACAGGGGATGTAGCTCAGTGGTAAAGCATCCTGGGCTCGATCCTCAGCACCAAAAAAAAAAAAAAAAGAATAAATAAAATAAAGGTCCTATCCACAAATACAGTCCCATTCTGAGGTACTGGGGGTTCGGGCTTCAACAAATGAACTGGGGAGGCTCAACAGATGTGATGATTTGAGATTCTGAGATGCTCTGTCATTGGGGGTTTTAATGGAATTGTTGATAATTACGTTCATGATTATGTTCTTGAATTCAAGAATTCAGAGGATGGGCTTGCACTTCAGGGTGGGGAACTTGGCCTGATTCTGGAAACTTCTCCAGGGGTGGCTGCATGGTATAGCACTTGCTTGGTCATGACAGCTGTTGGTCTTTGCATTTCTGTTGTTACCAAAATTCTCATGGAGATTCAGTAACAGGTGTCAAGGCTAAAATTAGAGGTAGTAGGCATGGTAAGGAGTACAGTGTGATTAGTCTTTTTTGATTAGAGGGGATGGTTTGAAAGTATTAATTGATTATGGAAAATGGATTTGGGGGCTGTTTTTTTTCTACTCAAATTAGGTCTCCGAGTGGATGTGAGTACTGACTTACAGGGGGTTTGCGTGTGGGGGTGGGGTGGATAATTGTCGGGGAGGATTCTAGGAGATTTGGAAATTTAGAGGCAATAAGGGTAGCATTTGGTTCTGAGGTTAAAGGTCAGCAGGCTGAGTTCTGTGACAATGGCAAAAACTCAGGAGGGATGTTTTGGAGATAACGAAACCGGCAAAAATTCTGCCAATTGTGAGGCATTCAATTGAGTTAATTAATAAAGGGTTATTTTCATTATTACCGACGAATGCTAAAAAACGTGATTTTCTTATAGGGCAAAAAAAGTGACGCGTATACTGCAAACAGCTATAAGAGGAGTGCGATGAGTGTAATTAATGGGGCTCAGGAGTTGGTATTTGTTGATGTGATGATTAAGTCTTTGGAGCAGAAGCCTGATTAAAACCACCCTGAGATTCCATCTCACTCCAGCCAGAATGGCAATCGTCAAGAATATAGGCAACAATAAGTGTTGGTGAGGATGTGGGGAAAAGGTATGCTCCCACGTTCCTGGTGGGACTGCAAATTGGTGCAACCACTCTGGAAAGCAGTATGGAGATTCCTTGGAAAACTTGGAATGGAACCACTCTTTGACCCAGCTATCCCACTCCTTGGTCTATACCCAAAGGACTTAAAATAAGCATACTACAGTGACACAACCACATCAATGTTCATAGCAGCTCAATTCACAATTGCTAGACTATGGAACCAACTTAGGTGCCCTTCAACAGATGAGTGGAAAAGAAAATGTGATCCATATACACAATGGAGTATTACTCAGCCACAAAAAAATGAAATTATAGCATATTTCAGTAAATGGACAGAACTGGAGACTATCATGTTAAGTGAAATAAGCCAGTCCCAAAAAACCAAGTGCCGAAGGTTCTCTCTGATATGTGGATGCTAACACACAATAAGGAGGGGAGGGAAAGAATAGAAGTTCACTGGATGAGACAAAGGGGAATGAAGGGAAGGGAGGGGGATGGGAAAGGGAAAAACAGTGGAGTGAATGGGACAGAACTTTCCTGTGTTCATATATGAACACACGACCAGGGAAACTCCACATCATGTCCAACCACAAGAATGGGGAGTTAGACTCCATGTGTGTGAGATATGTCAAAGTGCACTTTACTGCCATGGATATCTAAAAAGAACAAACTTTAAAAATTAAAAAAAAAGAAAAACTGAAAAGGCCCTGCTGCACGCTCGGCTGCCCATAGGTGCACAACAGTACACAGGGAAGACTCAGGGCAGAGCACAGATGTGGATGTGACTCTCTGGGCAGCTCGGGCTCCTGCTGTCACTGTGGCACTGGCTGCCTGCACCCCCAGGTTTTTAACTCCACTCTGTCTCTGGGCTCTTCTGCATTATTAGTCAAGCCAGAGGACTCCCAATGGCCTCACGTGGTCAACCCGGGCAGGCTGTGACCTCAGAGGAAGGGAGGGTGGGCAGGTGAGCCGGGTGGTATCACTAACCAAGACAACCTTCCTGTCAGAAAGGCTGCCGAAGACAAGCTGCCGGTGTGTTCTGGACCTTGTTCAGTTATTTCTACCCAGAGGGATCACACCTTCGCTGCCACCACCCATGGTTCCCCTTCATGGAGCAACATAGCAAGGTGTTAAGAACACAGTCTCACAGGGCGTAATGGCTCACACCTGTAATCCCAGTGGCTCGGGAGGCTGAGGCAGGAGGATCGCGAGTTCAGAGCCAGCCTCAGCAAAAGTGAGGCCCCAAGCAACTCAGTGAGACCCTGTCTCTAAATAAAATACAAAATAGGGCTGGGGATATGGCTTTGGGGTCGGGTGCCCCTTGATTCAATCCCTGGTACCTCCCCTCCCCAAAACAAAAAACAGAGAGAAGAACAGTCTCTGGGGTCAGATGGTTCATGATTGCACCCCAGCCCTACTGCTTATGGCCACTGTGTGGCCTTGGGAACATTGTCTCTGTGCCTCTGATTTCCTGTCTATGAAATGGGCACTGCCCAGTGCATGGGCTTCTGTGCCAGGATCAGGTGCCTTACTCCAAGTGCTCAGAACAGAACCTGACAAATACCAAGTGCCCGGTACACATCAGCTGTTACTTTATTATGCAGAGATAAGAAAAACCCCACCTCCACGCTTCAGAACCACTGGATGGGAAGAGGAACTGCAGACCCCACACTTGCTATTCTAAATAGCAACCAGAACCTTCCCCGCTTTCCACGTGGGGGTCTCTGAAGACCTAACCCATCTGGCCAGAGCCCTGTGCCTCACAAGGTCCGACCCCCTTGGGCCACCCTGTGAGCCTTTGGACCCCTGCTGGACATAGGTTTCTAGCATCCTCGCTGCTCAGGGCTTCCAGAAGCAGGCACGGGGACAGTCCTGAACCGACAGCTCACAGCCTGTCTGTCACCAGGGAAGAAAATTAAAGAGCAGAGCGAACGGTCTGCCCCCCCACCCCCAGTAACTCCCAAGGGCTTCCCGCCAGGCACTGTGATTGATGTCCTTGAAGATGACCTTCAGACCTGCTCTGCTCCCCAAGGCCTCTCCATCCACTCTGCAGCTCAACCTCAGAACAGCACCTCCCAGAGCCACCACCGCCCCCTCTCCTCTTCCCTCTGATTTCAGTCACCAAGTCCTGCAGCTCATCCCAAACACACCTGCACGTTCTGGGGCTCGGGGCCTGAACCCTGGCACGCACTGCTCGACACACTGTTGTGACCGGATTTTTTTTTTTTTTGCTGAACAATTGTGCAAGGGACACTTAGCTCATCTGCCTGCCTCCAGTCTCCTGGTGACCAGGAGGTCAGGGCCAGCAGGGCTGGGGCTGCAGTGAGGACACACAGGAAGGGTCGCTGAGCCTGGGGTTCAAGGTCACCATGGTTCTCCTGTTGACATGACTGTGACAGTTGCAACGGGAAGCATTAAAGTCGCTCTTGTCTTTTAGAAAATAAGGCTGAATATATAAGTTCAGAGTCCAGGAAAGAAGGCGAGGTCATCAGCTCACTGACTCAGGTCCCAGGTCTCCCTTTGGTCCCTGCTCAGCCCTTCCTCCCTCCCCTGCAGGGATAATGGAGGGAACCCTAAGGGGCTGGGTTTCATGGGAAGTATCTCTGCATCGACGAACCTTGGATTGAGCAAGGTTTGGTCCTCTTTTTCTGATTCTGCATCTCACTTTATTCTTCTGTTTCTAGGGCATCCTGAATCTGATTCACTTTGCTTCAGGTTTTGTTTTTCACACGTGGCTATCAAAAAGCAAAAACAAACAAAAGAAACAACAACAACAACAAAAAAAAAAAAACAGGGAAAGGCCAGGCGCACTGTCTCATGCCTGTCATCCCAGTGGCTCAGGAGGCTGAGGCAGGAGAATCGCGAGTTCAAAGCCAGCCTCAGCAACTTAGCGAGGCCCTAAGCAACTCAGTGAGACCCTGTCTCTAAATACAATACAAAATAAGGCTGGGGATGGGGCTCCGTGGTCAGGTGATCCTGGGTTCGTTCAATCCCCAGTACAAAAAAAAAAAAATGCCCCACTTCTGGTTTGCAACTCCCCGGGGCTCTAGGCAGGGCTGTGGCGGGCACCTGGCAGGTGGCTGGTTTGCCCAGGAGAGAAAGCTGCCATTCTCTGGGTCCCTGTGCAGCAGGATGCAGTGTCCACATCCAGACCCGGGGTTACTCTTTCTCCACTCACTTTATCCGAGGCTGAACTCCAGGAGGGCCATTAACACAGGGTGGGAAGGAACTTCAGATGCCGATCTTGAGAGAATTCGCCTTCTTTCCATTCCCTCCTAACTCTGAGCTGAATGTAAATGGGCCGCGCGTCTTTAATGCAGGCATTGCTAATAATCAGCGTCCTCACGATCATTAGGTTGATAAAATGTTTTCCAATTAGGAACCTTAAATGAAGCATTTTGCCTGCGCAGAAGCAATTTGCCATTTAGCAGGGAAACCTTTTAGGGAGGATATTAGTGGATGCATTAGGTGTGTTCTGCGGAGCACCCTTTATTAACAACTGCCAATCACGGGCAGATCTATGGCTGGCCACATGCACATCGACTCCACTGCTCTAGTTTTCCCTTGTCATCTGAACGCCCCATGTCATTTCCCCCATTCTTACTCAGAATCTCCCTGACGTCTCGTGCACCAGGTCCTTAGATCAATAAACCCAGCGTTTGTGTTCTGACAAATCCCTCAACCACCAAGCAGCACCTCGGACCGCATGTTGCCTGGCCCCAGACAGACTGCCCTTCTGCGGTGACATTTTCCCTGAGATGTGTCACAGCATTGAGGCGTTTGTCACGGAATGTCACACAGCCAAGCCAGAGCACCACATCTCTGCCACAGAGATGCCGGGGATGGGCACAGACTCACAGACAATTCACGCAACCAAGCAGGGGAGATGTTTGTTCTTAGTATCTATTCACCCGCCGCCCACCCACCGCCTTCCTTGACGTCCTAACAAAACACTGATTGAAAGTTCAACATTATTCTGTTTTAGTTTAATGTATGATGGGCTCACATTCTGAGCAAGAGACAGAGCTTGTTTTTTTTGTTGTTGTTTTTGTTGTTTCAATACTTTATACCAATTCTATATTTATACAGAGTACGAATTAGTGTAAATAAAATACTTTAGTTTTTTTGAGGGGGGCGGGGTAGCAGGGATTGAACTCAGGGACACTGGACCACTGAGCCCCATCCCCAGCCCTATTTTGTATTTTATTTAGAGACAGGGTCTCCCTGAGTTGCTTAGCCCCTCCCTTTGGCTGAGGCTGGCTTTGAACTCATGATCCTCCTGCCTCAGCCTCCCCAGCCACAGGGATTACAGGGTATCACCATGCGTGTCTAGTTTTTAAAATTTTGTTCTTTTTAGATACAGTTGACATAGAGGGATAAAATACATTTGTATGGAATTGTCAGGGGGAAAAAAATCTTTTTTTTAACTTGTGGTTTTAACCTAAATTGGTCAAGTAACCACACAGGCCCAGCTTAAGTCACCTTCAAACTTTTCAGAGACACTTACATAACCATTCTTTGTAGCTCTTCACGTATAATTTCTTTTTATCCTTGTCTTCTCTCTTTGTGTTGACTTTTCTCTGATCCTTTTATAAACATTCTAGAACACACATATAGCAGTGCCAGAAAAATAGGGCCTCCACCCCCTCCGAGAGCCTGGGGCCATGAAGAAAACTGTCTCTTCTTGTTCTTTATCAAAGAAAGTGTGTAAAAATAATATTTAATTTTGTTCTCATTAGATTTCTTGCCATTTCCCCCAGAGAAGGAATTAAAACAGTCTGTAATCCTACCTCTCAGAGACCATCGCTCTTAACCTAGTGGACAGCGAGTTAGACTCCTCAAAACAGGGAGAAGGTGGTAAGTGGCTTTGCAAATTTTATAAGTTGAATCTAATGGTAAAATGCAGTCAAGATTTGCTAGCAAGTATAAATTGCTCCAATGGTCAAATAATAAATTAAGTCAAAATGAACTCGGTCATCTGAGATAATCCAAAATACGTAATTCCCAACTTCTAACTATAATGGTGATACTGTCTGTGTTCACTAATGGAAAGCTCAACCTCAAAAAAGAAATAAGCTTAGAGACCTGAAAAAAAGATAGGACTTTGCTGTGTACAGTGGGTGGTGCACAACTGTATCCCAGCAGCTTGGGAGGCTGAGGCAGGAGGATTGTAAGTTCAAAGCCAGCCTCAGCAAAATTGAGGCCCTAAGCAACTCAGGGAGACCCTGTCTCTAAATAAAAAATAAACAGGGCTGGGGATGGGGGCTCAGTGGTTAAGTGCCCCTGGGTTCAATCTCCAGTTCAAAAAAAAAAAAAAAACAGGAAAAAAAAAAAAAGGACTGGATTTCTGTATCGGATGCAGAAATTGGTGTCCTCTAAGAAATGCTCAACCAGGGGATTTCTATTTTTTTTTTTTTCCTGATGCTGGGGATTGAACTTGGAGCCTCATGTGCCAGGTGCTACCACTGAGTCACAGCGCCAGCCCCTAAGGGCGATTATTATTAAGAATCCTTCCATATGATACCATAAAGCACTTTCTTCCCTATTTTCGGCTTCTGCTGACCTTAAATATAATCAGGGCTCCCACTGGGAGGGTGTATCCATCACCTTTCTTTTGAACAAGGGCACAAGGTCAGCTTCCCTTTCTCTGTACAATTAAGACAGCAGATCCAGCACATAGCCAAAATTCAATAAGGGAGCTCACCAGGTTACATGTGGGGGGACAGAGCGTGGTCCATATTCCTTTGTGATGAGGTTGGGCAGAGATTTCAGCAGAGCTTGGCTGACAGGAGATCTCACTCACCTGGGTATCTTCTTGGTAGGACTCCGTAACGCCCCCTGCAGCCAGATGCTGGCATTGCACACAGATTCTGTATCCCAGATAACATTCCCATCTTGGTTTATAGTGGGAAAAAGAATAGAGGGGGAAGAATGGCAAGCCATAGAATCCAAGTAGAGATGGGCTTGGGGACTGGCTTTATTGGGGAAGTGCTTTAGTCAGGCTTTTTAATTTAATTTTTTATTTTTTATTTTGTCACTGTGACTAAAAGACCTGACAAAAATAACTTAGAGGAGGAAAAGTTCATTTTGGCTCATGGTTCCAGAGGTTCAGTCCTTGGTTGGTTGACTCCATAGCTCTGGGCGGAGAGTGAGGCAGAACATCATGGCGGAAGGGCCTGGAGGAGGAAGAGGAAGAGGGACAGGGAGGGAGAGGAAGAGGGAGGGGGAGGNTTCAATTTCCAAAACTATTGAGGGGGGGGAGGGGGAGGGGGAGAGGGAGAGGGAGAGGGCTCTCTGCTCACAAGGGACAAAATATAAACCCCAAAGTCACACTCCCAGTGAGCTACCTCCTCCAGCCACACCCTGCCTGCCCCAGTTACCACCCAGCTAATCCATGTCGGTAGATTAATCCACTGATTAGGCTGTAACTCTCACTACCCAGCCATTTCACCCCTGAGCACTCCTGCATTGTCTCACACAGGAGTTTGGGGGACACTCCCCCTAAAACAGTCTGCATTTGAACTCAGAGCACAGGCTAAGAGGCCTGCGGGTCACACTGAACTGCACCCAAACTTGCAGCTCACATCTAAACCCAGAACAGAGGAACATGAAACTTATCTTTGAACATTTGAAGGGTACACTCATGGAAGGCAGAGGAGACTTGGTCTGAGTCGTGTCTGGGATGTGAGAGGGGATAAATAGGCAGGAAGCCAACAAGCCAAACTTATTCCATCTGAAGAAGAAATTTCTCATACAGAGAGCAACCTGTGATAACAACAGCAAGTGTCTGTGCCACTTACTAAATTCCAAGCATTCATCGTTCCACGTGATACATGGGCTGAGTATCCGTTATCCTAAATGCTTGGGATCAGAAGTGTTTTAGGGATTTTTTTTTCAGATTTTGGAATGTTTGCAAAATAAGATGTTGAACATCAAATTCATGCATGTTTCCTGCACAATTTATACGCATAGCCTGAAGGTGACAGCATGCAGTATTTTTAGTGTGACTGTTTTTGGCTGCAACCTGTCCCATGAGGTCAGGTGTAGAATCTTCCACTTGCAACATCATGTCCCTGCTACAAAAGTTTTGGATTTTGGAGCATTTATGGATCTGAGGTTTTTGAGTCTGATGCTCAACTGTATATCTAAGGATATACGGTTGAGTTCTATAGCATATATATAGAGAGAGACATATAGCATATGTATATAGATATAGCATAGATGCTCAACTCATATATAATTCATGAATAAATCAATATGCATGTGCATATATAATTTTTGCATAGAATTACATATTATCTATAAAGTAATTTTATGTGTATGTCTACATAAATATATATACAATGAAATCCCCTCACAACCTTGACTATTATTATCACCAAATTATAGGTATAGAAATGTAGGCCCAGAGATGTTAGGGGACATCTCCAACGTGCTGCAGTCAATCCCTGGTGGCCCTGCAGACTGGCTTTAGTATTTGTGTCCTTACCTATCTTTCTAATCTGCAGTGGGCCAGCACATCCCCTAGTAATGTTTCCAGGTAAAGTCAGGTGATCCTTCCTACGAGGGTCCCAAATGGGCTTCCTGCACTGAACTGAAGGCTGAGCCTTGTCCCTTGAACCTGAGAGGCTAGTCATTTTTCCAAAATTTCCCTTCTAGTTTCATAACTTGTGACTCATAACCACCCTTCTTCAAGTCTCCCTTTCTCTTTAAGAGCCCCAAACTTCACCAAACTAGCAAACTCGCTCAGTGCTAGCTGCTTGGTCTAACCTCCACACCTGTTCTTGCTGTTTCCTAAATCTCAGTCATATGCATCAATTTCAGCCTTCCTGCAAAAATCTCTCCACCTTCCCTCCCTGCCTCTCAGCTTCCTGCATTTGTATTCTCTCCCTGCCTCCCCCCACCTTCCTGCACCGCCCAGGTCTAGACTTAGTCTGGCAAAGACTGGATGGACCTCCAGGAATGCAGGGGAGAAACAGCGGGTCATGCACTAATTGGTCAGAGTCCCTTCTCTGTCTAACCCTTCGTGGTCGCTATTCTTCAACTAGAAACTCCTTGGGCTTCGAGAACAGAGGAAGTCTACGGAGAATGAGCCCTGCCTACCAGGCTCGCCCACTCAGGCCAAAGGATTTTTGCTGAGGGGGTCCCTCAGCCTTGGACATGGTGCGGGGATTTCTCCATCTCTGCAGGACTGGGAGATGCCAGACAGTTCTGTTTGTTTGATGAACAGCTGGGGTGACTTCTCCTTGAATCTAATTAAGCATCCTCCTGGCTGGAAACACTCCCAATTCTATTTTTAAGATTAAGAATGTTTGCCCCAACTGTATCTCTGAGAAGACGGGCTTTCGACATTTCATCCCCAATATGCCGTTTCTGGTGCAGGCTAAATCTTGTTACAGAAATGACTCTAACCTGAAGCTTGGCCCGATCAATAATATTGATTGATGAACCCAGAATGTCAACTGTCTGAACAGAGTGCTTCAGACCTGACCTTGTTCTTTAACCTTGTCATATTTGTGGCTAATGCCCCTTCCCCAGCCAGTCCCTCCCTAATATAATAAATGTCAGGGAAAATGGAAACCGATGGCATTTGCTTCAGTCAAATGAAGCAAGGTGAAGCTGCATCTCACTTTGGAGCCTGTGCTGACATCGATCCTGTCTCTGGAACTTGGGTGGGCTTGGTTTTCACTTTCGACCTCTCCTGTGCAAACACTTCTAGGACCGTTCCATGTGTCCCTTCAGCCAAGACCTGCAGCAGGAATATCTTTGAGACAAAAGAGACGTGCAGATAACAAGGTGTCCCATTTGGCAAATAGAAGTCAGAGTGACAGACAGCTACTGTGACGTAAACTCCAGGGCTCCTTTGGAATATGTCTTTAGATCATAAATGTGTGCATGGCTCCTTGAATCAGTGATAGGGGTGTGTCCTCATAAACCCACTGTAAATTGAACATATCCTAAGTCAAAATTGCACTTAAGACACTGTTATGGTTTGGATTGGAATGTTTCCCAAAGGCACGTGGGTTGAAGACCTGTCTTTTTGCCCAGAGTTCAGAGGCTGAGCTTTTGGAAATTGATTGGATCACAAGGGCTATGACGTCTTCAGTGGATTAATCCATTGATCAATTCTTGATTATTGAGAGGTGGTAGAAATGATGAGATGGATCTAATTAGAGGAAGTGAGTTGTGAGGAGCATGCCCTTGGGGACTATATCTTGTCCCTGGCTCCTCCTTTTCCTCTCTCTCTCTCTCTCTCTCTCTCTCTCTCTCTCCCCCTACTTCCTGACTACCATGAGCTGAGTCACTTTTCTCTACCCCACCCTTCTGCCATGATGTTCAGGCCAAGAGCAATGGAGCTGGTCAACCAAGAACGGAAATATCTGAAACTATGAGCCCAAATCAACTTTTCCTCCTCAAAGTCGATTTTCTCAGGTATTTTGTTCCAGTGATGAAAAATTAACCCATACACCCGACCCACAGAACCTCCTACTTTTTAAAATTTGTTTTAATTAGTCATACAAGACAGCAGAATGCGTTTTGTTTCATTGTATACAAATGGGGCACAACTTTTCATTCCTCTGGTTGAACACCATGTAGAGTTGCACCCTTTCGCAATCATACATATACCTAGGGTAATGATGTCTTTCTCTTTCCACCATCTTTTCTACACCCCCCCAAATCCTCCCCCTCCCCCCTCCCCTCTGCCAATCCAAAGTACCTTCATTATGGATCAGCATTCATTATTAGAGAGAACATTCAGCCTTTGGTTTTATGGGATTGGCTTAGTTCCCTTAGTATAATGTTCTCCACCTCCATCCATTTACCTGCAAATGCCATAATTTCATTATTCTTTAATGCTGAGTAATATTCTGTTATGTATATAGACCATGGTTTCTTTATCCATTCATCCGTTGAAGGGCACCTAGGTTGGTTCCACAGTTTAGCTATTGTGAATTGAGCTGCTATGAACATTGACATGGCTGCATCACTGTAGTATGCTGATTTTTAATTCCTTTGGGTATAGACAGAGGAGTGGGATAGCTGGGTCAAATGGTGGTTTCATTCCAAGTTTTCTGAGGAACCTCCACACTGCTTTCCAGAGTGGTTGCACCAGTTTGCAGTCCCACCAGCAATGTAAGAGTGAGCCTTTTCCCCACATCCTCGCCGACACTTATTGTTGTTTGTGTTGTGTTCTTAATAGCTGCCATTTTGACTGGAGTGAGATGAAATCTTAGAGTAGTTTTGATTTGCATTTCACTAGTTACTAGAGATATTGAATGTTTTTTCATATATTTGTTGATTGATTGTATGTCATCTTCTGAGAAGTGTCTGTTCAGGTCCTTGGCCCATATGTTGATTGGGTTATTTGAATTTTTGGTGTTTTTGAGTTCTTTATATATCCTGGAGATCAGTGCTCTATCTGGTGTGCGTGTGGTAAAGATGCAGAACCTACCAATTTAGCCACCCTCATGGAGCACTATAGAGAACTGGTTTTCCCCTCACGGAGGTGTGGCTGACTGGGAGCTGTGGCTTGCTGTCACTCCCAGCACTGAGAGGACTGGCTCCAACATCTCTAGCCCAGGAAAAGGCCACAACTCTGACCACAAGTCTGAAGCCTGGTTTCTACTGAGTATCACTTTTACACCATTGTCAAGTCCAAAAATTATAGGTCCTATAACCATGGTAGTTTGGGGACCATCTGTCTCTGTAACTCAACTGGTCCTTCTAGAACTCTGCCTGAGCTCCCTGCTCTCTGTGCCACCGTCACTACAGGGTGTGATCAGGAGAGTGACCTCTGTAAAGGGAGCAGAACCGCAAACCAGAGAGACTGTGCCTACCAATCTCTCTCTCCATTTTTAATCTTAAAAAAAAAAAAAAAGCACAAAGTAAAAGAGTAAAGCAAGGGCTATAAAGTAAAATATGTTTTTTTCTGACTAAATAAAAAGAGAAAAGAAGTTTTCCTCACTTCTGGGTGGAAGACTGCTCTCAAAGGGCCTCAGAATCATCCAAACAGAGGAGGCTGGGGTGAGAGGTCAGGGGTCAGGGGTCAGGGGTGGGCCCAGGGGAGAGAGGCACCACAGACATAGTAGAGAAGCAGCCCCAGGGCACAGAGCCCCCCTATAAAAGAGGGGAGGAAATCATAAAAGAACCTGAAAGGCTTCTTCAAGATTCCTTCCCAGCTGAATGGAGCAGGGTTTCCCGTGGTTACACTTTCATGGGGCTGGAGTGGTTATTAAGGGGGCTTCTCTTTAGAAAAGGGAAGGGGGTCTTGGGCTGTCTCTGGGTTCTGTCCCACGGGGTGACGATCTCTCTAGACCTCACTGGAGATCCCACTGTGACCCAGGCAGGCCGGCCTCGGGATACAGGGTTTAGATCCCTGCCAAGGTCCTTGACATTGGCAAAGGCTTCACGGGATCCTGGCTGTCCCCAAACCAGAAAGGCTCCAACGCCGTGCCAAGCCGTCCACCTCCAGTGGACACAGTGACGCGGCCTTCACGTCCCTCTTTTCCAAGTTTCTGTGCTTGCCTGTGAAAAGGGGCAGCCTTCCCCTGTAGAAGAAAGAACGGGAAACCGAGAAGAGCCCTGTCCGAGGCTAATGGACACAGACTCAGGAACGGGAGAGGACCGAGCCCAGAGGAGCCAAAGCAGGAGACCTTCCGCAAGGCCCAGAAGAGAGCAAGAAATACAGGCATCCCTGGGAAACACGGCAGCCACCGAGAACCAAGGAAAGAGCAATCAGAGGAGAAAAGGGGTTTGGGATGCGGGAGAATCATTCCTGATATCCTGGAACTGATGATCTTGAAATCATGGCCAGCAGGCTTACACTCATATTTCCCTGTTTCCTCACAGGGGCATGGAAATCCCACACAGACCCTCTGACTACAAACCTGGGCATCAGCCTCCCTTCCTGCCAAGGAGGGGCACCCCTACTCAACACAGGCTCTCGGCCTCCCTTCCTCCTACTCCTCCTGTCGCTTGGCCAACTCTCTGCGCCCCTCTGTGGCCCCGCCTGGTACTGCATGTTCCCTCCTCTGGGAAACTGTGAGGGATAAAGTCTTCTGTCAAAGGAGTTGTCTCTGGGTCATCTCACCCTCCCTGATTAAATAAACCCCAAGTGCGTTTTAAAACAGCTATAAAGTTTCATTCTGGATCTTCAATGGTGCAGGCACTCCTAAACTGGGTTTTTATAAGTCAGATTCATAAGGCAGATTTTTTTTTCTCATAGCCTATGTGATTTTTTTTTCTCATTTTAATTTGTTCTTTTTAGATAGACGTGATGTAGAGTGCATTTTGACATATTATACAGACATAGAGTCCAACTTCCCATGCTTGTGGCTGTCCATGATGTGGAGTTTCACTGGTCGTGTGTTCATATATGAACAGAGGAATGTTATGTCAAATTCGTTCCACTGTCTTTCCTATTCCCATCCCCCTCCCTTCCCTGCATTCCCCTTTGTCTAATGCAGTGAACTTCTGTTCTTCCCTAGCTGCCTGCCTTCCATTGTGTGTTAGCATCCACATATTAGAGAGAACATTTGGCCTTTGTTTTTTTGGGATTGGCTCATTTCACTTAGCATGGTATCTCCCGTTCCATCCATTTACTGACAAATGCCATAATTTCACTCTTCTTTATGGCTGAGTAATATTCCATTATGTATATATGTATGCCTATGCAACTTTGAAAGTACGATTCACAAATTAATGATCAATGACTAATGTGGTTTGATTACATGCAAACAATGAGTGCTTAACCTGATCCAACTCGTTTTATCCTCACCCCAGCTCTATGTGGCAGTTCCGAACTGTCATTATTCCCTTTGAGAGGGGCTCAAAGAGGGTGAAGAAGGAGCTTGAAGTGACACAGCTGATCGGCAACAGCGCTCGAGGCAGCGTGGCTGTGGAGTAATATCATATCTAACACTGTAACTCATTCTTACTCCAAACCCACTGCTGTCTTTCCTCACTGTGATGTGTCACGTGGTTTCCAACATCAAGGACATTCACTAAGTGCCTCATTACTTTAGGGACCAAGGATCCTTGACTATCAAAAACATGCCCCCAATTACCTAAGGACCTCCCATGCCCCATCTCCTTTAAGGGCTACACTAAAGAACGAAGCCATCAATCTGGGTACCTTTGGTAACACATATTCAAACCGTGGCACAGGTATTACAAGAAACAGCAGGAAAACCACCGTTGAAGATCTTGCTCTCTGTCTGTACTTTAAGTCTCACCAGATGTATTTTGAAAGCTGGCACAGAGTGGATTTTGTTTTAGATGGGGAGGGGTACGGGGGACTGAACTTGGGGGGACTGAACTTGGGGGCACTCAACCACTGAGCCACATCCCCAGCCCTGTTTTGTACTTTATTTAGAGACAGGGTCTCCCTGAGTTGCTCAGGGCCTTGCCATGGCTGAGGCTGGCTTTGAACTCACGATCCTCCTGCCTCAGCCTGGATCACAGGTGTGCAGCACCACATCCAGCTTATAGTGGATTTTTGATAGCTTAGATTAGGAAGTCTCCACTTAGTATTACGCTTCTCAGAAAAGCATTTGCTTCAGGAAATTTTCTTTCAATGTTTATGTTCTTAGATTTAAAAACGAAATCATGAAAGAAAAGGGACTGTTTAGGTGTTGAAAAGGAATATTCTAAATCACACACAATCCTACAAGCTGCACATACTGACAGCACTCATTTGTATGAAGTAACCTTCTAGACTTTAGAAACGTTGTGTATACACGTGTGTGTGCGTAGATGCCCGTTTTATAAAGAATCGATCATAATTGTAAATTTTATAAATAATCATAATTGTGCATGCTGATCTGCCCTCACTCACTCACCAGCCTACCATTCCTTTATTTCTATGCCAATAATTTCATACAGTGTACTTGCATGTGTAAAAAATTTTTTTGGCGCACCAGTTCTATGACTGTGCCATAATTCGCATATTTACTTGCTTTCTTTGTTATGCATGATGCACAACATAATAATAAACGTCATTAGACGTATTTCTATTTAATTTTTTTTTTAGTTGTAGGTGGACACAATATATTTATTTGTTTATTTTTATGCGGTGCTGAGGATGGAACCCAGTGCCTCACATGGGCTAGGCAAGCGCTGTGCCACTGAGCCCCAGCCCAATCCCTATTAGACATATTTCTAAGTACTTGTCTGATTGTTCAGGTGATTATCAAAAATAGATGAAAAAAATTTTTTTTCTCAGATTATTTTTTCTCCTTTGTTGGAGGAAAGAAAAAAAGACTTCCTCTGTATCTCTAAACATCTGTTAGCCATGATTTTTTTTCTCTCTGGCCCATTTCCCTTCACGTTGTCTCCCTTGAACAGTAACTACACAAATCTCTCATGACGAAGAATTCCAACTAATTTATGTAGACACTGTCTTCAGGAGGGGGACCATAAATCCTTATTCCCTAAATGTGGGCTAGGCAGAGTGACTTCCTTGCAAGGAGGAGAAGAGGAATGTGGTGGTGGAGACCTGTGGCCCTCTCACACCAGCCAGGTGAGGAAGGCCCCTCTCAGAGACCAGAAGACATCAGAAGTCATGTACCCTTGATAAGATGGGATCAAACCAGCATTCCACCTCCCCAGCCCTGAAATGCTGGCCTCATCACCAGAATTACATCAGACAGTTACATCAACAGTGAGGGACCCCACAAAACTCCTCATCAGCCTTGTTCTCAATAGAGCAGGCTATAGAAACAGGGACAGTCTGAGAAACTGTCATAGCTAAGAGGGGTCATCCTAGACAGGGCTCATAGAACACAAAAGGGACATAAGGCTAAAAACTCAGCAATCCAAGCCCAGTGAGGTGGTGCACGCCTGTGATCCCAGAGGCTGGGGAGGCTGGGGCAGGAGGATCCCGAGTTCAAAGCCAGCCTCAGCAAAAGCAAAGTACTAAGCAACTCAGGGAGACCCTGTCTCTAAATAGAATACAAAATAGGGCTGGGGATGGGGCTCAGTGGTGGAGTGCCCCTGAGTTCAGTCCCTGGTATCCCCCCTCCCAAAAAAAACCCTCAGCAATTTAAATAAAGTATGTACTTAAACTAATATTCATGCATCAATATTGGTTTATTAGGTGGGTGCGGTGGTGCACACCTGAAATCCCAGCGATTTGGGAGGCTGAGGCAGGAGGATCGTGAGTTCAAAGCCAGCCTTAGCAATTTTCCTCTGGTTTCAATCCCTGGTACAAAAAAGGTGTGTGGAGGGGTCATTAATTACAACAAATGTACTATCATAGTGCTTGATGTTAGTAACTGGGAAATTTGCCACTAAGTATTCTGGAAACCCCTTGTCCCTGCTCCCTCCCATCTGCTATATCTTCCTGTAAATCTTAAACTGTTCTAAAAATAATGTCTGTTAACAAGTTATAAGAGCAAGGTGCACGTGGTTAGAGACCTCCCCCTCTACTCCCAGAATATTGGGGACCCAGGGGGTTGGCCTCCTCCCTACTGTGGGCGGAGTCTGGGCCTCCCCGAGGGAGGGAGGGTGGACAGTCTGGCCAGAGGGAGAGCTCAGAGGGTCAGGTTCTCCTCTCTCCCACTACAATCCGGCCCTTACCCTTTCCTGTGTTGAGGTTTCTTTAAAGGCAGGGGTTGAACTTCTCAGATGCTAATAATAAGCTGCACAGAGACTCTGCACGGTCATACCCACCACCCCTGGTCCTTGACTTGTAAAACAAGCAGGTCCACGAATCGTCTTCCTTCTCTGGCCCTTTTTGAAACTGTGACTGTGCCTGAGTATGTGTCCCCCTCTGAGGGACTGCACGTTCTCTCATTCCAGTAACACAGACCACAATAAAAAGGAGAATTCTCAACATGGTGGTGCACGCCTATAATCCCCGGGGCTTGGGAGGCTAAGGCAGGAGGATCGCAAGTTTACCCCAGCCTCAGCAACTTACCAAGGCCCTGTCTCAAAATAAAAGTAAAAGGGGCTGGGGATGTGGCTCAGTGGTTAAGAGCCCCTGGGGGGTTCGACCCTCAGTTAAAAAAAAAAAAGTGAATTCTCAAAAAAATGATACCACCACCAACAATGAGAGAAGCCACCCCAAAGCAGCAGGCTCTGGGCATTCACATAACTTGTGCCCTGACATCTGAAGCCTCCCGAGGGTAGAGGTCACAATTCCCCGAAGAAAGCCTTGGACCTGGTCCCTGTCCACACTTACAAAAGTGGAATGAGGCAACTGACTGCTACCATCCGTTCACACTCTCCAACAAGAGCAAATAACAGCAATTATGCTATTCCTATTCTTAATTGGCTCATGCTATAAAACGCACCAATAAAAGAATGTCTCAACTGCAGGCAATTTGATTTTTTAAAATATAGGCTATTTGGACTATTTCTCATAGAAAAAAAATGGCTAGTGTTTACTGAGCTCCTCCTTTGTGCCAGATTCTGATTTAAGCACTAAATATATACCAATTTAATCATCATAACAACTGTATGAGGTTGTTACTAGTGTTCTTCCTATTTTACATATAGAGAAACTGAGAGGCAGAGAGATCAGACAGGGGGCAGAATTCACATGAAAGTTTGATTACAGGACCCATACCCTCAACCTCTATACCCCATATGACATATGGATCCTGATATCCTGAGTGTGTACATATTTACATACACACGTATGTGCATTTATGAATACACATACATCTTTTTAAAAAATATTTTTAGTGGTAGATGAACACAATATCTTTATTTTATTAATTTATTTATTTTGTTTGTGGTGCCAAGGATTGAACCCAGGGCCTCACATGTGCTAGGCAAGCGCTCTGCCGCTGAGCCCCAGCCCCAGCCCTACACATACATCTTGATCATAAAACATGCTCAAATGATTTATGTAGACACTGTCTTCAGGAGGGGGACCATAAATCCTTATTCCTTAATATCATCCTAATATCAAGTTCTATTTTAATTGAAACTCACAATAAAAGATCATTAACTTGTTTAAAGGTGCAGAACAACACTTGCTGATGGAACTGTGTGTAAATAATATAGGAAAAAGTAAGTTTGGTACTTAGAGAGGAATTCTGAAGTTAAATGACATTTTAGTATCAGGTTCAGCCGAGAGAAGCCTTTGAAGATTCTTGGAATGTCCTCGGGGAGAGAGGATTCTCTTAGGACAGTCATTACCAGAGATGCAATATTTAAGAACAATTGGAAAATCTGAAATCCCCAGGAGGTGGAGAGAAGTGGATTTCTCTAATGAAGGCTGTTTCCAACTCTCCTAAGGAAAGTAATAAAGGCCAGATTGATTTTCTTTGGAAGAGACCGAGTAGGCATTTCTCGCACCTCACCCGCAGGTGGCTGCCCTCTGACATGGTATTTAGAGTCTGTCGGTCACAGAGATGTCATTTCCATGAATGCTTACATAAATAACCCGAGAAACCGACGCTGCTGGCCTTTGGAAACCTGGTTATCATTATTATTTTTAGAAAGATGGAGAATTTCAAATAACTTGAAGGTACAGGAGAATCCTTGGAGCTATTTCTGCAGCCCTGTCGCCCACGAAGGGGAAAGACCCCAGCCCAGGGACCAAAAGATGCCCGTGGACAAGTGTTTCTCATCAGCAATGACGGGGACGAGACATGGAGCTCCCTGGTCCTGGGGGATCGCTGATGGAAAGGCCGATAAAAGAAAATCAAGAAGCAGTGCACATCTGGGGGACCCAGGAGATAGTCCGAGCATCCTATGAGGTCATGGTTCACATGGTGGCTAAAGTCCTCCCCAGGGGTGAGTGAGGCAAACCACAGGTTTTCCCCCTACAGGAGGGGGGGAGCTGCTTCTGCTCATGTTACCATGGCAACACAAGACCAGTTCAAGGGACCCTCTGACAACCCGTGGTTCCATGAGTGTGTATTCCTGATTGTACCTACTGCGGGGGTGACTCATGCACCAACTCGTGCGTGCTGAAGTCAAATCCAATTACTGACTCTTTTATTGGACTCGGGATTTGATGCCAGTATTTACTCCCGTTTAGATCTGACTCCTCCTAAGTGGGTCATCAGTGGGAGGTAGGAGGAGGTTCTGTTTCAGACATTGTCACTGTAGCTATGGGCGGCCCTGAGGCAAGGTTCCTCATTTTTTTTTTTTAAGACCAAAGGTGAAATATAGGGCAGAGAGAGACCACAGGTAAAATGGAAATATGCAGACTGGCTCAGGGGCTTGTTTTTTCTTTATGAAATCTATTGGAACTTTTGGGGCAAGTCAGAAGTATTTATGAATTCCTAAAATGAGATAGTGTGACGGGGTAACACAAATTTGTCCCTTTTTGGGAGGCAGGGACAAATTTGAATTGAACTCAGGGGCATTTGACCACTGAGCCACATCCCCAGCCCTATTTTGTATTTTATTTAGGGACAGGGTCTCACTGAGTTGCTTAGGGCCTCACTAATTTGCTGAGGCTGACTTTGAACTCATGATCCTCCTGCCTCAGCCTCCCAAGCCACTGGGATGACAGGCTTGTGCCACTGTGACCAGCCAAATTTATCCTCTCTTAATTTTAATTATTTCTAATTGGACCTGGTGGTCCAAGTCAAAGTCCTCAGTTACCCCCACCTAGGCATTTTTTCTCAAACTCTGGTGCAGTCTAAATCTGATGCAGTTCCTTCTCTCAGAGCCTCTTAAATCTTAAATAACTTAAATCTTAATAACTGGGAAATTTGCCACTGAGTATATTGGAAAGCTCCCCAGTCCCCGATGCCTCCCATCTGCTGTATCTTTCTGTAAATCTAAGACTCTCGCCATCCTCAAGGTTACAGGAGCCATTCAATCTCGCATCATCTTCACCAGGACCCCTGCAGTAGCCTCTTAACAAACTTCTCCTGTCTTGCTATTCCCTAAGCCATCACCCGCATGACCACCAGAAAAGCCTTTCTAAAACAGAATTGGTGGTATCACTGATTTAGTCCAAACCCCCTTGGAATAGCATTCAAGGCTATTCAAAATCACATTCCCAGGAATTGATCTCCAGCGGAAATTCAGAGGCCAACATGTCCCTTGAAATCTAAGCAAAATGAAGTTTGTGAACCTACCTTGGGTTCTAAGGAGGGTCTCACATTTTCCCCAAGATTTCTCTCTTTCTCTCTCTCTCTCTCTCTCTCTCTCTCTCTCTCTCTCTCGGTACCAGGCATTAAACCCGGGGTGCTTAACCACTGAGCCCCATTCCCAGCCCTTTTTATATTTTATTTAGAAACAGGGTCTCACTGAGTTGCTTAGGGCCTCACTACGTCACTGAGGCTGGCTTTGAACCCGCGATCCTCCTGCCTCAGCCTCCTGAGCCACTGGGATGACAGGCCTGCACCACTGGAATTCTTTCAAATACTCTTACCTTTACTCCTGCCAACTCTATGCTCTTCTGGCCTTGTCTTGACCTTGGGAACCATGTCAAAGTGGTTTTCAGAGACCTTTTTCTTCCCAAGAGGAATTCTGGTCTTTTCTACAATGACTTTCTAAAACCCAGCCACATTTAAATTATTAACACCATCCATCCTAACCAGATCACTGGCATCTTTGCCACTAACCATGGGTCCACCCTGGCCACTTGGTCGCATATGAGAATCCTCATAGTGGCTACTGCCTGACAAACCATATGTGACAGTTGCACATGTGGAATATGTAAGAATAACTAAATCTGTCTGGCAGTCGTTAAGGGAGGCAATGGTACATGAACCTGAAAACACACACATCTTCCTGGTAAATCGGAACCCAAGTCCAAGGTTTAAATTTGTCATCCATGTGCTCAAGAGGAAAGGTGCACGTATCACCATCGATCACTGTGCAACAAATGACCCCAAAACCAAGTAGTCAGATCACCAAGCATTTTGACATCACACAGTTTCTGACAGTCGGGAGCTTGAAGTGGGTCTACCTCAAGATCGGTCCTAAGGATGCAGTCGAGCTGCTGGCAGCCCTGCAGTCAGCTGAAGTCCTGACAGGGACCCGAGAGTGTGTGTCCAAGGCAGTTCACTTGTGTGGCTTGCTGGTTCTTGGCTCCTTGCCAGCCAGGATTCTGCACAAGACTGCTTGAGTGCTCTCCCAACATGGCGGCTGTCTTCCTGGAGACCGAGTGACCCAAGAGAGCAAAGAGGAAACCCCAAAGCATTTTACCACTTAGTTCTGGAAGTCTCCCGCTGTCACTTCTGCCATATTGTATTAGTGAGAAGTAAGACACTGATTTCAACCCACGCTGAAGAGAGTGGGGAATTAAGATCCATGTTCTAGAGGGAATGTCAGAGCATCTGGACATGTTTAAAACCATTGCTGCTCATACATCACTGGTGGGACTGCAAATGGGTGCAACCACTCTGGAAAGCAGTATAAAGATTCCTCAGAAAACTTGGAATGGAACCACTTTTTGAGCCAGCTATCCCACGCCTCAGCATATACCTAAAGGACTTAAAAACAGCACACTACAGTGATGCAGCCACATCAATGTTATAGCAGCTCAATTCACAAGAGCTAAGCTATGGAATCAACCTAGATGCCCTTCAACAGATGAATGGATAAAGGAAATGTGATATATATATATATATATATATATACACACACACACACACACACACACACACACACACACACACAGAGGAATATTACTCAGCCATAAAAAAAGATTGAAATGGGGGCTGGGGTTGTAGCTCAGTGGTACAGCACTTACCTAGCAGGTGTGAGGCCCTGGGTTCAATCCTCAGCACCACATAAAGAAAAATAAATAAAATATTGTATCCACCTATAACTACAAAAATATTTTTAAAAAATAAGATTGAAATGATGGCATGTGCAGGTAATTAGGTAGAACTGGAGACTCTCATGCTAAGTGAAATAAGCCAATCCCCAAAACCAAAGGCCGAATTGTCTCTCTGATATGCAGATGCTAACACATAATAACAGGGTGAGGATGCTTTTATTTTATTTTTTAGTTCTTTTTAGATATACATGACAGTAGAGTGTATTCTGAAATTCATGTACATTCTGTTCTTCCAGAATAGAAGAATAGAAGTTCATTGGATGAGACAAAGGGGAAGGGAGGGAAGGGAGGGGATGGGAATGGGAAAGACAGTGGAATGAATGGGACAGAACTTTCCCATGTTCCTATATGAACACACGACCAGGGAAACTCCACATCATGTCCAACCACAAGAATGGGATCCTGATTAGAATAAGTTACACTCCATGTACATAAATTTCAGAATATACTCTACTGTCATGTAAATCTAAAAAGAATTAAAAAATAAAATAAAAGCATTGCTGCAGTAATACTTTGAATCTCAGAGCAGTTTTGAACTACAGGAGAAAATTAAATCGATCCTTTCCCAATTTAAGGAGGACACATGCTCTCCTTCTCTTTCTCCACAAATACCAGGGAAGTCCTGAGCCCATTCTACAGAGAAAGCCCTGCAGAGATGGATAGGGTCAGGGTGGAAGGGAAGACGTGGATGCAGGACGGGCCCACGTTGAATACTCTGTACCGTCCAGAATCATGTCAGGAGCAGAGTGAGATTAATTGGTGAGTTAACTCCCCTCTTTTCTGGGGCTACCCCCTTTCTCTCCCAAACTCTTCTCCTTCTCCAAGGGTGTTATCAAACGACACACAGAGTTCTTCCCTCCATTATTCTAGCGCTAAGGACCCATTAAGCAGCACCAATGTTTCCAAGGATCAAACAATCCATCATGTCTTTGAAACAGGCACAGAATGATCACACGTTTCTCTCTGCCTTTAAAGGCTACAGCTGGGGAGCTAGCGCACACAGGACAGAAATACCTTCCAAGTGATGCACGGCTATTATTAGAGCTGGTATTTACTTAAAGGGTCTGTGTCACATATTGTATTTACTGTATTGTGTCGGGGAAGGAATGTTTAGCTCCAGATTTCTGGTTTTGATCCCGCTAAGCTGCTCTGATTTACATCTGCAATCTCCAGTCTGTTTCTTCCTCTTAGAAAAAGGAGTCGTCTCCTTTTAAAATAAATAAATAAATAAACAAACAGTTTTCATTTAAAGCAAATCATTCCAGTTTGAAACCAAGACTAAAAATTCAGAAGGCTTTATAGAAGAAATCGATCTGGCACGAGAGGGTGAATTCATAGGTTTCCCAAAGAGCTTTACAGTGAGTACTTCCTGCAACAAGGCCCCACATTAGATGCATCTGGCCACAGGGATGTGCTCTTCCAGCAAGGACTGTGAGGGAGGTAAGCATCTGCCACGACTTCGGTGATAAACGGAGACGGCCCAGAGGGTGAAGGAGGGGACAGCCTTCATCAAGGTCTCTACCGGCACCTCCCACGTCTGTATTTGGTCCCCTTTGAAATGGAGCCAGGTGGAGCCCCGCCACGTCAGACCTTCATCGTCTTGTCCCCGATGTGTCATCTCTTTAACGCTAATAGCAGCTGGCCCTGAAATGAGGCGCTCCATCTCTGGGGCACATTATAGGAAAAGAGTAAAATGGACCCAAAGTGTGTCATGGTCACTGAGTCAGACCCACAGGGGATGGGTTTAGTCTCCTTTTTCATTGCTGTGACCAAATACCTGACAAAACAATGGAGAGGAGATAAAGGTTATGTCGGTTCACTCCATGGCCAGCCGACTGAAGTGCTCTGGGCCCAAGGTGAGGCAGACCATCATGGCCGGAGGGCGAGGCCAGACAGCTCAGGACAGGGCAACCAGGATGCAGGAGAGAGCTCTGCTCACCAGGGACAAAACATCACCCCCAAAGACACCCCCCCACCCCAGTTACCTGTGTCCTCCAGTCATAGCTGACCTACAGAGAGTTACCACCGAGTTAATCCATATGGGTGGATTAATCCACTGATGAGGTTCAGGATGTCGTAATGGAATAATTTCTCCTGTCTGTTCTTGCATCATCTCACACAGGAGCTTTGGGGGGATACTTCATATCCAACCATAACAGGGTGGAAGGTGACTGGGGTCCTCCAAGGCAAGAAGGTCATCTGAGGAGGACCTTGTGCTCCAAACAGCACCCAGCACAACGTCCCACACACTGGAGGGGTGCTTTAGATATTTTGTGAGTGAAATAACTTCTATCGGTTTTGGAGGAACTAGGGCATTTTAGGCCTTGGTTCTGAAAGATGCAGACATTTCTCCCTAAGGATCAATTGAGTCTTTAGGAGAAATCTCAGCTATTCTAGGAATCAGGGGAACGTCATTACCACAGGAATCTCAACAACATGTGGGAATTTTAATGGAATCTCCCCCCACCCCACGTTCCTCATCAATTTCAAGCCCTGGAAAAAACATGTTCATTACTTAAGTTTACAAATCCTCTATTGATGCTTCAGAAAACGTTTGCAAAATGCATAAAAATATACATTAAAAAAATCAAGCATAATGCTTTTTTTACCTAGGAAAAGACATTGGGTACAGTCTGGTTGATTTCTCCCCTGTAATTTTGTAGGGCTAGAGTAACAGTGCATCCTGCTTTTCACAACTGAAAACAATGACATTTTTTTCTGATTAAAAAGTGAATCCAAGCCAGCTGTGGTGGTGCACATATCTTTAATCTCAGGGGCTCAGGAGGCTGAGGCAGGAGGATCGCGAGTTCAAAGCCAGCTTCAGCAACTAGTGAAGCCCTAAGCAACTCAGTGAGACCCTGTCTCTAAATAAAATATAAAGAGTTGGGATGTGCCTCAGTGGTTGAGTGTCCTGAGTTCAATCCTTGGTATCAAAAAAAATTTTAAAAAGTAAATACATGTGTGTTGTGGAAAATCTAAAGAAAAAAATATCCCAGAAAGGGATGACACATACTTTTTTTTTTTCCCTGAAGCAAGAAATTAAAAAATCACTGGCAATCATTATTTCTCACAAGCATAGTGAATATTTTGATCCTCACCCCACAGTCATTAACAAAACTAGAGCCTTCCCTGGAGAGTTGATGTGTTAGAGTACGGCATGCAATTACCATTTAAGCCAGAATTTAAGTTAAAGATCCCTGGAAAAATCAAATTGTTTACTCCTTTGCTCAGTTGATTTTTTTTGTTTTGTTTTGTTCTCTCTCTCTCTCTCTCTCTCTCTCTTTTTTTTTTTTTTTGTAGTTGTAGATGGACAGTATCCTGTAAGGTCAGGCGCCGGTGATCAAAAGGAGGCAGATTAAAAGCTGCTGAAGGAGGTTTATTGAGATCCGCTCCTGGCGAGACCCTCCAGTCCAACAGAGAAGTCCACAGGAATGGCACCCAGGCTCAGCCGGATTGGAATTTTATTGGGCTCAGGGCAGGAAGGGAGGGCTTGGGGCAGGAGAGGGAGGTTTTTAGGGTCCCTTGTCCTCCTGGGGTTGGTCGGGGATCTTGCTGAGCTCCATGCCCTCCAGGATGAGTCAGGAGACCCCGCTGATTGACAGGTGGTCATCTCTGCTGGTCTGCAGGCGCCGGATCGTTTCTTTCCTGCGCACACGCAGGTCGCCTGGTGCTCGGTTCCCTGGTGCTTGGTTCCCTTAGCCACCTCAAACTGACCTAACGTGTGCCTTTATTTTGTTTGTTTCATTTTTATGTGGAGCTGAGGATGGAACCCAGCACTTCACACATGCTACACAAGTGCTCCACCACTGAGCCCCAGCCCAGTACCATGCCCCACGGTGTCCTTGTGAGGAGCTAAGTCACTAGACGTCAAAGTGTTTTGCAAGCTGGGAAGCAAGACGGGGCACCATCTTGTACTCAGCTCTATCTGGAGAGGCACAGGGGAGAACCTAGCTCCCGGGAAGCAGCTAGGTTCAACTGTTTATCTATTAATATTGAAGGCCAATGCTCCGGCAAATTCAGTGATGAAAAATTCATCAGGACTTGCTCCACACCAGAGCTGCCTCCCTCGATAAGTTAGTTTGAGTCCATCTTACACTGACACAATTCCAGAGGCTTCCATCCTCCTATTGCTTACCGTGGCCCAT
Organism: Marmota marmota marmota; assembly: GCF_001458135.2. NCBI lineage: Eukaryota > Metazoa > Chordata > Mammalia > Rodentia > Sciuridae > Marmota > Marmota marmota. The sequence goes on from NW_025999941.1 coordinate 16,892,643, forward strand.
TGTTCCTTTAGGCAGAAGCCACTGGATACGGAGGGCTCGTCTCTAATCAGGAGGAAATGGCAGGAGGCTATCTCCCTCTCTGCCTCCTGATGATAAAACGGAAATGGAGGTGGGGTCCCCTTCAGTGCCCTTCGGAGAGGTGGATTAGCCGTGTCTGGATGACTTCATAAGTGCTTCAGGCTGGTGAGCGGTGCAGACAAGATCCCTCAGGAGCGGTGACCCACAGGTCACATGAATAAGCCTGTCTGTCCCTCTCCTGCAGTACAGTGGGACTCACTTCTTATTAAGGTAAATCCACTCCATCCCCTTGACAGCAAGACAGGCCTGACCCCCCACACACACACACCCTCAGGATGGCCAGCACCCCCGTGCCAGGTCATCAGCTCTTTTGCAAATGACACCAGCCGGTGCCATGTCAATGTTGCTTTCAACTTTCTCCTTGAAGCCAGGTGTGGTGGCACACACCTGTAATCCCAGCAGCTCTGGAGGCTGAGGCAGGAGGAGTGTGAGTTCGAGGCCAGCCTCAGCAACTTACTGAGGCCCTAAAGCAACTTAGAGAGACCCTGACTTTTAATAAAATACAAAAACGGGCTGGGGATGTGGCTCAGTGGTTAAGTGCCCTTGGTTTCCATCCCCAGTAGAAACCAAAACTTTCTCTTTTGAATTTGTCATTTATAAAATGTCCTAGAAGCAAAATCAAGGCCTTTGAATTTTAGGGGGAAGAAAGGAACTGGGGTGGCTCTGATTTCCCATGTCACTAAGGAAAGACATCCCAGCAGTTCTGGGATGTCCCAAAAGGCTGTGGACTGAGACTGGGGCTGATACGGAGGCTTTGAGGACAGTGCAGAATCACCATCTCCATGACCCCCCCCTCAGGAGCCTCAAATGCAGGCCAAACCAAAGGCCAGGTTCAAGTTCACTTTGAGTTGAGCAGAAGGACTTGGTCATCAGAGACAAGGAGTGGTCACAATCTCCAGAGTTGTCCCCACAGTTCATTTAAGGATTTTTTAACTTCTTTGACTCTGCCCTGCATCATGAGAGTCTTATCACATAATTCACTAGCTTTTCATCAAGACACAGTCCATCATCCAAATGGCCTAGGCGATTTTTCCTAACCTGAAGTCCCTTTTCTCCTACGCTCTCTTTGACAGGTGTTAGATCTTCTTACGAGTTACTGACACGGGAGAAACACTTTGAAAATATACCTAAATGGGGATCAAAATGTGTGACCGTCCAGGGGGGCTGGGTGCGTCGTCTCTGTTCAGCAAAGAACTGAAGCCCAGGACGCAGGCACAGCAAGCCAGCTGCAGGTTCATTGCAAAAGCAACAGGGATGCAGAGACAGACCCCTCCCCAGAGAAGGGGCCCAGGGCTGGGACTCCGGTGGGGGTGTTTGGGCCTGTTCTTTTTATGCATTCTAGAATGTTCTCCTTGGCTTATCAGTTCCTCCCGTCCCTGCTCTCCTCGCTGTTACTGATTGCTGCCCCCTGTCCACACATCTGTTTTAGTTTTTCTCTTGGGTCCCCTGCTTGGGAGCACGAGTACAGAGGTGTCTGTCTGATTGGGTCCCCGCGTGTGGCCACGAGCACTTTGGTCAAGCAGGAGGCTGACCTCATCGGAAGCCGCTCCCCGTGCTCCTCTGTTCTGGCCCCTCCCCAACTTCCTCACTCACCATCTTGCCTTGGCCACCTAGTCCCTTTTACATCTCCCTCAAATGGATAAAAATAAGTCTTATGCACTTATGGATTTGTCAAAATGAACCCCACTCATGTGTATAAGTATAATGGATTACTTTTTTTTTTGCGGGGCATGGTGGTGCACACCTATAATTCCAGCAGTTCGGGAGGCTGAGGCAGGAGGATCATGAGTTCAAAGCCAGCCTCAGCCAAAGCAAGGCCCTAAGCAACTCAGTGAGACCCTGTCTCTAAATAAAATACCAAATAGGGCTGGGGATGGGGCTCAGTGGTGGAGTGCCCCTGAGTTCAATCCCTGGTACCTCCCCCAAAAAATACACTAAAAAATATTTAAAAATAAAAATATATCTCTGTTTTCCACTGGGAAAATGCTTCTGTGAACAAAAACCAGATCTTTCCATTTTGTTAGGAGCAAAATCTCAGGGCCTAGCGTACCCCACTGTCATACCCCACTGTGAGCCAGAGCCTGGCTGCTCTCCACGTTTTAGTTTTTACAAACCAGGCAAGTTTCTCCTAAACCAAGAACTCTGCTCTTATCGCAAATTCCAAGACGCTCCTGTGCTTGTGTTCTCGGAAGCGACTTTCAGACCCATTGTTCAAGCTGCCAGGGAGTGAGGAAGACAAACCAGCCGTCAAGTGCACAATAGTCTCCGTCCAGGGGGAAAAGGCACATTGCCAACTTCAGTCTGCACGGTCCCCAGAGTGTCTGTGAAACTCTGTGCCCTGAGCAGTCTACGGTGAACCCCCCACAGGATGACCAGCAGACGCAGAGGAGCCGCGGACAGCAGAGCAAACTCATCAGTCATGAGACTGTCCCTCCACACCTGACCAGGCCTGGGTAAAGGCTGGGTCTCTAAGGAATGGAAAAGAAGGTGTCCTTTTGATTTAAATAAGGTGAGCAGGTCGTGTGGTGTGCGTATGGGAAAAAGAAGACATCTAGAGTCAGACTTGGGGTACAGGGGCCATTTCTCTGCTGTGAACTTACTTGCCAGGTCTCGGGAGATGGGTCAGTTTCTCAGGCTGCAGGTGGAGATGATATGAACACAGCCCTGGATCGAACTCATCCTGAAGCAGGGAGAAGCAATGAGATCTTCCATACACAACCAGGGCTCTACAAGTGTTTGCATTTTACAGAAGAACAGATGTCACCAGAAAGAGCAGAGGTGGCCATGACCTCACATCTCCAGAGAGGGATGAACAGAGACTTGGGGAAGGTCTGTCAGCCTTGGAGCTAACCAGGGCCCTGGAATGTCTCTCTCTTCTCACTCCCCTGATTGTTTCCAGGGGAAAATCAACTACATTCTATCTTTTTTGGGGGGGTGGGGAGGTGAGGGGTACCAGAGATGGAACTCAGGGGCACATGACCCTTGAGCCCCATCCCCAGCCCTATTTTGTATTTTATTTAGAGACAGGGTCTCACTGAGTTGCTTAGCACCTTGCTTTTGCTGAGGCTGGCTTTGAACTTGCAATCCTCCTGGCTCGGCCTCCTGAGCCGCTAGGATTACCGGCGTGCGTCCCTGCACCGGGTAAAACAAATATAATTTCATAAAAACTCTTCCCCTAAACCCTCAGCCTCCAAAATGAAAATAAAATAAAACAAAACACACACACACACACACACACACACACACACACACCAAACCAACCCAGAAAAACAAAACCTCCAAAACAAAAAAGGACTTTTCAAAAGAGGACTCATGCAACTCTATGGAGGATGCAAACTGAAGATGAGCGGGATCCATCTGGGGATGTTCGCGGCCCGGGCAGCGGGAGGAGTCCCCGCTCTGGGTCCCCTCTGCACATGAGCGGTGCGCACCGTTCCCCGCTGTCTCTGAGGTATGCAGAGGAGGATGTTAGGATGCTCTCGCCGGTTGCAGGGCTGATGCTGATATTCTGCTCTCCGTTAGAGAGGGGCCCTTGGGTTTAGGGTGCATCTTTTGTCTACATGAACTTTGGCCACCTGTTGGAGGATGGGAGGCGCAGTGGCCCTGGCCCCTCTGCAATGTCCACCCTGGGAAGGTTCCAGCGAGTGCAAGCTCAGGCCTCTCGGTCTCCCTGGGAAACCTCGGGAGGCAGCATCTCTACGCCAATCAGATTCTATCCAGATGCTGTATAAACAGGGCAGCGGTTGAAAAGCCCTCCTCTGATTGGGACAAGATTGCATTTTCCATTGCTGTAGGTAAAATGCACAAGTAAAAAATGCAACTCTGTGGTTGCCTAAATACACCCTGAGGGGCTTTATTTTTCTTTGGCACACGGAAAGCCCAGGTTGAATGAATATTGCGTACATTCCCAGGAAGTCTGCAGGAGAAAGCAGAGTGGACATGTGCTAAGTCCAGCGCCAGATCTGAAGACTGTTCAGGTTTTAGTAAATTTCATTCATTTGTGCAGGTTGAGCTCCTGGTGTTCACAAGTACAACTTATTACATAATGAAGGATACCCCACTTTTTCCTAATCTGTGTGGGGCAGCACTATTGAAAAGTGGTGTGACCTTTGAGAGGCAGAGCCTCATGGGAGAAAGTCAACTCACTCCTTGAAGGGGACATGGGGACCCAGACTTTTCTTGTCTGTTTGCTTCCTGGCTGCAAGAGAGGAACAGGTCTCTTCCGCCATGACCTCCTGTCATGGTGTACTGTGCCACCCCAGAGGCAAATCAACAGTCAAGCAATCATAGACGGAAACCTCTCAAACTATGAGTCAAAATGAACCTTTCTTTTTTTTAAGGTGTCAACCTCAGGGATTTTATCACAGTGACGTAAAGATGACCATTATACACTGCCATCTGTTGAAGTCCTCCCTTATGCATTGGGCACTCAGAAAAATGTCAGGGAGCAATATGGTAGACAGCTGTGAGCTTTCCAGGAGCTTGGAGTGTCAGAGCGGGAGACAGACAAGTAAACAGGAAATTATAACACATGTGGAAACACTGTACCAGAGGAAGCTTAAGATGCCGAGGGGGCAGAGGCAGCGCCCCAGATTTCTCCTGGCAACTGGGATGGCCTGAGAGAGCTGCCAGGAGGGAGGGACGGAGGGGAAGGGGGCACTGATGCAGAGAAGAGGGAAGGGAACACTTAGGTTCCAGGAAGCACGCCATGCACCACGGTCAGTGGCTATAAACTACACGGATTCTGATCAGAAGATAAATAACTAAATTGTGTAAAAATATAATGGATTTTCCTAGAAAGTAGTAAGATGCATATGGAGGAGGGGGTGCAGAGTCCAGATGAACGTTCTGAGGAATCACAAAGGTAGACTCATCATCAGGTGTGAGGCTGGGTCGGTCCTTGGTTCTGAAGCCAGTCCCCACCCAGATCCTGAGCTAGAGCTTGGAACAGGTATTTGTTTAAAAGTCCCCTAGTGAGTCACAGGCAGATCACAACTGAGCGGAGGCTCCACTTCACTGCCTTGCGGGTGTGAGGCTAGAGTGTAAAAATGGAAAACAACAAGTGACCGCAGGTCAGCTTTTCGTCCCTGTGACCAAAGTACCTGACAAGAACAACTTAGAGGAGGAAAAGTTTACTTGGGGCTCATGGTTTCAGGGGTTTAATCCATGCTTGGCCAACTCCACTGCTCTAGGCCTGAGTGAGGCCGAGCATCATGGCGGAAGGGTGTGGTGGAGGGAGGAAGAGGGTCAGTTCCTGGCAGCCAGGAAGTAAAAAAATAAAGGAGCCAGGAATCCGTATAGTTCAAGGGCACCCCCCCTAGTGACCTACCTCCTCCAGCCATGCCCCACCACCTACAGTCACCACCCCGTAATCCATTCCGCCATCAATGGATTAATCCACTTTTGAGGTCAGAGCACTAATCATTGCCTCAAAAGCTCCGCCTCTGAATCTTGCTGCACTGGGGATCGTGCTTTCAAAACATGAGCTTTTGGGTGTATGGGGGACATTTCTAGATCCAAACCATAACAGTTGGGAAGGACTGGGAGAAATTGGAACTTCTGTGCATCACTGGTAGGAAAAGGAGAAGGTGCCGGTGCTGTGGAGACAGTGGTGTGTCCTCAAATGTATCCACAGAATTCCCACAGGACCCGGCAATTCTGCTTCTAGGAATATACCCAAGGCTGAAAGCAGGGATTCTAACATGTATTTGCATGCCCATGTTCAAAAAGCATCATTCACAGTGGCCGAAATGTGGAAGCCACCCGGATGTTTACCTAGAAATGGGTACAAAGGACATAGTTTATGACACAATGAAAAATATTCAGTCTCAAAAAGGAAGGAGATTCTAGCCGGGTGCGGTGGTGCACGTCTGTAACCCCAGGGCTCAGGAGGCTGAGGCAGGAGGTTCGCAAGTTCAAAGCCAGCCTCAGCAACTTAGTGAGGCCCTAAGCAACTCAGTGAGACTCTGTCTCTAAATAAAATATAAAACAGGTCGTGGGGACGTGGCTCAGTGGTTAAGTGCCCCTGGGTTCCATCCCCAGAACTACCTCCCCCAAAAGGAAGGAGATGCTCTCATACGCTACAACATGAATGAACCTTGAAACATTATGCTAAGTGGAGTGGAAGGTTACAAAAAGATAATAATGGCCTGATTCCACTTCCATGAGGGACCTCGACTGGGCAGAGGAGTAGGGCGGAGGCTTCCCGAGGTGGGGGCAGAGGGAACAATGGGAACTACTGACCAACGGTACAGTTTGTCTGGGGTAAACAAAAGGCTTGGAAATAGATCACAGTTATTCAACACTGAACGCACTTCATCTATTGAATCCCACACTTAAAAATGGGCCAGTGGTAAATTCCATGTTGTGTGTTTTGCCACAGTTTTAAAAGAATTTTTTTTTACTTGTAGATGGGCCCAAGATCTTTATTGATTGATTGATTGATTTTTATTTGGCCCTGACGATTGAACCCAGCACCCCACACATGGGAGGCAAAGCGCTCTACTACTGAGCTATAGCCCAGCCCGCGAGAGAATTTTTTTTTTAATATTTATTTTCTCAGTTTTCAGTGACACAGCATGTTTATTTTATTTTATGTGGTGCTGAGGATTGAACCCAGCGCCCCATGCATGCCAGGCGAGCGCGCTACCGCTTGAGCCACATCCCCAGCCCTTGTTTCTTTTTTTAAGGCAAAAACTCCCTCAATGATTTTGAACCAGTTGCACCAGAGTTTGGGGAACCTGTGAACCAGCTTACCCTGTGGCTATAGAAGTCCTAGAGCCTGAAGTCTTGTATGCCATCACCCGTGTGACTGCGGTGGGTATCACTGTCCCTCAAGAAGCCCCTGAGCTGGGGCACGGAGAGCTGTCCCTTCATGTAGAACTCGGTGGACCTCTAGGACATAGCTACTTATGAGTACCCTAACTCCAAGCCCTCTGCTGTCCACCCGGGCCACACAGAGAATCCAAGGGCGTCGTCCCCCAAGGACATGGCAGAGGGGGCACTTGCATGAGTCACTGAGGAGTCACCTCAGTTCTTCCTGTCAGAGCTGTCCAGCAGAAGCCAGCCAGCGCCGCGTTCCCACCTGCAGACCCTCTGCAGACCCACTGGAATCTTTGGATTTGCATCCACTGCCCGGTAATGGGATTGCGGGATGGTGGTCCCGGGCAGTGTGTTAGCCTGTTTCCCAAAGCAGAGCCTGAGACAGAGGCGGGAGGGCAGGGAGGGTCATCTTGGAAGTTGTTAAGGTTTGGCTGTGAGGTGTCCCCTAAAAGCTCACGTGTGAGACGGTGCAGAAGGTCCAGAGGAGACATGACTGGGTGGTGAGAGCCTTAACCCAACAAGTGAATGGACCCCTGATGGGATTAACTGGGTGGGGGCTGGAGGCAGGTGGGTGTGGCTGGAGGAGAGGGCATTGGGGGCATGGCTTTGGGGTCTCTATTTGTCTCTGGAGAGTGGAGTCTCTCTCTGCTTCCTGATCACCATGTGAGCTGCTTCCCTCCACCACACTCTTCCTCCATGATGTCCTGCCTCCCCTGGAGCCCTGAGGGATGGAGCCTGCTGTCTATGGACTGAGACCTCTGACACCGTGAGCCCTTAAGTAAACTCTTTCTCCTCCACAATTGTGCTGGTCGAGTCTTTTAGCTGCAGCAGTGATGAAGGGACTAAAACAGAAGTCATCCCAGGGAGCAAGAGTGAAGGAGGAGGGTGGAATAAACAGAGCAGGATCTAGACATGGAGTCTGAGCATCTCTGATAGGAAAATCTGGGAAGGCTCCAAGATGGGAAACTGTTTGAACACCCACGTGATGTCATGAATGGGCAATTCTCCATTGGACCTCCTGTGATGGGGTCACAGTCAAAACTGGCCCACACAGAATATTGTACAAAATCACCTTCAGTCGATGTATGTAAGATGTACATGAAATATAAATGAATTTTGTATATATAGCTGGGTCCCATATCCAAGATATCTCATGGTTCAGGTGGAAATAATCGAAACTTTGAAAGAAAAAGAAAACCCCACCCCAAATCTAAAATAACCCGAGCAACTCAGATAAGAGATACCCAACCTTTCCTAAGAGTTGTTACTTTGTTGGGCCTTTTATAGAATATTATAGCAAATCACGTCCTGAGAGGCCATAACTGTCCACTAGGAATTGAAGAGGGGGGTTTCGTCTCCTGTGGCCCATTCCCATGAGTCCCATGAGGATCCTTTATATAATTTCTTAGTGTCAAAGTTACCCAACAGGAGCCAGCGAGCTCCAGAAGTCTCAACACCCCACGTTTCATGCTGTGTACCCTGAATCTTTAATTTGCACTCATCTCCTCATCATGGAGAGGAGGAGTGGGCCGTTCCCTCTTGCCAACCGTGCTCTCCTGGGCATTAACACCTGCATTCCCCGCTCTGGGCTGGGTGTGCGAGGAGTCCGAGGAGACCGAGGGCTGGAAGGGAGAGACAAGGGACCCGGAACAGAGACCCCAGGGGAAGGTGTCCACTTGTGCCTACAGGAGGCTGCGTGGAGCCGGAAATGACCTGGCATTGCAGGTGCAGGACGAGGCTGGGAAGAGGATGTAAAAGAGAAGTCGGTGGCGTAAGAAGTGATCCTGCTGTTCTCATCATGTCTGGGACTGCGCATGGAGCCTCCACGTCCCCAGGGGCCTCTGAAGGGCCCACCAAGCACCAGTCCACAGACATGTCGCTGCTCAGGGGACACTGGCAGGCGTTCAGCTGGGAGAAGTGTCTACTTATACCAGGTGGGAATCTTCCCCAAAATTTGTTAGTTTCTAAAATGAAGGGAAGAATTGAAGGTTACTGGATGAGACAAAGGGGAATGAAGGGGAGAGGGGGATGGGAAAGGGAAAGACAGTGGAGTGAATGGGACAGAACTTTCCCATGTTCATATATGAACACACAACCAGGGAAACTCCACGTCATGTCCAACCACAAGAATGGGCTTCCAATTAGAATAAGTTACACTCCATGTATGTATATCTTAAATGCACAAATTTTTTAAAAAAATGAGAAGCTGGGTGTGGTGGCACATGCCTGTAATCCCAGTGGCTCAGGAGGCTGAGGCAGGAGGATCATGAGTTCAAAGCCAGCCTCAGCCACTTAGCGAGGTGCTAGGCAACAGTGAGACCCTGTCTCTAAATAAAATACAAAATAGGGCTGGGGATGGGGCTCAGTGGTTGAGTGCCCCTGAGTTCAATCCCCAGTACCAAAAATAAAAAATAATAAATAAATGAGAAGCACACCTAAGCTCCATGTTCTCAAAGTGTGGTCCCCAACTGGGTAGCATCAGCCACCTGTAGGAACTTGCCAGAAATTCAGACCTCTATCCCAAACTTCCTGAGTCAAAACTCTGGGTTGGGGCGGGGAGATACCAGGTTTAATGAGCACCCCCAGGTGATTCTGGTGCACGCTGAGAGGGAACTGTTGTCTGGAGACACTTAGTGAACATCACGTGCTCTGGACCTGAATCTCCTGTCAGAAACAGCAGGTTGGGGGCTGGGGTTGGGGCTCCTTGGTGGAGCGCTTGCCTAGCAAGTGTGGGGCACTGGGTTCGATGATCAGCACCGCATATGAATAAATGAATAAAATAAAGGTCCATCAACGTCTGAAAAGAAAAATTAAAAATATAAAAAAGAAAGAGCAGGCTGACGTCAGGGATCAGTCTCCACTTTCACACCAGCAAACTATGCCCACATCCATATCCAAGGCTGCCATGACACATTACCCCAAAGCAGGTGGCTTCCAACCACAAACTTATTCTCTCACCGTTTTGGAAGTCAGATGTTCAAATCTGGGTGTCCGTAGGCCACTGCTCCCTTCAAAGGCTCTAGGGAGGAGTCCTTCCTGGGCTCTTCCAGCTCCTTGGGGACATCTGGCCTTCCTTGGCTCGGGGTTCCAGAACCTGGTCTTCTCACAGCTTCCCCTGGGTCTCCTCCACTCTCTCCTTTCTCTTATAATGCCAATCCCTGTCTTTAGGGCTGGCCTTAAATTCCAGAGGATCTCCATCTGCAGATTCTTAATGACATGGGCAAAGAGAGGTGATGACATGGGATGGATCTTTGATGGGGGATGTCAAAATCCAGCCCCTACAAAGTCCAACATGATGGAATCTTTGTAGATTCATCAGACTCTTCCACAGGTAGACAAACATAGAGGCCACAACTAGTTGACCGACTCCCCCCACCCCCCCCCCCAGGCAGCAAGAGAACAGAATCACGTGTCTCTGGGATGTTTCTTCATTAGCCTGATGTGCAGACATTAGCCCTCCCCAACACTGATGCTCCAAGGTGCCATGACTCATTATCCCTGACCACCCAGAGGGGCCCCTCTCCCTCCTTGATGCACCCCTAAGCTCTGTAGTTCTCAAAGTGTGGTCCCCAGCTGGTAGCACATCCCAAGTGGGATGTCCACTCCACATCCCAAGAAGACCATTAACCCATGGCCTCCAATGCTTGGTTGCTGATCTTGTGGCCCAGGGTTTGCTCCTGCGGTGGGCCCCAATATCCTGCGGTCAGCCTTCCCCCCCAGCATGGGGCAGGAGTAAGGTCTCTTTTCTACCCTGTCACCTAAGCACGGGCCACAGGCCCTCTCAGGCAGAAGCCCAAACCTGTTCGCCTACAGAGCTACTTCCTGTCTCTGCACTCATCTCCTCATCATGGGGAGGAGGAGTGGGCCGTTCCCTCTTGCCAACAGGGCTCTCGTGGGCATTAACGCCTGCATTCCCCGCTCTGGGTTGGGTGTGAGAGAAGTCAGAGGAGACTCAGGACTACATACTGTATGATTCCACATGGAACCGTTCACACTGGTTCTCTAAGAAAGGAGTCCCCGCGGCCCGTGCATGACCACAACCTGGACATGGCCTAGTCCACTCTTGAGACCACTCACCTGCAGCCTGTGAATGAAGTTCTCCCTTCCCCCAGGGGGACTTAGGCCCGTGTCCCTTGGCAATGGCACAACCCATTCCCTTTAGGAGAAGCTCCACACCAGTCACCTACCTTCAGGGATGGGGTCTAACACCGTGGCCCAGAAGATAATTCCCCCAAGCACGGACCTTCCAGCAGTTTCCAAAGGAAAGGCTAGTCCATCATACCCAGGCTATTTTATAAGTATGATAATAAGAGATGTTTGTGGGCATCCGACGCTACAGTGTTGAGAACAAATATAGTTCTTTTAAAAAAGGAAAGTAAACTTAACTCGGGCGTTTGCCAAGTGTCAATCAAAAGGGGCCATCTGGAAGGGAGATAAATATGGCTTGGCCCCCAGCACTGGCTAACTTCGAATCTCCCTGGGGCTCACAGATGGGATGTCACATGGATCAGCTCCAAGGGCTTGATGATCCCGTCCCTTTCTAGGTGGTCCCTGTTGGAAGACAGTGAGGGGGAACAATATGGTGTTTTGCTGGAAAATAAATGGAGGCAGGTCCTGTCTGCAGTTCAACCAGCTGGTCAGAAATGCCTTCCTCTTCTCCCCCTGGCTGAGCCGGCCCCAGGCCTTGAAGTGGGGGCGGGGGGGATGAATGCCA
>NW_025999941.1:16906756-16927592 GCF_001458135.2 Marmota marmota marmota
AGCAGCTCAGGAGGCTGAGGCAGGAGGATCACAAGTTGAAAGCCAGCCTCAGCAACTTAGTGAGGCCCTGTTTCTAAATACAATTTTTTTTTTTAGAATTTCTTTTATATTTATTTATTTTTTTAGTTTTCGGCGGACACAACATCTTTGTTTGTATGTGGTACTGAGGATCGAACCCCAGCTGCAAGCATGCCAGGTGAGCGCACTACGGCTTGAGCCACATCCCCAGCCCTAAATACAATTTTTAAAATGTCTGGGGATGTAGTTCAATGCGGAAGCACCCCTGGGTTCAATCCCCAGTACCCCCCCCCAAAAAAAAAAAAAAACAGAATGAGGTTAGGCTAGGGAAGAGGCTAGGAGCCAGATGTTCAGCTCAAACAAGAAGTAGGGAGGTGGGAATCTCTAAGGAGACATGGCAGAAGGGGAAATAAAGGCCTCCAAGAAGTGAAATTTGTTGGGTGCAAACATTACTGGGGCACTTGGACCTTCCCCAGGCCTCAATTTTTACACCAGCTAAGTAGATAACTGGAAAAAATCCTCTTGTTGTAAGCCAGACTCTGGATGGGAAAATAGACATGAGAAAAGCTAAGCAGAGCTGCAGTAAGAGAGGACCTTTGTCTGACTCATTGTTTTATGGTGAAGGCGTTCCTTAGAATAGAGCGCTCAGGGGGTGCTCAACAATGTCAGAGAGATGAGCTGTGCTGTCCAGTGCATTCAGCTCTGGGGTTTCCTTGCACCACCTGCTATTGCATCTCTAGGAAGTCGTCCCCTGTCCTTCACGAGGAGCAAGGGCTAGAGGGGCTAAGGACTCCACGCAGTCTCCATAACCTCTGCAGGGGTCATTTAATCCCTTTATGAGTCCCTTATGCCTTTGATTCAGCAGATGTTTACTGAGCACTTACTCTGCGCGGGCACTGGACTTAGCCCACGTGACGACAGTGGCAAGCAACCCAGGTGTGCACCCTACTGCAGCCTGCAGTCCACAGGCTAGTGTCCTCCTTGGCCATTGTCATGGCTGCAGACTGGACTGAACCGATCATTTTAAACAAACCCAAGCAACCAACTGAATCAAGCAACAAAAACTCTACATCCAAAGCCTTGGTCCCCCTTGGCCCTTAGAACTTCTCGTGGTCATCAGATCACATACCTGACCAGATTCCAGAGTTTGGAGAGAACCATTGGAACCTGGCCCCCATGCATTAGTCACAATAGCTTGGGTGATGTTGTGGTGAAAAATGAACCCTGACCTGTCGTCAGGTGAGCACAATGAAGGTCTGTCTTTTCCTTAAGGAAAGCCTATGGTGACTGGGCTCTTCCACACAGTGACTCAGGGATCTAACCTGTCTCTACCCAAGGGCTCCACACAGGGCATCCAGATCACCATGGCTTGGGATACGAGATTGCAGGCAGAGGCCACCTTATTCTCCCAGTCATCTGACCACACCCAACTGCAAAAGGGCTGGGAATCGGGTGAGAGCCCATGGGTATTGGGGAGCAGTGAACATCTTAGCCATGCCTGTTCCTTCCACACAATTCTCCTGAATCACTGTTCTGTAGAATTCAGAAACCACCTTGAGAGTTGATGGATGAGATTTAGAGAACAGAATTTGCAGATAAGTGGGTCAATGTCTTTTCTGGGCTCTTTATCTGAGGCTCTCTTTGAAATGAGAGGAATATAGTTAGTTCCTCTTTATTCTAGGTCAGTGAAATTTACTACTAACTTGGGCGGATACCCATAGTTCTTTTCTCTCTTCCCTAGGACGGTCTTACAGGATTTGTTTTTCCACCTCGGCAAGGAGAGAAAAGAATGTTCTAGATTGCAGGACAAGTAGATAGATTTTTTTAAAAAAAATATATTTTAGCCGTCGATGGATGTTTCGTTTATTTATTGATATGCGATGCTGAGTATCGAACCCACGCTAGGCAAGCGCTCTACCACTGAGCCACGACCCCAGTCCCTAGGTTGATTTTAATAATCCAAAAATGTTGTGGGCGGTAGCATCACTTGGTTTTCAAACGTTTGTCTTTGCAAACCTTTGTTTCCTGGATTCCTGTCCACAGTGAACGCTCAGCTGATTGAATCTGAACTATTAGAATAACATTCGCTTTCGCTAGAACTGCTTTTTTGTCACTGGATAGAAAGCATCGCTCCTTTCCTTGTGTGAGTGTATTTCCTTCCTGACATTGGGGTTTTCCTGAAATGAAGTGTGGTAGCACTCTATTTACTTCTAACTCAGAGCTGATTCCTATTACCCACCAAGGCTGCCCTGATTCTGTCCCTACTTGCCTAGGCACATTTTCCAATAAACAATGGCATTGCAATTAGCACTAGACCCATGAAAGAAGTATGTTGAAATATGATAATGTATTCCGTTTGTTAATGTGAAGTTCATTGGTCGGGGCCTCTTCCCCATCCATGTGGATTTGGTTATTCTGAGTCTTCCCTTCCTAGCCGCGGTGCTTTCATTATATTATGAATCATCTGATTATAATTCGGTGGCAGGAACTCTTGACTTTTTTCTCTGTCTTTATAGTCGATAGTACTTGAAATGTTGGTAGCTTCATTAGGGAGTCCAAGGTCACGATGACTCTTTTAAATTGGAAAGCACGGCTGCCTAGTTAGACTCTATTTTTTTAAGAAAACCAATTTGGGGGAAATTCAGCAATGCAAACCTGATCTCAGATGCAGCCATTAATGGGGAGCTCTGGGAAAATTTCACCTTGCAGCACCTTGGGATTCAGTGGAAAAAGGACCATGGAATGTGGATCCTCTGGTTGTCAGATGGGGACGCACACTCACAGGTGTGGAAGGCTGAACCCATATCCCTCCTCTGTTTTTTGTTGTCCTGGTGGTGGTGGTGCTGGGGATTGAACCCAGGGCTTTGTGCATGCAAGGCAAGCTCTCTCCCAACTGAGCTAGATCCCCAACTCCCGTGCTCCTCCTTTGAGTTTGCTAAATGAAAAGTTTTTTATTTTTTTTTATTTTTGGTACCAGGGATTGAACCGAGGGGTGCTTAACCTCTGGGGCACATCCCCAGCCCTTTTTTTGTATTTTACTTAGAGACAGGGTCTCACTGAGTTGATAAAGGCCTCGATAAGTTGCTGAGGCTGGCTTTGAACTCATGATCCTCCTGCCTCAGCCTCCGGAGTCCCTGGTATCACAGGCATGTGCCACCATGTCTGGTGAAAACTCACAATTGTAAAATAGTTATAGAGGAGGGGAGAAACTAAGTCCCACAGGAACCCGGGGCAGGGGTACCCATTTCCAACTTGCTGGGACTAGGCTTCTGATCCTGGTGGAAGGGCATCTAAGCTGAGATGTGGAGAATAAGAACGAGTCAGCCAGGAAAAGAACAAATAGAAAGGGAAAGGTAGGAATGTCAGCATTTTAAGGGACTAGAACATTAAGTACTCTAAAGATCCAGGGACACGGTGGTGACCATGAGGAGGAGGAACTGGACGGTCCACCCGGATGGACTTTCCTGTTATTTATTTATCATTTGCACATCACACAATTCTTCCCAGCGGTTACAGTTTGTGTGAAAGGGTTGCAGAGGTGACAGGGAGAAGGTGTCAGACCTGAGTCGACCACAAAGGACACTAGCGGGCTTGGGGTCTTGGGCACAACAGTGGGCACAACCTTCCCATCGCTATAGTCTTACCTGTCATGTGGTCAGCAGCTGGGGGCGTTCACACAGGCTAGGAGTCAGGGGAGGAAGACCTGTTATGCTTTGGATCTGTGGTGTCCCCCCAAACGCAGGTTTTAGACCAGGAAAGGAAGTTTAGAGGTGAAATGGCTGGATTATGAGAGTTTTAACCTAATTAGTGCAGTGACCCCTAGATGGGTTAACTCAGGGGTAACCTAGGTAGGTAGTGTGGCTGGAGGAGGTGGCTCACCGGAGCTGTGCCTTTTTGTCCCTGGTGAGCAGAGCTCTCTCTGCCTTCCCTGTCCCGTGTGACCTGAGCTGCTTTCCTGGGTCAGGCCCTCCAGCCATGAGGTTCTGCCTTACCTGGGCCCAGAGTCACAGAGTCTAGTGGCCATAGACTGAGACCTCTGAAGCAGTGAGCCCCAGATGAACTTTCTTTCCTTTAAAGTTGTTCTTGTCAGGTCTTTTGGTCCCAGAGGTTGGGAGGGAAGAAGCTCCTTCAGCATCTGAAACAAGAGAATCCTGAGGAAGTCTGGGGATGGAGCAGAACAGAAGCCAAAGATAAAACAGGAGAGTGTTGAGCTTTATTTGCATAATAAAGAGCCGGGGACAAAAGAGTGACAGAAAAAGCCTGAGCTCTGGGAGTGAGAAACTGAGAGTAGGAGAGAGAGAGAGAGAGAGAGAGAGAGAGAGAGAGAGAGAGAGAGACTGGGGGTCAGGTTGGCATCCATATGCAGGACATTGATGGCAGCAGCAGCGGGGGAGACGTTTGGAGACATCTGCTGTGTATTAAGAATGTACCTGCCAGGCAGGGTGGTGGCGCACACCTATTATCCCAGGGGCTCGGGAGGCTGAGGCAGGAGGATTGAGAGTTCAAAGCCAGCCTCAGCAACTTAACAGGGCCCTAAGCAACTCAGTGAGACCCTGTCTCTAAATAAATTACAAAATAGGGCTGGGGATGGGGCTCAGTGGTCGGGTGTCCCTGGTTTCAATCCCTGGTACCAAAAAAGAAAGAAAGAAAGAGAGAGAGAGAGAGAGAGAGAGAGAGAGAGAGAGAGAGAGAGAGANAAAGAAAGAAAGAAAGAAAGAAAGAAAGAAAGAAAGAAAGAAAGAAAGAAAGAAAGAAAGAAAGAAAGAAAGAAAGAAAGAAAGAAAGAAAGAAAGAAAGAAAGAAAGAAAGAAAGAAAGAAAGAAAGAAAGAAAGAAAGAAAGAAAGAAAGAAAGAAAGAAAGAAAGAAAGAAAGAAAGAAAGAAAGAAAGAAAGAAAGAAAGAAAGAAAGAAAGAAAGAAAGAAAGAAAGAAAGAAAGAAAGAAAGAAAGAAAGAAAGAAAGAAAGAAAGAAAGAAAGAAAGAAAGAAAGAAAGAAAGAAAGAAAGAAAGAAAGAAAGAAAGAAAGAAAGAAAGAAAGAAAGAAAGAAAGAAAGAAAGAAAGAAAGAAAGAAAGAAAGAAAGAAAGAAAGAAAGAAAGAAAGAAAGAAAGAAAGAAAGAAAGAAAGAAAGAAAGAAAGAAAGAAAGAAAGAAAGAAAGAAAGAAAGAAAGAAAGAAAGAAAGAAAGAAAGAAAGAAAGAAAGAAAGAAAGAAAGAAAGAAAGAAAGAAAGAAAGAAAGAAAGAAAGAAAGAAAGAAAGAAAGAAAGAAAGAAAGAAAGAAAGAAAGAAAGAAAGAAAGAAAGAAAGAAAGAAAGAAAGAAAGAAAGAAAGAAAGAAAGAAAGAAAGAAAGAAAGAAAGAAAGAAAGAAAGAAAGAAAGAAAGAAAGAAAGAAAGAAAGAAAGAAAGAAAGAAAGAAAGAAAGAAAGAAAGAGAGAGAGAGAGAGAGAGAGAGAGAGAGAGAGAGAGAAAGAAAGAAAGAAAGAAAGAAAGAAAGAAAGAAAGAAAGAAAGAAAGAAAGAAAGAAAGAAAGAAAGAAAGAAAGAAAAGAAAGCACCTGCTCCCAGGGTGTAGTGGCACCACCTGTAATTTCTGCTCCTTGGGTAGCTGAGGCAGGAGGATTTCGAATTTGAAGCCAGCCTCAGCAACTTAGTGAGACCTTGTCTCAAAATAAAAAGAGAAAAAAATAAATAAATAAAGGGCGTAGGGGTGTAGCTCAGAGGTAGAGTGTTCCTCCTGGAGTCCTTTCCCATTATCACATAAATAAACAAACAAGTAAATAAATGAATAAAAGCTACCTGCTCCTTTGGGTTTTCCTTGATGGACAGTATAGATTGGAAATTCTAGATACTGACTGATACTTCTTGGTGGCTGAACTGTGTTTCTTTGAATGTCATCCATGTCAAGACGGAGCCACCTGCAGACTTAAAGTCTGGGAGATGATAGAAATTTTGCCATGTTCTTGTAGATTCAACTCAATTAAGCAGAGGGCAAACAGGTGTTGAGAAATACGCCCAATAGGAAAAAAAGTCTGTACCTCATGTTTGTATAAATATGTCAAAATATACTCTATTGTATGTATGACTAAAGAGAACAAATGAAAAAAAGAAAGAAAAGACTCTCCACCCTTCTCCTTGGATGGCCCTGGAATAGTTCTTACAGGGGATCCATGTGGGATGTCTGCCCAGCCCACAGCCGTGTCTGGACCCTGTTCCTCCACCAACAGGACTAGACCTCTGCCAGGCTGCCACTCTCCAGGACTCCATCCTGGCCTTCAAGTGCCCCTGGAATGAAGGCCTGATCCAAAGTGGGCCACTCAGAGTGTCTTTCAAGAATGTGACATTAGGCCAGGGTGTGGTGGCACCGCCTGTGACGTTTCAAGAATGGGACATTAGGCATGGGCCTACAATCCCAGCAGCTCAGGAGGCTGAGGCAGGAGGATCATGAGTTCAAAGCCAGCCTCAGCAGCTTAGTAAGGCCCTAAGCAACTCAGGGAGACCCTGTCTCTAAATAAAATACAACAAAAAGGACTGGGGATGGGGCTCAGTGGTCGAGTGCCCCTGCGTTCAATCCCTGGTGTGTGTGTGTGTGTGTGTGTGTGTGTGTGTGTGTTAAAAAAAAGAATATGAGATTAAATAAAGGGGATGGTGAGAGCTGTGAAGAGTCATCCATGTCCATGGGCCGAAGCAGATTAACAGAAGGAGATGATTAAGGCAAAAGAGCTTGAAAAATTGGGGCTGAGACTTCTGTGTTCTTGGTGGCTTTCCTGTTTCAGGTCTCCACGAAGCCACTGCCTCGGGGTTCTTCCAGATGATAGTTTTTTTCAGATAAACCACCCACCTTCCTTTTGTTTGTTTGTTTTTTTGCTTAAGTTAGAAGTAAGCTTTGGGGCTGGGGATGTGGGTCAAGCGGTAGTGCACTCGCCTGGCATGCGTGTGGCGGGGGTTCGATCCTCAGCACCATGTACAAACAAAGATGTTGTGTCCGCCGAAAACTAAAAAATAAATATTAAAAAATTCTCTAAAAAAATTTTTAAAAAAGAAGTAAGCTTTGATTACTTAAAATCCAAAGAACCTGATCCAAGATGTGTTTCTTTTAAGATCCAAATTCCTCAGGTTATTGAGTTTACTTTCTAGTACTTTTGGTACTAGAAATCTGGACCAAATAATTGTTTGCTCAGGTTATGGTTTGGATGTGAGGTGTCCC
Source organism: Marmota marmota marmota (assembly GCF_001458135.2). Taxonomy (NCBI): domain Eukaryota; kingdom Metazoa; phylum Chordata; class Mammalia; order Rodentia; family Sciuridae; genus Marmota; species Marmota marmota. The sequence continues at coordinate 16,913,977 of NW_025999941.1, forward strand.
CTAAAAGCTCACGTGTGAGACGGTGCAGGAAGGTCCAGAGGAGACATGACTGGGTTGTGAGAGCCTTAACCCAACCAGTGAATGAACCCCTGATGGGATTAACTGGGTGGTGGCTGGAGGCAGGTGGGTGTGGCTGGAGGAGGGGGCATTGGGGGCGTGGCTTTGGGGTCTCTATTTGTCTCTGGAGAGTGGAGTCTCTCTCTGCTTCCTGGTCACCATGTGAGCTGCTTCCCTCCACCACACTCTTCCTCCATGATGTCCTGCCTCCCCTGGAGCCCTGAGGAATGGAGCCTGCTGTCTATGGACTGAGACCTCTGAAACTGTGAGCCTCTGAATAAACTTTTCCTCCTCTACAGTTGTTCTGGTCAGGTCTTTTAGTCACAGCAGCAAAAAAAGCTGACTAAATCAGATCACATGTATATTAAGGACACAAAGCTGTCCATCAACCCTGAAGATGTTTGATTCCAGAATCAGTCAGCCTTGCAGGGGGAACAAGCATCTTCTGGTATTTTTATTAAATCCTCTCATCCAATGCTGGGTGGGATGGTGTCATTTAGGAGCTTACCCACATCTGACTTCAGCCTGTGATTGCTTTTGATTATTTCTCTACACTATCTTCTGCTAAATTCTTCTTCTTGTGTGGACATCTGTCTCAGACAAAATCAACTGCATTCAGCAGTTATGCTGAGATGAATTTCCAAAAGTGTTGATGTTTCTTATTCCAGAGCAAACGTACTGATGTGTATTTTATGCATCAGGTACTGAGGATCTGAGCTGCAGACCCTCCTTCCCAGACCTCTGTAGCACCATCTGGATACAGGGCTCACAGAAGATGCATGGTTTCCCCTGGTAACAGGCTCAGGGCAGGTTTTACTAAAAGATGGTCCCAGATTGCTGGATGCATATGAAAACTACAGTTTCCCAAGTCTTGTTCAGTTCCGCTGTCTAGGAATGGGGCCACGGACGTGGAATTTTAAATAACCTGCCCAGATAATTTTGATGTGTGAAAGCCTTTGACTATGAACAAGGAGTATCAATATTGAAACCCAAACATAATTGTAGACTATATTTCACAGTAAGCTCTTCTTCTTCTTCTCTTCCCCCTTCCCATCTGTACCAGGGATTGAACTCAGGGGAACTCAACCACTGAGCCACCTCCCCAGCTTATTTTGTATTTTATTTAGAGACAGGGTCTCACAGAGTTGCTTAGCACTTCACCTTTGCTGAGGCTGGCTTTGAACTTGTGATCCTCCTGCCTCAGCCTCCCGAGCCACTGGGTTTACAGGTGTGCGCCTCCACGCCCGACTCACCTTCTTCCTTAAGACAGTAGTAACATGTATCTATTAGGAAAATTATTTCAATCCCTTCTTGAAGACTGTCACTCCTGGGGAAAAGGGAACATATTCTACATCCTCCAAAGCTGGGTTATAAACCTCTGGTTTAGATCTCTCCGTCTAGATCCAAGGGCCTTGTTACCAGACAGCTCTGAAGCCCATGGGACTGGAACTGAGTTTTTTGTTTGGTGTTTTATTTTTCCCAGAGACTTGAAACAAAACAAAAGTGAAGCTAGAACATCTTTACCTTATACCACCTAGGTCAGCGTGCCACAGAGGACCTTGATGACAGATTCTGGGACTCGAGTGAACGCGAGTTCACTGGCCAGAATCTCTGTGGGCAGGGCCACATTCTGCAGGCATTTCCTACACATTGTGAAGATCTCGGCCTTCTTTGGAAGTTTCTAATCCTACTTATTGCATAGACAAGAAGAAGAAATAACGAGCAATCTTAGGTATTTAGTTTCCACCGTCCTTTCTCATTGGGTAAAACCATCCTCATGTCAACAGCAGCAATAACTACAGTGCTGTGAGCTCTCACAGTGGCAGCCACAGCACTAAGAGCCTGAGACGCACAACTCCACGAAACCTACATGACCCCAATGAAGACTCCTCAGTGAAGGCCTGATGGGATAGATTAAAAACTGAGTCAGCTGAGCGCGGTGGTGCACACCTGTCATCCCAGAAACTCGGGAGGCTGAGGGAGGAGGATCACAAGTTCAATGCCAGCCTCAAGGAGACCCTGTCTCTAAATAAAATATACTTACAAAAGGGCTGGAAATGTGGCTCAGTGATCAAGCCCCCTGGGTTCAATCCCTGGTACCCAAACAAGCAAACAACCTCTCCCCCTGTACAAAAGCACAGCAAGTATTTTGGGATCATCTGCTGGTTTCAGTTCTTAGTAATAACTGACAATTTACTGTCTGGCCTGGGCGGGGGCAGGGGGGATCTTTTTTGAGAATCTTCAGTGAGCAGTGATGCTAAAAGGCAAACCAAAATCCATTGGTTCTTACCTGGGATGGTTTTGCTTTCAGGGGATGTCGGCTAGTGGGTGGAAACTTTTTTTTAAAAAAAAAATTGGATTAAAATAGCCGGGCACAGTGGTGCTCACTTGTAATCCCAGCGCTTGGGAGGCTGAGGCAGGAGGATCCCAAGTTCAGAGCCAGCCTCAGCCACTTGGTGAGACCCTCAATAGTTAAGCATGCCTAGGGTTCAATCCCAGTATTAAAAAAAAAAAAAATGAAAGAAAAAAAAGAGAAAGAAAAAAATTGGTAAAGATAAACATCATGTAACAATTTACCATCTTCACCATTTGAGCGTACAGTTCAGTAATAAGTTTGACATCACTCTGCAACTGTTCTCCAGAACTTTTTGTTTTGCAAAAACGGAAACTCACTCATTGCACAGCAGCCCCAGCAGCTTCTCTGTTCTGGTCCGGACCCGGCAGCTGCCATTCATGCTGAGCTGCTTGGAAGGCCCTCTCGGTGAGCTTGAGACTGTCACCTCCCCTCCCACACACCAGGGGGGAGAAACGGTGGGCGTAGATGGCCCCGGGAAGCTCTTCATTGGTGGGCTTAATATAGAAACAAATGAGAAAGCCCTTGAAGGAGTATGTGGCAAGTGTGGACGAATAGTGGAACCGCTCTTGATGAAAGACCGTGAAACCAACAAATCAAGAGGATTTGCCTTTGTCACCTTTGAAAGTCCAGCAGGTGTGGAGAGGGTGCAGCCAGAGACAGGAATGGAGAGTCCTTCCATGTAAGGGCCACCAAGGTGGAACAAGCCACCAATCCATCATTTGAAAGGGGTAGAAGTGGCCCATCTCGGCCTCCAGGAAGCAGAGGCCCTCAGGGGTCTCAGAGGAGGAAGAAGAGGAAGCGGAGGACCTAGAGGACCCCTTCACGGGGAGGGCGCAGGGACGATGGTGGTTATCCCATGCATTTTAACACGAGTCCTTCCAGGGGACCTCTTCCGGTAAAAAGAGGGCCACCACCAAGAAGTGGGGTCCTCCTTCTGGGAGGTCAGCCCCTTCAGGATCAGCTCATGGCCACAGGGGAAGGGGAGGAAGGGCTGCTGTACTATGTGGGAGAGAGGAATGGGGGCCCACCTCCAAGGGACCCCCTGCCTCTCCTAGAGGTGTTTATTTGTCCCCGAGAGATGATGGATATCCCACTAAAGACAGTTGATCAGGCAGAGGTGACTCCAGTTCTCGTGACACAGGAGATTATGCACCACCTCCAAGAGATCATACCCGCCCTGAGGATGGTCACCCCCGTTCACATGATGACCGTCCATCATGAGGCTGCAGTGATAGAGGTGGATGTGGTTGTGTGAGGATGGCCTTAGGCCTGAGCCTAAGCAACTCCATTTTAAAAACTCCAGTTTGAAACCTGCAGTCTCCCCAGGCAACACCCACAGAGCCCTCCAGTGTGGCCTCAAACAAGTCACTTGCCCTCACCCTGATAAATAGAGTGAAGCCCCTGGCAGGCTGTCCTCGCCTGATTAGAGGGAAAGGTGAGAAGATCAGGGTGGAGACCACCAGACCAGATGTTTCTGACCCCAGGGTAAACGATGTCACAGAGAAATCCCATGGTAGCTGTTAAGGATTGAAATGGGGGTCAAAAGACCCAAAATTTAGTGTAAATAATGGAACAAATGAACAGGGATTCAGCCAGCCGAAACAAGGATGCACTCAAGCTGGAGAGCCTGATGAGGACCTGACATCCTGTCACTTGTCATCGTCAGTTGTCATCGTTCCCAAGCCTCTGCATGATCCTCGTGGCTCTCAAACTCTACTGCCTCATCTGGACCCTGGTGAGAGCTACAACTCCTCCCTACGACCCTCTCCTCAAGGTCGTCCCCTCCACACCAGGAAAGGCCTGCCTTGGTTCCAGACCTGGTCACCGTGGTCTGAGTGAGTGTGCATCTGCTGGACATAAAGCCTAAGTCTTGAGACTTTGGAACGTAGGATGCAGAGGGAATGTCTGTCATTAGCCTGTCATGATTAAGTGTGTTTGCAGTGCTAGAATTACTCTAGAATTGTTTGCTGTGAATTGATTATGTCTATTGCAGGGCCTAGCACTAAGGATCACCATTTTCTTGATTAAGAACCTACAGAGTAGGGATGGGGATGTGGCTCAAGCGGTAGTGCGCTCGCCTGGCATGCATGCGGCCCGGGTTCGATCCTCAGCACCACATACAAAGATGTTGTGTCCGCCGAAAACTAAAAAAAAAATAAATATTAAAAAAAAAAAGGAACCTAGAGAGTAAAACTGTATTGAGTAACTTGAGTGAAGCATTAAAAGGGGCAGAGGCGCATGGACATTCTTTATTTTTCCCCTCGACTGCATACGACGCAATTTTGCCCCCTCACGACAGTTTGAGATGGTATTATTCAGATCATCCAAGTGGAGGTTCCTCCAGAGAGTCATAAGAGAATCATGGGAACTCACGGACGGCCCACCTACAAGAGGCCCCACCATCTTACCGTGGAAGCACTCACTATGGTGACAGCAGCAGCTAAGTGACAGATATGGTGGAAGTCAGGAGAGTTCCTCAAGCAGCCCGAGTGATCTCTACTCAAGTGGTCATGATCAAGTGGACAGACAAGAACGAGGGCTGCCCCCTTCTATGGGACGGGGTGCCCCCTCCACGTGATTCCTACAGCAGTTCAAGTCACCAGCACTTGAAGTCCCCAGGTGGTGGCCCTGGAGGAGCCGATCCGATCGAGGGGGAGGCAGAGCAGATCCTAGAAACAAACCAAACTTAGGACCAAAATTCTCCTTCCAAAGAAACAAACAAAAAGTGGAAACCATTCTGTCATATAACTACCCACAGATGACCAAAAGGAAAAAAAAATGGTGTGACCTTTTGTACATTTCCTATTAAGTTCCCTTTGTAATTTTTTAAGTTCTTGGGGAAGAACCAAAGTCAAACATGTTTCATTTCATGTGATCTTGAGTTGCTTTTAACAAGCAAATGCCAAATGTCTAAGACTGGTTGTACTCGTGTTGTAATTTTCCAAATAACAGTGTCCCTAAAGGCCACTTCCTATCCAGATCTTCCCAGTAAATTGAGGCAAGCAATTCTAAGATCCCCCACAGACATCCAGCCATCTACATGTCCACTGATCTCCACTGAGAGATGGATCCTTCCACCTACGCAAAGAAGCCAGCTCTGAGGGTGGCCGGGTGTGCGGCTCAGGACTGCAGGGTGTCTCCCGGCTGAAATCTCAGTTCTCAGTGTGCAAAACCCAGCATCAGATATCTGTGTAAGGAAAGTGGCATCCACCCAATCCCCCCCCCCCTAAAAAAACCCCCAAAACCCAATGGATAATGCTGGCCATATTTTGCTTTTCTGACATTTCCTTGGGAATCTACAGGAACTTCCCCTTCCCCTCCCCCGATAAGACCTTTGAAGAGTGTGTTAAACCACAGAATCTGAAATAAAATGTTTGGCCCAAATCAAAACCAACCAACCAACCCAAACTGAAAACTCAATAAACAATAATTCTTCAGTGTTCTCTCCCCTCAGCCCTGATGATGGCTACCCTTTGACTTTTTGCCTCTATGACCGTAGCTCCAGATACCTCATTTTAGTGGGATCATACGGTATGTGTCTTTTGTGACTGGCTTGTCCCGCTAAGCATCATGTCCTCAAGGTACATCCTCATTGCAGCATGTGCCACAATTCCCTTCCTTCTCAAGGTTGGATAATATTCCACTGTGTGTATTCGCCCCACTGTGGTTTACCATTCATCCATTGGTATACATCTGGGCTGCTTCTACCTTTTTGCTATTATAAATAACACTTGTATGGACACAAATGCACAAATATCTCTGAGATTGATTTCAATTCTTTTGGGTATGTATCCAGAAGTAGAATTGCTGGGTCACACAGTCATTCTATCTTTAACTGGGGGTGAGGAAACTGCGTACTGTTTTCCACAGTGGTGTGCCATCTTACATTTTTACCGACAGCACACATGGGTTCCATTTGCTCCATAGCTTCACCAACATCTCTTCTTTTTTTTTTTTTTTTGGTACTGGGGATTGAACCCAGGGGCAATGGACCACTGAGCCCCATCCCCAGCCCTATTTTGTATTTTATTTAGAGACAGGGTCTCACTGAGTTGCTTAGGGCCTTGCCTTTGCTGAGGCTGGCTTTGAACTCATGATCCTCCTGCTTCCGCCTCCCAAGCTACTGGGATTAAAGGCATGTGCTACTCCACCCAGCTAAGATTTGTTATTTTCTTTTTCATTAATAGTAGCTGTCTTCGTGGGTGTGACGTGTAGAGGAATTTTTACTTGGCATAACTTGGGTGGAGGGTGCTCCTGGCATGTAGTGGGCAGAGGCCGATGATGTTAGCACTCTTCAATCTACGACACCCAGGACAAGCCTCTGCAACCAAGAATGAAGTGCCCCAAATGCAGATGGTGCCAAGACTGAGAAACTCGGATTTAAGCCAGGTGCTGTGGTGCTCGCCTATAATCCCAGCAACTTGGGAGGTTGAGATAGGAGGATCATGAGTTCAAAGCCAGCCTCAGCAAAAGCAAGGCCCTAAGCAACTCAGTGAGACCCTGTCTCTAAATAAAATGTAAAATAGGGCTGGGGATGGAGCTCAGTGGTTGAACGCCCTGAGTTCAATCCCTGGTACCCCCCCACACACACACACACCAAAGGAAAAAAAACCCCTCAGATTTAAACAATCAGGTCCATCTTTCATAGTAAGTCTCCTGCTGACACATGTGGCCTTTCTCTTTTTATTGAGATGCTTGAAGGCCAAGACCACTTGAAAAATCTGCCAAGTGAGGAAGGATCGAGAGAGGGCAACACTTCTTTTATTCAAATTTTATTGGAAGTTTACAAATGTATTACAGACATCAGTAAAACATCATATCCATGGTACAGGGCACGGATCTCGAGCAAAGTGTTCAGAACAGTCTCTGGCAGAGCCCACACCCAAGGCCCGTGGTGGGCCTTCTTGACAAACAGCGTGACGCTCAACACATAACAGACTCTGGCCTGCCTCACCTCCTCAGGCCCTTTGAGGTTGTTTACACATGGGAAATTAAAGCAGGAGATGGGCAGAGCCATCCTGTGCAGGAAGAGATGAGTGTAGGCAAGGAAATCCTGACCAAGTCCTGATTTACTAGAGAAAATGGAGGATTCATGTTTTTGTTTGTTACTGGGGATTGAATCCAGGGGCACTTAACCACTGAGCCCCACCCGCAGCCCCTTTTTTTATATTTTATTTAGAGACAGGGTCTCACTGAGTTGCTGAGGGCCTCGCTAAGTTCCTGAGGTTGGCTTTGAACTTGCGATCCTCCTGCCTCAGCCTCCCAACTTCAGAATGTTAAGTCAGGGTCCGTGAGAGAATCAGAATATTTAATGGGAAAATATGGAAATCAGGTTAGATAGGCTTGAGCACAGACTTTCTTGTAAGTCACGGAGTCTCTGAAAATTTCAGAAAAGCTTGATCAGCAACCTGTTGAACAGGAGTGGCCAAAGGTCTAGTCAGGTAAAGGGATGTCTCAGAAAACTCTCAGGATAGAGCAAGACAATTATTTTTCTCCCCTACCCAAGGGATTCATCATATCTAAATCACAGAAATGTCTCCTAACACGATGTGACTTTTCCCCCCTGCTTTTTATTCTCTTAAAGAAAGCCAGTTTGGTCAGCAGGAAGTGAGCTTGTAAAATGGTCTATCTCCCAACGGTGTGTCACGATTTATGAGGGTTGTCAACGGGCTACTCGGTTGGAAGAAGGGGAAAAGAATCCCATCCTTTGGGGATTTTAACTTTGATGAGGACTTCCAGGTGGACACCTGGTCACTCTGGTGGCTGCTGAGGCCCCAGAGGATCTGACCCACTGGACATGAGGCCAAGGATCTTTCTACTTCCACTTCTCTTGTGCTTAAAGAAATGCACCTCAAATGTAGCTACCTGCAAATGCCATCAAAATCAGCAGGGGGGACTTAGGACACATGTCTGCAGGCTCCATCCTGAAGCCTTCCTGAAGGTGCCGGACAGTTGCTAGCAGCAACTGTTCTTGCATGAAATATCCAGATAACTGGCTCCACCTTCCACTTTCCTGGGCCATAGAAGGATCGAGCCCTCAGCATCTGGTTTCTGTTAGAAATACACAGAGAGAGCACTTATCCTTGGAATTTAAATATTTGTTCTCTTTCTTGTCAGAAGGTGGGATCAGAAAAAATAAGAAGGACTCTTACTGGACCCCTGAAAAATGAGCAGAAGGCTCTAATTGGTAAGGAACATGGGCCTGCAAAAGGAGGCCAGAGAGATCTGTCTTTGTTTGGCCTAAGAGGCCAGCTTCCTTTAGCCTCCACAATCTGGCGGACAGAGGAAATGCAATCTCCCGATTAGTTCTGACTGCTGCTTCTTTAATGTCAGGTATCCCATGGCAAGAGAGCCCAGGGCAGAAAGACAGATAAGAATCTGAGGTTGGTTTTGAACTTGCGATCCTCCTGCCTCAGCCTCCCAACTTCAGTTCATAAATATCTATTATCAAAGGACATCAGTTTTAATCAGTGGGTCCTCTGGCTGGTTGTTGAGGCTGTATCCACATTTCCTGGGAAAGCATAGAGTAACACATTGCTTACATCTGCTCAGGTTGCAGGGCAGGCAAAGCAGGTGTCTGTCGTGTGTGTGTGTGTGTGTGTGTGTGTGTGTATCACGGATTCAATGGCCAGCAGAACCCAAGAAGCAGACAGCAGGTGCAAGAAGAGAATCACAATCTTGCTACTGTACAGAAGATGGGAAAGGGCTCCCTCCCAGGCTCACACTGGGAAAACCCATCTGCTTCTTCCCTTAGCTGGCTGGACTAGGAAGGAAGGGTTAGAGAACAAAAGGGCAAGGTGGAGAGATGGCGTCAATAACCAACCCCAGGAATTCTCCCTTGGATGTGTGCAAAATCAGGAAGCGTGGTCTGATTTCCCTAACGTCCTTCACCTTCATGCTTGGAAGAGATCCCAGAACTCTATGACAGAAGGAAGACTCCCGAATGCTATGCTCAAAGCCACCAGGTTGGCAAGAAGTCTTTTCACAGTTACAAAGGTCAGGTGTGCCCTGGCAGGACCGTGAAGGAACTGCAACTCAGTGACGTTCACTTCTTGGACCTGGAAAAAGAGCCAGTTCTGTGGCTGGATTTAGCAGCAGTAGGAAAGGGCTTGACCTCCAAAGTTGCAGTGTCCAAACGACAAGCCCAGTATTAGGAGAGGTAGTGGGGGGCAGGGGAAGAAAGCAACCAAGGCATCAGGGAGGAGAGCAAGCTGGGAAAAGCTTCCTCTCCTGAAAACCAGTCTATAGAAGATAAATGACCTTCTAAGAGGTGAGCACGGGCCCCACCCACCAGAGGAATGTGACCAGTAAGAGCTGATGGTTATGATGGCGGACTCAGAGGAGAACCCGGAATTCTTGCTCAGGGAAAGAATTCACAGAAGTTTGGGGAGTGAGATTCTGGGATGTTAACATGTAAGTTATCACTTATGGGTGGAAGTCCCAATGTGATGTCACCATCATGGTGAGGAACTGCTTCCTCCACTGACATTCCCTGACGGCGCCTGGCTGTGTTTAGCGTGGGAGGAAATCTGGAGTGGTGGAATTTATGGAGGTGATCTTGCTAGTAGACTTTGACCTCGACGCCTGAGTCTCATAATACATTAAGCTCTGGCCAGTGCGATCCCTAGATGAACTCGTGGTTCACCTCTCGGTGCCTTTGGGTACTGATTAGACGTCAGTTTCTCGGCCACCTTCTTCTTTGTGCAGATGGTGGTTAAAGCCTTTTTTGGGAAATGTAAGAACTACCGCATTTACGGGAAGATTTCTTTCATGGGAATTGGGGCCACAGAGCACAGATATATTTTTGAACATTTGCTAAGTTATAAGTTAAGTGATCTGCTTTTCCTCTCTTCTTTTTATTTTCCCCCCAACAAATGCATTTTTATTCTGATCAATCAAGGAACTCCAAACTCCAAATGGGACTCACCCAATTTCTACCAGAAACCTACCACTTTAAGTAGTGTGGTATTGTACATTATTTCTTAATCAGTTTGCCAAGCAGTTTACAAACTTACTATACAAACGTTAATAGAGTTAATTCTCCAGAGGCTCGGATAATTAATGAAGCATTTAGATATGAAGATAGCATGCGGAAAAACAGCCACAACCAACATTTGCATTGCTCTTTTTTAAAAAAATCAGTGACAATGACAAATGTCTTATTAATACCTGAAAAGCAAATTATTTTTTAATCCATCCTGAATGGAGTGCCATGACCACGCCCTTTACAGCCTTCCTTCCCCCCCACCCCAGACCCACGTGGGATGGTGTCTGAGAAGCCACGGTGGTTCACATTCTCTCCATTAAAAATACTAGAAAATGTTAACTACGACAGCAAAGAGACCACCACGCTCACGTCACCATGGCAGATGGCCATGGAGACACACACACCAGGTACTAAATGGACAGTACGTCTCAGTAAAGGTGGGTCCTCCAATGGGTCACTTTGATGGCCACAATCCACTGAGTGGAGGAGAATGGACGAAAGAGCAAAAGTGCTTCATTTTTAACTGAAGCAAGGCAGGAAGTTTTATTTTACTATATAAACAGCACAACCGTGAAATGTCTTCTTGAAGCAAACTTACTTCTGAGCCCACTTTCTGTCTGACCCACAGCCCTCCAAGTTCAAAATGGGAATCTCTCTTTCAACAAAGTCTGTTTTTTTTTTTTTCCCCCCAAGTCATGACCCTGAAATCTCAGCAGCTGGACCTTCCTGGGGAACTCAGGTTACTACGCTTGGGAACCAGCTTCTCTCTGCAAGCACAAGGGGACTGTTCCTCCATTTCCTCTGCGGAAGTCCTTCTTTCATATACTTACTTCTTCTTCCCCTCCTACCTTAACCTTGACCTTGACCTTCCTGTCCTCAAACAGCTTTGTTCCTTCCTCCAGCATAACATCCAACACACCCTGGCTCCCAGAGCCCCTCAGAACCATCCCATCCCTCGAATCTAAACGCTTAAGTTTAAGTTCATTTGCTCTGAGGACAACCGGTTGTCAGGCGATGGCAGCAGCTCTGTCTGCCTTGGGAAAGGAAAGCAGATACAACGATCCAGGAAACAGGAGCACCAGAAAAATAATGCCACATTCAGAACAATGTCATGCTGACAGCACACAACGGCACCACCACTCACGGTCACTTTAATTTTTCCCGAGGGATAGATCAATATTAAGCAACTTCAATGTTCCCGGGTAAGGGATGGCATTTCTCACGCAACTTGACTGACACTGGTTGATTAAATCGGCAAAAGTTACATTTGCAATTAAGAAAAAAAAAATTACTATCACTTTGTAGAGAACAAATCCTACCAAGGTTGGGAGCGGGCTTAAGGATGGCTCCTTAAGATGAAATGGAGCATAAAATACTTTGGGTAAAATTTTTTTTTTCAGCCACAAAAAGCCAGATTGAATACACTCCTTTGAAAAAAGGTCTCACTGACATATAACAAATTTGTATAGGAAAAAAAAAAAAAGGGGTGGTCCTGGGCCACCTTGTAATACTACTCAAAGACAAGGCCAGATGAGCATGCAAAGACCCCACGGAGTCCTACCATATAGAAATTCCTTTGATATTACAAAATACAAAAATATTTTATCAGAACTCTCATTTACAATGCATTTACAATGGACATGTAAATAACTTAGTCTTGGGTCTTGGCTAATAAACAAATTACTTACTGAAAAAGAAAAAAAGGGGGGGGGGAGTCCTAAAAGTAAGAGTACCAGAGAGGAAATAAGCGAGCAGGAAAGGGTTTGTCACCTCGTAAGCAGCCACTGAACACATAACTGATGGGAAAGGGCCTCCATAGACTCTACTGTGTTTCCAACGTGAAATGGGCACATGATATTCAACATGCTAAGAACTGTGACTACCTATTGAGTCCATCTGTAACCTTGCCTCCAGCTGAGAACGCTCCCTTTTTCTCCCCCCACGAACCACCCCCACCCCCAAAGCGCTTTAAAATCGAAAACAGTGCAAGTTTCTGAATGTACATTCTTGGTTCCCATCGCCCCCGTTCCCTCCGACCCCCATCCTATTACGAAATGATACAGTTTTTGCTCTTCTGTCTTTTCCTGCTATGCAGCTGTCCTCTGCCCTGCAACGTGGAGGAGGATTTGGGGATGCCGCCGTAGGAGCTGTATTTGTGCAGCAGCTCGTCACTGGTGACATACCGCAGGCGGGCTGGCTGGGGGATGGGTTCTCCTAGGAAGTAGCCCTCGTTGTCAGACTCGGAGGATGAGGAGCAGGTGGAACACCAGTCGTACTCGGTGAAGTAGGGTCCCCAGCGCTCCCCAAACGCATTCTGCAAAGCCAGGTCCGAGACAGTCCTCGGGCACTGGCCGTACAGGTCCCTCCGGGGCCCCTGCCCCAGGCTCTCCTGGAAGCTCCGCTGGCGCACGAACTGGTCGTAGTCCTCGCGGGCTCTCAGGGAGGGCCTTTCTTTCAATCGCGACATGGCCTCGCGGTCGCTGGCCAGGTGGAGGGCGTTGTCTGAGCGGGAGCGGCGGGATCGCCGGGAGCGGTGGGGACGGAAGCGCCGGTGGTCGTCGCGCGGGGTAGTCCTCCTGCGGGTGCGTTCGCTCAGGGGCTGCGCCCGCACCGCGTCCTGGCCCGCCAGCTTGCTGCCCGCGAGGCCGCCATCGAAGTCGAAGCTCTGGTGCATCCTCCCGTGGGACTGCAGGTCTCGGTACCCGATGGGGTTGCCGAGCTGGTGGAGGCTGCCCTCCATCTCCTGGTACTGCTGGGCGGACAGCAGGCTGCGCACCGACTCTGCGCTGCGGAACTGCATGGACGAGTTGAGCGTGCCCATGTTGCTCAGCTTCTCCGACACGTTCATGCCCGAGTCCTTGCTGAGGTCGGGCATGGAAAACCGGGACAGGTGCTCCTGGCGTTTGGCGCCACCTTCGGCAGAGAGGCCTGGCGGGGACAGAGCAGAGGACCGCGGGGTTAGTACAAGTGGGCGGCAATGGGGGCCGGCTGGCACTGGCACTGTCACTGCCAGGGCACAGAGGACGCAGGGGGGATCTTGGGCCCTGGGCGCCTAGAGAGGATGCACGCTTAAAACGCAAGACTAGTTGCTAATTACGTTGCTAATTCCTCCCCATCAGTTATTAAGAGCCCATTGTATATTGAACTCAGGGGGCACTTAACCACTGAGCTACATCCCCAACACCCCCACCCCATTTTTTTTTTTTTTTGTATTTT